>NC_090928.1:819819143-820122173 GCF_040938575.1 Ambystoma mexicanum | reverse complement strand
CACTATCGCCAAATAGCTAAATGAGCAGAGAGTTAGAATATTATTTATTGCAAGATTGAATTCAAACTTCTTTTTTTTTTTAAATCACACAAGGACACTCGACCCTTGTCTGTTTAAAATCAATGTCTCACTTTTTACACAATACACAACACTTCTTGTACCAAGGGTATTCACTGTAGCTGACAGCTATTGTCAATTCGCCTAGGACATTGCTAATATTCAGATTGATTGTTGGACAAGCTTAACTGTATTTCACAAAAGTAGTCAAGGACACCAAATTCAGCATGCGCACCAAAATTTCAAACACCAAGTTCAAAGGCAGAGCTAAGCTGGGGGTGCTTGGTCCCAAGCCAAGTAACTAGCTTGCTTGCTGTGTATGCCTGGTGGGGAGAGATACAGGCCTGCATTCTAATTTCATGACTGGCCTACCATTATGAAATAACAAAATGGAGTTGGTAGCCCACAAAATTGAGTTTTGTTCAACTCTAGTTTTATGCTGTCCTAGGGGTATTACCACACGGGTGCTCCGGGTCCGGGGCCCTGAACCCAAAGCAGCCGTAACTGGGCCTACCCAGGAAGTGTAAGTTTGGATGGGGTTCCAAGACCCCCTCCTCCCACACATTCCCCCCTTTTGTTACTTAAGAAATGAATACTGTAGTTGCCCCAACCTCTTACGCTCTTCTTCCTCAGCAACTGCTTCATCCCATGCAGGGCTTCCTTATATTGGCATCCATGCCCTACATACCGCTCTGAGGTTTTCCCACCTCCTCGCATATTCATCTGGGGTACAGGTCATATAAATACACCCTCCCTCACCCTCCAAGTCTACCCATACTGCCTTGTACCATTGTAGCTCTTTGGGCTCTTTTATGGTTGTGTGATATAAATTATCCACTCTATGCCCTGTATTGTATATAGCAGTCATTCTGTATTTAGGCTCTGAATTATCCCCTGTTTGCACTTCTGCTTAGTGCTTTATTTGCGCCACTCCATTTGCATGGCCATTGTTACCATCATCTGTGCACCGTTAGGTACTGCATTGGCGAAACATGTGAGTGCTAATTAGCACACACAAAATATAAGAAGCGAAAAGATGATGAGTGCTATGAGGAATTTCACTGTCACTCCAAACCACGATGGTACCCATGAAAAGAGATTGTCGAACCAGGTGCTGGGCTGTGCTCCTCCTTCGTCTTTCATACGTTCTCCGAGGTCGTGCACCGCTGCTATGACATGGAAAAGGGAGCATTATCCGCGTCTGCAGAAGGTACGAAAGTGCAACATGCGCTCCTGATTTTTCGGCAAACACCTCCATCAATTGCTGTTAACAGGTCTAGCATATACCTTTTCTGCATGGTCATTAATCGCAAGGCTCTGAGTTCCACTTTGATTATATTGAACCCTTCTTCAGTGACATTGGCCAGATGGATGAGCTCACACCTCGCTATCTGAAGCCATTTTGCATTCGCCCTCGCCTGGATGCTGGGAACGAGGGACGCGAAGAATGTCTTGACAGAGCTGAACAACCGGACTCGATTGGGGATCTGTGCCAGGAGTTCTGATGATCTAGCTGAAATATAGTTTGATGATCGTTTCTTCCTCCGCATTGTGCTCTGCAAACTTTCTTCAGCTATGGCATACACGGGAACCTATTCAGGCGACGTTGTGGGCAGTTCGTTTGGCGCCGCCACTTGTGCGCTTTCTGCTTGGATGTGGCTTTCTGGAAGCACCATCAGTGCGGAATGCAGCATTGCCAGAGAGCATGTGCCCCTCCATGATTGCGGGAGGTGCAGGTACGCCAGGTTGCCGCAAACCAAGTATGTATCCATCATTGCAGACGTTCCTTTCTTCATGTCAGGTATTATGAGAGTTTTGCTGCAGTTTTTGTTTTCCTCCATGTTCCTTTTACCTTCCCCACAGAAGCAGAGTTTGTAAGAAATGTCTTTTTGCAGTTAAAAGGGTTTTTCGATAGCAGTAACCCAAGTGAGTTTTATTATATGTTCAGTCCATATGGGAGCGCATGCTCTCTGTACCCATAAAAGTTTTTCTTCAGACAGCCCTCGCAGTGCTTCTGCCTTGCACAATATTTCTTCATTCTGCCACTTATTATCCGAGTGCAGCATCCCCTTTATCACCAAAAAAGGCTCCTTTACACAAATTACTCTTTGTCGTAAGGAGCAACATGTCTGCTCGTTTTGTAACAGATCAAATGAAACTGTGTGCTTGAAAAGGATTTTTGATTCTACACAGTGCGAGATGTAAGAGACACTGTGCCTCTGCCAATGGAATTTCTTGTGGCAGCAATACCTTAGGGGTGCCTGAGGCATGGAGTATAAGTGAGCAAACCTAACAACTTTTGTTTGCTTTGCCTTATTGCTCATATCAGCATACCATTTGTTGGTTTGGTGTGGGTGCTGAGGATCATCAACTGTATCTAGGCCAAATTTATAATGTTCTCCCCATTTTCCTGTTGCGTTCCTCTCTTTTTCCTCCTGTGTCCACCCCCCCTTAATCCCCTGGGCCGCCTGCTCATTCCCTTTTCCCTCCCACTCTGTGTATAGGCTGTAATAGTTGAAAGACATGAGTTTGTTATCGCTGTTGTCTTCTCTGGTGGTTATGCTACCTGTTGATGTGGTTTCTGCAACTGGCATTGTGGTCGGATAGGGGTGATTTTGTACCCATGTGAGTTCTGAAGGCATTCTTTCTTTCATTCTGTAAACACTAAAATCAGATTCATTGAACTATTGGGGCTTTTGAATGGCCTGCATCATTGTACCATTTGTGTTATTATCGTATTCGTTCCCGTGATCCCGTAGGCCCAGATTAACTTAACGCCTTCCCAAATTAAATGCGTTCCTTGTTTAATTGATTTCATGCCCAAACCCCTCTGGCTCATATCAGTTGAAATGAAAGCTATTGCCCAGTACAGTACCAGGCCAAATAACGTTGAAAGGAATACCACTGCACATACAAACAACACACACTCATATGAACAGCTAGGATAAACACTTCTTCTTCTTCTATTCTTGTCTACACTATCGTTTGTTGCCGCTGGGGCCTCTTCCATGCCCATTGTAGCTCCTAATAAATGAGATGCAAGCAGTTGTTAAGCATACATGTTAACATTTCATTATTTACACTTTTTACTCGTAAAGCACTTCAATTTTTGAAGTTTCCCTCACTTGCTTTTTGTTTCTTAATATGAGTAACTATTTTTGCATCCTTCCTTTCCTCCTTCCCACACCTCGAGTCTGGGGAAGAGGAACCGAGCGAGACAATTTACAATAAAAAAAAAAAGAGAGAGAGAGAGAGAGAGAGAGAGAGAGAGAGAGAGAGAGCGAGTCGCTTATCCTCATCTTTGTACAGACATTTTGCACTTATTATCATTACTCATTGAGGTTATGCATCCTTTAAAATACTCTCCTTTACTCTTTAGTTACCTATGTTCTGTGCCTGAAATCTATTTCTGTATTTCTGCTTTTTTCACTTTCTATGTTTGTGCGCTCCGTTCATTTCACCCATCTTCATAGTCTGTACAGTCTGTATTCCCATGAGCCTTGCGAACATCTGTCAAGTGCACCCAATACCTTAAGCCCTGCACCTTGACTGCTGTAGGCGTGCAGTATATTACCTTGTAGGGACCATGGAACCTTGGTCCGTTCCATCTTCACACAAAACTCCTCAGGTATACCTTGTCACCTTTCATCAACTAGCAGTCTGGGCTATCTGTGGCTCGAGTGGTTGTATCTGTGGCAATTTCCTGTGTAATGGTGGTGTGATTTGCGTTGCTATGGCTCATGCTGCTCTTGTAAGATTTCTAAGATACTCATGGAACTCTTCTCCTAGTACTGCGGCACTATGATGTGCATATGTCTGTCTGCGCAGGGGTGAGTGGGCTGTGGGCATCCTCCTACCTGTCACAATCTCATGGGGTGACAAGTGGTGGTCCTTGCTGAGCTGATTCCTCATTTCAAAAAGTGCTAAGGGTAAACAATATACCCAGTTCTTTTTGAGTGTATGACACAATTTTGACAATCTGCTCTTGAGCAATCCGTTTATTTTTTCAACAACTCTGCTCGATTGTGGATGATAAATCATACAGAGCTTGTGAGTTCTACATAGCATTGCAGTTATATGCTTGAACAAGTCATTCACAAAGTGCATCCTATTGTCGGAACGTATGGCATCACAAATGCTCCAGTGGTGAAATACCTCCCTGACCAAGAATATTTTGAGGCACACCGTGCATCTCGATGAGCGCAGGGGCCTGCTTCCACCCACTGGGAAAAGGGGCATACTACAACAATCAAATATCGGGAACCATTGCACCGCTCTTCCATGTCTGCCTAGTCTATATGCAGCTCACTGAATGGCTCTTCAGGTTTTGGCAATGTTCCTCTGAGTGTCTGTAACGTCATGCCAGAGTTGTATGTTTGGCATATGATCCATTCTATGATTAGCTTTGTGACTTGCTCCTGTAGTCCTGGGGCAAACCAATCTTCCTATATGTCTGCGATACTGTGTTGCTTTGTATTGTGGGTAGGGAAGTGAAGTTGCTGGAATGCTACCTCCAGCAATTTTGCAGGCATTACTACCTTAACAGTGTTATTCTGTCTCCATAACAGGTCGGTGGATGACTGGCTACACCCTCTTTTCATCCATGTCTCCTTTTCCTCACTTGGTGCATCTTGCTGAAGCTCAATAATTTGAGAGACTGGCAATGAATTGAATCCTCCTGGCTGCTCTTCCTCTACTACCTTCTGTAGCATGTACTCACCTGTTGAGCTTTTTGGTAAATAAGAGGCTTCCTTGGTGGCAGCGTTTGCTGCCATGTTCCCCAGTGAGATGATGTCATCACCTCGTGTGCGGGCCTGAAATTTCACGACTGCTACAAGTGTAGGCTCTTTCAGCGCATCACGTAATTCCCCTAGTAGTGTTGCATGCTGGACTGGCGACCCGTCTGACCTTCGGAATCCTCTCCTACCACATCTTGCTAACCCCCCATGTACTGTTGTTGCCATGTAGGCAAAGTCTGTGTAGATGGTGACCGTGCATGCTTTTGCTGTGTGCAATGCTTCTATGAGTTCCATTAGTTCTGCTGCTTGGTCTGAGAAGTGTGGTGGTAACCTTTTTTGTACAATTACTTCATATTCCCCATCTTCCACCTGAACTACTGCTGCTCCCACGTGTTTCAGAATCTATGGAGGCAGACACATCAATAAAAAAAATAAATTTCTCCTTCTTCTAGTGCATTTTCGCATGCTGTAGGTGCATTGTCATCGTCACCTCTGTATGTGGAACAGTCATGCTGCTTAGTGTCTTCTACTGTGCATGCTTCTGTGAGGAATGCGGCAGGGTTTACACTTTTGCACCGCACAATATGAATGTTCGCGCTGGATACAATCAACTCATACGCTGTTGCCCTCTGGGTAGTTAGTGTGCTTTTTGATCTTTACAGGATGGCAAAAAGAGAGTGTTCTACATATAACGTGACAGAGCATTCCATCACGTTTGTAGAGCTTTTTTCGATTGTGAATGCGGCAGCTGCGAGAGCCTGTTCGCAAGCAAAATGTCCTTGCATTACTGCATCCAGTGTTCCACTGTAGAATGGCAAGTGCTTGTGGCCTAAGGATGTTTTCCGTGTCAGTATAGCTATCATGAGTGTGCCATTGCAATGTGAGAACAGATAAAACTTGCGCTCGCAATTGGGGGTTTCTAGAACTGGGGCAGTGGATATCAATTCTTTGAGTGCATCAAAGGTTGTGTGCATTTCTTGTGTCCACTGTAATTGAGTGTTTTCTCATTGCACTTCCTTGAGTGCCTGTAATAGGGGTTTCATGTATGCTGTGTAATCTAATATCCATGCTCAGCAGTAATTACACATGCCAAGGAACTTCTGCATCTCTTTCACTGTTTTTGGCTTTTTTACTGCTTTTATCACTGCTGCTCTATCGGGTATTATTCTCTTACTATCTTTGGATATCAGTTGACCTTAGTATAGCACTTCTGTCAAGCAATATTGCAGTTTATGTCTGTCCACCTTGTACCCTTTCTGTGCCAAATGTGTTCACAGGGTGATGGAATCTTCTCTACACTCCTTTTCGTCTTTACTGCAGACCAACAAATCGTCAACATACTGAATTATTGGACCTGTCGTGTGTATGTCTCCAAGATCCTCATACAGTATTGTGTTAAAGATACTGGGACTCTCGCAAAACCCTTGGGGCACTCTTCAGTGTTCATACCTTTCCCCCCTAGTGTGACTGCTGTTAGGTACCAAGAACCTGGGTCGAGTGGGATTGAAAAGAAGGCATTTTTCAAATCCACCACTGTGAAATGGGTGGCTTGTTTTGGGATGCTACATATTATTGAGGCAGGATCTGTACTACATCATTGAGGGGGTGCAGGTCTTGGATCATCCTCCATGCCCCCCCCTTTCACTTTCTTGCTCAGGTAAATGCAAGTGTTGCATGGCGAATTAGATGGCACTATTATTCCCTGTATCATCAATGTATTTAATTTGTCTTTTATTCTCTCTTCTGCTTCCCTTGATAAGGAGTATAATTTTACCCGGGGTAGAATGGCTCCAAGCTTGAGCTTTATCTTTACAGGTGTCACTTCATGTAGCAGCCCTACATCGTGTGGGCCAGTGGTCCACAACTGATGCGGTACATGGGACATGTCTTCCTCAAAGTATGCTGGTGGTGCTTTAATGGTCGCTATGAGGGGTAGTGGTACCTCTCTTTTTTTAATCATCACATCACAGGGGATTGCAATCTCCATCACTTTTTCCCCATCATCTTCTGTGTCACTAAAATGTTCCTCATCTGTTAAATCCTGCAGGGCCACATTGGCGTCGATGCACAGCAGTGTTCTCCACTGGCATCCATGCATGTTCATTGCAATTACTGCTATTCTTTGTGCCAACACCTGCACTGCATGTATGTCTAGAGATACTATTGATACTGGCACGATCTCTGGGTCTGTGATTGGGCAAAAAATGAACTCTGAGGGTACTCTCCATTTCCTACTTTTCAACTCTGGCACCACTCTCGCCAGTATCCTCAGCCCTTGTATGAACATATCTGGATCTACAGGCATGCCACGTGTTTGTGGGAAGTTTGCTTGAGTGTGTATTGCTAGCATGGCGCAAATCGCGCATATGCCCGGTGTAGAACACACTATTCCTCGATCAGTGAAGGATATGGTCATGTTAAGCTTGCTTAGAAGATCCCTTCCCAGCAAATTAATGGCCGGCTCTTCGTAGTTTAACAGGGGTGTCCGTACAGTTTTCCCCCCACCATTATAACTAGCTCTTCAGTGTATGGAACCTCGACCACTGCCCGAGAGAATCCTTGCGTTTCTAAAGTCCGATTGGAAAGCGGGAACATGCCCTCTTTGAGGCATGATTTTTCCGCCCCCAAATCCACCATGAGAATGAATTGTTTCCTATCGCCGCCCCTCCCAGTGGTTCCTCTGCTGCGTTAAGGGTTGTCGACAGTACTGGACACGCAAGTGTTCCTTGTGGGCTGTCCTATGCTGAATGCCATGGGAGTTCATCAATATCTAAAACATTTCCTGTCACCATTGCCGTCCCTCTACATGGTATAGGTGCTCCATTTGTAGAGGTATTATAAGCACTTCCGTGGGTGGGGGTGGTACATTCCTGAAACTGGGGGTGTTGAGATGTATTTTGTGGGGGCATCTGGTGCTCATTCGTGTACCTAGGGGTCGGGCTGACTCTCCCTTCTATTTCCACCCATCGGTAACCCATAGGGGCTCCCTGGGTGGGGGTGTCCATTCTCTTGTACAGTTGAATATGAATTAGTGGGCATGCTCCAATACTCTCTCATGACATGCCCCCACCTCCCATAGTTCCAGCACTGTCCTCGCCCTTTTCCTCAGGGCCCTCCATACCCTGCACCCCCTCCTCTTGGCCCTCTGAATCCTCCTCTATTGCCCCAGCCACCTCTCAATGGCCACTGCGGTCCCTCATACGTATTTTCCCCTGCCCATGATTCCTGCCCATTACTTGTCTAGCAAGCTACAATTTGCAAAGGTATTCCCATCTGTCCGCCGTCCTCATCCCACTCCCTTCCTGCCATGCTGGTTGCTGCTGCTGCACTGTTCTTCAATAGTTTGCTTTGTCCTTAATTAACCTCATCTGCTACCACCGCTAGGCTATCTCACTTTCTTTCTCTTTGATCCTTTTACAGCACTAATCTGCTTTGAATTTCAGGCCATCCCTTGCCTTTTATCCCAGCTATTTTATCAAGGTTCTTCCGAACTTCCTTTGGGAGCCCCCTTTTTATTATAAAATAAAATATGGATGATTGGTCCCAGGCTGTACCCGTTTCCACTCTCCACATATCCTGCACCCGGAGAATGAAAGACATTGCATCTTCCTCATCTCCCATCGTACACTGCATTACTCACTGTAAATTTGGTGTGTCTGGAAATGTGTCCCTTAGGGTATCCCACACTCTTGCCCGTTCTGTGTTGAATGGGCTCCATCATGACGGCTACAATCCAAAGTTATTCCGGGAAACCCCACCTTTGCCCATACCAGGTTTGCCTGGTCTCCCACTGCAGATACCAGCAGGCTTTTAACATCCCCCACTGCCAAGGGCACTCCTGCCATGTGTTTCTCAAATGCGTATATCCACTTACTGACACCTCCAGATATTGGGGGTAACTGTTTGATCAAGTTGGCCTTGCCCATTTGGGCCCATGATATGTAATTTGGCCTTCCTGCCCACCTGTGTATTAGTGGCAGCTGTAGATATTCCCCCCCCTTGCTGGTGCTCACCTTTTTCACCCTTCTTCCCTATTACTGATATGCATCCCGTTCTAGTCCTTAACCTCCCTCTCCATTCTTCTGCGGGGGACAAACCCTCGGCAAATGAAGCCCCACCTGTGGCAATTCCCAACCTCCCTTCTTCTTCATCCTGCTCCTCTATGTCACACCAATATTCTTCCTCCTGTCCGATGCTATCCTCCCTCTTCTAGCTCGTGTTCACTGCCAGCTGTATTTATTTCTGTGATTCGCATGGGGGTGTCATTTATCGGAAATAATATCTCTCCCTTCTTCCGTTGCCCCTTCACTCGGCTGGGACATCGCGTCTCGTTCGACTCTGGGGGTTAGGGATCCTCCCTATTCCCCCTTTGCCCTCAGACAGGACAGCTCCGTTCGAGCCATTGTTAGTCGTGAGTCTAAATCCTGTGTGCGTTTCTCAATATTGATTGTAGGGGTACTCACCTGTCCTGTTATTCCTTGGCTCTCATATGGGGGTGGTGCTGTGGCAGAAGGCTTAGGAATGGATGGTCGTGTGGGTTGTGCTATGTATACAGGGTCACTGTATCCTTATGCGGGCACCTGGTTTCATCAATAAGGGATATACACGTGTAACCTCTATCTTATTCTCATTCTGTTCAATTTGCCCTTCACAGCCAGTTGTTGTTAGGGGAGATGCATTATACTCACCATTCTTACTCGGAGGAACTTCCACAAACAGCCGCCACAGGTCCAATATCTCCTTCCTGTTCTGCAACTGTTTCCCTTTATATTTATTGAACAGACAGGTGGCAACCATATCTAGCACAACCTTATCAAAGGATCCTCCCTGGGGCCACATTTGGGGCAGCCTTCTCCCTTCAACTCCGTGACCCACTGGTCATGGTATTTGTTGATTTTCTCTGCATATCCTGGCAGAGTTTTACAGATGTGAGCTAGGGGTGTTTCTGCGCCCATTTTACCCAACTGAAGGCGTTACTCAACTATCAGTCCTTTTCTATACTCTCACCCTTCTTGTATGGCCAACTCAATACGTTATGCAACCCTTTCTTAAAAGGAACAAACTGTTTACTCAGTTTTCAGTTATAAACCACGTCAACTTGAACAAAATTTAATTCAACACAATTTTAAATCATTTTCATTGATGTTCATTGACAAAAAAACAATACTTTGACAAAAGACATACACTTTAACACATACTTCATACGACGAATAAAATAGACAACATAAATTCTACCTCACCTTCCCTAATACCTACCCTTTTCTCAATGTCTTCCCCTGACTTTACAATCCTTTTAAACAATTCCCTCCCTGTACTCTATCTATATCCAAATGAGAGGGAGGAGAATAGGTAAGAAAAAGTAGGAAAAAAGCGTTTCTAAATACTACTCTGGGTCTACCTGTTTTTTCTTCACCTTAATTTTCCCATATCCATATATCCGGTACTAGTCGAGATAGCACTATGCAGCACCGCTTTCCACCCCCAACAGAGATAGGATCCCTTTGACCTCTTTTCACCTTATTTTCTGCCACAGTCCTAATGGCCAAATGCAATAGAAGAGCAGTAAAATAGAATATAGAACAGACCCAGACCGCCAGTTTCCCCCCTGGGCTACATGTCTCTACACCTGTTCAACCCTACCTGTGCAGAATTTCCCAAAACCTCCTGATCTGACTCCCACCCTCCTTTTAATATCACCCGCACTTGATACTCACATATCCGTCTCGATACGAGACCCTATGGACCCGATCGGTCAGTGCGCCGCCCCTCGTTTTTGTAAAGGGGGATCCCGTACCCTTTTGCCCTATTGCGTGTGCACGTCTAGGTGTACTGGTTGCACTTGGCGGGTAGCTCTTGAGTGAGCGCGCTCCTGGTCATAACAGGGGGATATCTCGTACCAGAAGGACAAAAAAGAACGCTATCACATCGGGGTCACCAATGAAAGTGAGAGGCCCCCAAAAATGCAGTTAATTCTCCCGATAAAATCAATCAAGACACTTCCCCGGAGGGAATGAGACCAAGACCAAGTGCTGGTTATATCAAAAGGCTTTATATGAAAATAGGGCAAGCAGAATCTACTCTGCTTACGCCGAGAGCGCTTTGAAGAAAAACATATTACAATTACTTTTATACAACTTTATTGTCATCAAACAAAGAGAAGGCCTAAGGGGCACATGAGCAGTTGGGATTGGTCACTAGGGGTGAACACCTATAAGTGCCATAGGGTCGGAGGGCTGTGGTTGGCTCAGGAATGCGTGGTGTTGTGATGATGCTTCTTGGGTCAATCGGTGAGCTGGGCTCATCGAATTGGTATGCGGGATCGGCAACTTTTGAGATGTTTCTTTATTAAATACCCATTTGACATGCATTAGCGGTGTATTCAAATAAAAAGGGGTTACGAATTAACATTGAGAAAAATAAAATAACGGTTTTTCTAGCTGAACATTCTCCAAAAAAATATGAATGGAAGATGAATAATATAAAATTAGAAAAGGTTAATAGTTACAAGTATTTGGGCATTCTGCTGGATTGTAGACTTGATTGGGAATTGCAATGGACGTCTGTTAAGGCGCGCTGCTTGGTTTCTGCCAATGCTATCAGTGTCTTTATAGACACAAATTTAGGTTTTTCAGCTCAGGTGGTTTTACTGATGTATACTGCAAAGGTACGTGTGATGTTAATGTATGTAATTGAGGTATGGGGACATAGATTTTTATCTCGCTTAGTTAAACTTGAGGCATTCATTTTAAGAAAGCTGATGCAACTCCCTCACAATACATCAATTGAATATCTTTATCTAGAATTCAATATGAAATGCAATAAAGCAGAATATTTACATCGGCTTGTGGCGAGTTACGCTAATTTGATGCTTTTAGATAATGGCACAATTGTAGTAGCTCACATTCATGCCTTTATGAAAATTGATAAGCGTAACTCATTGGGAATCTTGGGCACTATAAAGACCATGGTTGAGTATTGGAAAATAGGCTTTGTTTCACCATCTAATAATGTGACTGTAAATTCCTTTAGGTGGTGGATTAAGAGAAAAATTGCATCATATTGTAATGAGTGCCATTTAGTTTCCATAACATCTAAAGCGCATAGTGGACATTTTTGTCAATACTGTGTGATTCAAAAGCTACTACCTAAATACATTAAAGCGTTTCCTAGTCCTTACATTTTTAGATGATATCTTTTAATGAAGTTCAACCTCTCTGAGGCACTCGAGACAAAAGGGTCATGGACAGGTATTGAGAGAAGTAAACGACTTTATAGATTGTGTGGATGTTCAACCAATGAATCCATATATCACCTGCTGATGTGCTGTGGAAGCATAGAAAAGTTGAGAATTAAATGTTTTAAATCATATAATAACCAGATCAATATTTATATGTTAGGCGAAATATGGAATGTATTCATGCAAGGTGATGACCTTAATCTTATCTATTTTATGGTAACATTTTATCTGAGAATTGTTGAGATTTTAAAATGTTTATCGTAATGATGAAAAATGTATATTTGTGTAAAATAAGAGTTTTAGGTATGCATTGATTACATTTGCAACATTTCAGATTGTTGTTTTTGTAATATGTGTTGTATTGTTTTTATATGTATCAATGTTTTATATACAAAGCTTGATAGCTGTATGTATATTAAATAAATAAATAAATAAATAAATAAATACATGAATACCTTAATCTGCTTTGTCCAGTGTGCTCTGAGACCTGTGAGCTTAGACACTAAAGGAAAAGACATTTCTCGAATACAGGTTAATTTATCATTGGGTATAGGTCAAAATACAGCTATTAAATGCAGCGTTTGATCCATTGATAGGCAGGCTTAGCTGTGTGTTGATAAACAACGCAATATAGTGGCTAAGGAGGTGAGACTTTTGAGGTCATTGTGTGGTCTGGAATGTCCATCTGATAAACAACAAAGGGGACTCTAAATCTAAGGCCTGAATTACACACAAAAAGACTAGGTCGCAAAGAGGCACAAACCACAATGGTCATAAGTCTTATTGTTGTGGTTAAAGACCGGTTCTTTAAACATCATTAAATCTCTGCTGATCTGCTTTGACACGATGAAGGGTGAAGGGGAATCGAAACACCTTTGCGGTTTAGTTCTGTATAGCACGGGAAAACAGGGCCTTCAGGAGTAGGTTTTACATAAAGGCGTTTTACACGAGGCTTATTGCATTCTGATTATATTCATCTAAAGAATATCATCTTTTCTACCTGATGGAGTGTTCTCATGGTTACATATCTCACGATGATAAGTCATATATGCTCAGGTCATTGTCCATACTAAATTGAACAGTTCATTATTAAATTCTACACATGTAGGTCCTAACATACATTTGCCATGGTAAAATCATACTAGTTATGGCAACTGGTTGCTATATTGTTTTCACATGATATCATGCATATATTTACATTGAACTTAAAATGAGGTAGCTTTGTGCTGGCATGTACAGTGTTATGTTCTGTTATGCATTTTGTTATTGCAATCCATTTCTATTAAGCTACATTCTACACGCTAATACAAACAACATTTAAAACTGGAATCTATCGTTAATAATTCTGGTTACACGTATAATATAGTACACACCCATGTGCTTGCTATTTTAATGTGGTTCTTTCAGTATTCCGCATGCAATGGAAATAGTTCATGACCAACATTATCTGGTTGTGTGAAGAAAGACACTTTGATTTAAAGGCGTAAACAAATAGAACATACTTAAAGAACATTCCTAATTATTTGACCATGTTCAAATGATCTGGGACTGGTATTCTTTATGGCTTGTTTCTGATAAATGGGGGCAGGTTTGTGGAGATGAACAACTTCTGTTGTCAGTCCCTGTGCTGGGCCGTGGAAGGGTTGGTGAGGTAAGACAGAAGACAGAAGATACAGTGTAAAGTTTGTTGCATTCTCATGGCTAGTCTCCCATGAGAACCGGACGATTACAGAGATGGCACAAAGGAGGAGGTGGGGGGAATAGCTTGTTTGCTGTGTACACCTGGCCGGGAGAGCTGCAGGCCAGCGTTCTAATTCTGTGACTGGCCTACCATTATGAAATAACAAAATGGAGTCAGTAGCCCACAAAATGGAATCTTGTTCAACTCTAGTTTTAGGCTGTCTTCAATGGGGCCACAGTTCCTAGGAGTATTCTCGTGCGGGTGGTCTGGGGCCGGGGCCATAACTGGGCCTAGCCAGGAAGTGTAAGAATGGAGGGGGGTTTCAAGACCCCCTCCTCCCACACAGTCTGCAGACTGACACATGTTTTGAGTTAGTTCTTTGTACTTAAAATGTTTCCAGAGATTTACATTTCCTATGCTGCTGAGTGTTTTAGCAACATTTTTTGTGTCCTAATGTTTTGGAAATAGGTTCACCTATTAATGGTGTTAACTGTAGGAGATCAACAAAAATAACTTTTTTTCCTCCAAACAGTTCTTTGTAGTACATGTTTAGGACTGCTTGCATTCTGAGGTGAATTAAAGCCAACATGAGGTTAGCAATCATGCTTACTTCATCTATGAGGAGCACTTTCATTTTTTTCAGAATTCTGCGTACTTCAGTAGCAGCTTCTGTTGACAATTTCTAGTATTTAAATTTGTTTTGGTGTTCTACTGGAAGGAGCAGTAGTTGGTGTAAAGTTACACCTCCTATGTTTTAGGGAGCTAACCCTGTGGGGGCCTGTTGTTGTCTGTTAAGTTTTGTAGAAATATGCTGATTATTTTGATTAAGAATGTTCTTCCAGAACCATCTTCATCACTTACACCCAGAGGCAGAGGTGTAAAGTCTATACAGGTGCAAGTTTTAGTTTCATGTTTAAAACCATGTTCAATTGGTTCAGTGACTCCTAGTTAAATGATGAGTTGTTCATCATTTAGCTGTGATTTCCACCCTTACAAGTCTTCTTCTGATTATTTAGATTGATACATGGTATTGTCTACCTCAATCATGGTTATTTCTGCTTCATTTAGAATGAGAGGTTCTCCAAGTGGTTCTTTGCTGTATTTAAGTTGAGCTTCAACCTCTTCCTCTTGTTGGCATTCATTGTCCAAAATGTCTTTGTAGTGCTGTATTGTATTGACATTTGTTATACAGCTTTGACATGGTTACCTAATAATTCTTCTTCTTTTCTCTATGGTTTAGAAAGTTGCAGTAGGGCCATGTAATAAAGTTCCCTATGTTGCAGAGATTTAAATGAGAGTTTTATATGATTAATTACGCTGAGTTTGGAAAGTTTGAATAGGCTTCCTTCACATGTTGAGGTTAATGTGGCATTATTTTTGTAGGAGTAGTTTTGGGCTATGTGGTACAGGCATATGTTTTCCAAAGGAGTACTTCTGTTTGGGTAGTATATGTCCATTAAACTGTGTTTTGAAATGTCCTGGCTGTTGGGATAATTTGTGGCTATTGTTTCTATCTCTTGGTCGGATTGCAGTACTCTTTTTCGGGATGAAGTTGGACCAAGTTTTTAGCCAGACAATGGGCCTCATTACAACTTCGGCGGTAGGCCTGGCACCCAGGAATGGGCAATTACTTGGTCATTATGGCCCTGCCGGACCCGTGTCTGCCCATTCCTGGGCACTGTTAAAAAATGCCCCCATTCCCATTCCATAGAGCTCAAAGGGAATGGGGAGGATGGATGCACCAGCATCATTCACAATGGTGCCAGTGCATCCAGTATGGTCTGCTCACGGGTGCTAGTCCACCCAGCAGGTCAGTCCTGGTGGGCGGGAAGGCACCCTCGAGCAGAACTCATAGTTTTCCAGTTCAGTAACAACGGTACCGGAAAGCTTACCGGTATCATTGTTATTCCACCAGCAAACTTGTAATGAGGCAAATTGTGTTCAGATTTGCCAGATAAGGCTGCACCTGTTAAATGGTCTGCAGCTTTGTTTTATACTGAAGCTGTACAATATTAGTGACAGCGTTTTGTCACATGATATTTCAGCCCAGATGTCTTTAAGCTCTGTTTTGACATATCTTGTATCAGCAATCAAATTGTCTGCAATATATTGTATATCTATATTTTCATTCCACAAGAGGGAAATGCTTGCATTGTAATCATTGATAATTGTAATTGAATGCCTCGTCCCTTTTAATTTTGTATGTGTTTTAAGATGATTTGCTTTATACACTGTATCTAACAGAAGACATCAAGCTATGTATTTGTTCTTTTGCCGAAACTGGTCTAGGGAAGCCAAAGCAACATTTGGTATAGCATTTACCTTTGTTTTTTTTTTATCTACGTCAGCATTATTTGCAATACTTAGGTTTTGGGAAGCGTAAGATTTGTGTACGAAGGTCACTGTGGTTTCTGAAGAGATGACACAGGTTATGTATTATAGAATAAACTGTAACACAGTGGAACCACTGTCATGGCAAAATTTGGGAGCATCTTTAATCCACAAAAGCATATGAATGTGTGGTGCTCCTCTGGATTGATACTATTTTCTCAAAAAGAAGGGCTTCACTTCTTCGAGTGGAGGGGTACTTTTATTGCAGATGAAGTGCAGCATTGCAATAAAGTGATGTTGAAAGTACCGTGATAAATTGACAGGGTCAAGAGAACAGAGTTCTCCTGGTATTTTTATGCCTATTCCTTCTTTATTTTGGTTTGTTATGCGTAAGAAATAGTGCAAGTCATCACATGTGTATTCTGCACTTAAAGTAACAAACCATGTGGGGGTATAGGTTCCTTAGCATACAACATACATCAATGTGACGTCAGAACCAGTATCCTTTTGTACCACGTATGTTTGCCAAGAGATTTGTGATTCTTGGCCGCAACATTCATCTTCGTATTTTATCTTTTGAAGCAGTTGGGTAGCCGACATCTTTAATGTGCGTGCAACTCCATTACATAGAGTTACTAGTTCACTTTCAAACAGGAGGTGGAAAATGTATCCACTTTGTCTGAATCTGGGGTCTTCAGAATACATTTTTAAAGAGTGATATTGTGATGCTGTTATTTGTGTAGACATTTCATCATATCTTCCTTCTTTTCTTGTAGGAAAGAGTACAGGAAAGAAACATGCTTCTACACTTTTCTCATTGGAGATCCTTTGGCTTGACATATTGTATATGTTTCTAATGCATCTTCTATGGTGTCTTTGGAGTGTACTAGGTGAATTCTATACTGGTCCACAATGTTGGCTACAGTAATAAGATCTACATGGTCAAATTGGTCAGTTGGTGGTTTCTCTTAAATTCTCATCTATGTTTATATCTTTGTAGTATTCATTATTTTCTCTAAGATATTATAGGGTTTCTCTAACCTTGTTTAAGTCGAGTAGTTATTGCCACAATTATTGCCACAATTATTTTGTCTTTTGTTGGTACCCCATGAATTAATACAATCAAAGATTTATCTATTGGACGTTGTACTCCAAGAGTTTCTACATTTTATTTTAAAGATCGTATGGCAAATATACTGCTTTGCCACAAATACCTTTAGTAACTCAGAAGGATGCAATTATAGCTTCAGATGGGTGTACTGTTTGGATTATAATGCTCTCATACAAGTTACATTGTTGGAGAGCTATTGGAAGTGGGAATATTAAGTTATTAGTGACAGAACGTGATGGCATTTGGTTATTGTCAAGCTTTTAAACTTTTAATTGCAACACTTTTAACACTTACAAATTATTGAGGGGTCAGTTATTTTGTATTTATTTTCTGTTGTTAGAAGTACAGCTAATTGCAACCATTGGGATTCCTCATTGTCCTCTATTTTCTAGACCATATCTACTGTTTTTGTGCTCTTTTTATAAAAAAGCTCAGTGACAGCGGACACATACTTGGTCTGGTATTTCAGCAGATGTGTTTTGAAATATTGCTATTTCTTTTTTTTATGTACTTGTTAGGAGGTTGGTGTTTGTAAGGCTTTCACTAATGGTTTCTGAAGGTACTGAATTTTCTAAGTGAACTTCGGTTCCAAAATATTTCATTTGGATGTGTTCTATTTCTTGAAGGAGTTGTCTGCCTGTTCCATGAATGAAAATGTTATTTTGAAGTTGTAAAGCAGGACTTTTTGCACAATACAGTCTATGCACAAGATTCCTTATAGTGGAATCGTGTGTTGTGAACATTTTTATATTGTGGAAAGTGCTTTTGTAAGCAGTTTCCAAAATGCAGGTTAATGAATATCCTTGCAGTCAGGGACGTCATTTCACCAAAATGCCAGGGTAGCGGAAGTGACATCACACAACCCTTGACCCCTGATGACATTGCAGGAAGTGATGTCATATGACCCCACCCCAAAGTGATATCGTGGGAAGTGATGGAACACAACCTTTCACCCGTTGACAAAGCAGGAAGTGGCATCACATAACATTGTACACTACGGAAAATATGGCTACGATATCACTATAATGTGATGTACATTTCATATCTGAATGGATCGCCATATGTATTGTTAAGATCAGTGTGTATAGGCCCATATTACCAAATTACTGTGATTGCAAGCAGACGTCCATGACCAAATGATAATGATGTGTTATTACATAGCACTTACGTTTAAGCACTTTACATAGAAGAAATATGCACCCAATATCACCCAACCTGTGCTGGTACCCATTTACCGACCTCAGAAGGATGAAAGGCTGAGTTGAGGCATTTGAGAACAGACTAAATCAGTGACTTCACTCCCTGAAGTGTGCCTGAAATAAACCTTTAACGAGTCTAGAATTATTGTATAGAATTCCAGAAAGACACATTTTTTGGCATTCCTATTCTTTCTTATTTAGGTTAGGTTCAGTGCTGAAAGTGTTGCCCTCATGTTCATATTTTTCTTATTTTTTTAAGGGGACAAGAAAGCTAGCCACTCCTGAATTAAAGAGCCACATCGTGCTGGCCACAGCCCAAGAGCTTGCATTGCAAAAAAAAAAACATTTTTTTCTTTTTTTAGAGGTCGCAAGGGAGACTACAGAGGTCGCAAGGGAGACCTCAGAGTTCGCACTTGCGACCTCTGGTGACCCCCAAATGACGTCCCTGCTTGCAGTGCAGTGTGGTGGCACACTGGACAGGAGTTCATAGTTTTAAAAGTTTTCATTCTACTTTTGTCTTTTAGTTTCACATAGGGATTGAGGAATTGTAAAGATTTGAAGGATTGTTGGTTTATGGTACACATTGAGCTGCATGCCCATTTGTACACTAGACTGATTGTTTGGGTGAAAGGAACATTTGGTTGAAAGTGATTGTTGGGGACAAAAAGGACAGGTGCAAGAAGGACAGTGATAGGGAACATTTTTTGACATGAGTTTTGACATATTGTAAAAGTTCCTTAAAATCATTCCTTAGTTCATTAAATTGTGTAGACAAGTTCATGATTTGATTATGTAATGTTGGGGATAGGGCTTCTCTTTGTGAGTCTTGTGATTGTGTTTAATTAAATCAGGGTGTAGTTTCTTCATGACAACTATGCACTGTAAGAAAAAAATAACTATTATTCAGTGAGATCTGTACACATTAAGGGGCCGATTCATGGAACAAACGTGCGCCGAAAATCTATGCGCAAGCAGGCGCAAGCAGGCGCAAGTGCGAAAAAACAGGCGCACACGCACACGTGCGATTCATGGAAGTCCCTGCGTGTGTTTTCCTCAGGATGTGCGCCAAACCCGTGCATGGCGCACACGACACTGAAACATCCCAAACGGCGTGCGCGACGCGCACAGTGAAAGCGCACAACCTCTGCGAACACACCAAAAAGGGGGCGGAACAAGGGGCGTAACGCGCAGAATGGGGAACAACGCGCGAAAATAAGGGCGTAACTGGGATGTACTGCTGGGAAGCAGACGGAACGCCCACACGCACACGAACCACACGTATTCATGGAATCGAATAGGGCAAAGCCGCGCACGGCCAAAGACACACACAGGCCTAAACACGTCCGCCACACGAAGGCAGGCGGTAGCGTCCCTGCGCATCACAAAAGCGCCAATATACAGCAATGATGAATGTCCCATACTGCTATTGTGCCTGGGGTTCGCGTGAAGTTTTTCACGTGATCGGGCCTGGAGGAGCGGGCTACGTGTATTACAGGGGTTCGCGTGAAGTTTTTCATGCGATCGGGCCTGGGGGAGCGAGCTATGTGTATTACGGGGGTTCGTGTGAAGTTTTTCACGCGATCGGGCCTGGGGGAGCGGGCTACGTGTATTACAGGGGTTCGCGTGAAGTTTTTCACGCGATCGGGCCTGGGGGAGCGGGCTACGTGTATTTCAGGGATTCGCGTGAAGTTTTTCCGTCTGCCTTGGATGTAGAAGAACGCATAGCAAACACCCGCTGTGAAGTAATAGCGTGTGAACCCCAACGGCTGGAAAACACACGCACCGCACCCCACGAAAAGCACATACAGAGCAATGTAAAGGCACGTGGGATCTACAAGCCCTGCCAGGGAAACGCCCGTGCGCGAAACGTCACAGACGCGCTTACGCGCTAAGGGCCTTTGGTCCAATCAAATCACGTATGCGTGCTGACGTGCTTACGCGCTAAGGGCCTTTCCTCGATTTACAGGCAGACGTGCAAGATTTTCACGTGCCAAATCACTCAGTATCAAGCTGGCCACGCGTAAGCACACGGAAGACCACGCTCCTGCCCAAAAGGCCGAATTACTGCCCCCCAGAACCCCAAGCAGCCTCCCATGAGCCATCTGCTGCTGCCTGCCTGCCTGCCTGCTGCCACCGTGCCCTGCCATTTGGTGCCTGCACATCAGCCATCTGCAGGGGTCCATTTGCTGTGTCCACCCCTGCTGGAACAGAAGACTCCCGACTGGGATACCATCGCTCCACAGCCCAGCCCCAGGAGCCAGTTGCCCACCCACTCCTGCCTCTGGGGTTGCCATGTCGGCCACTGCAACATCTGGCACCACTGGCAACCCCTGGCCAGAGAGGCAGAGGGGCACCAGCTTCACTGCCACCGAAGTTGGTGTCCTGGTGGAGCAAGTCCTGGGGCAGTATGATGCCCTCTTCGGAAGTAAGCGCGGCGAACAAGGAAGGACGGACTCGGATCTGGACGGACATCGTGACTGCCATCAACGCAGAGGGGGTGGCAGTCCGCGACTACCAACATGTCAAGAAGCGCTGCGATGACTGCAGGTCCAGCACCCTCTTGAAAGCCCGGCGCCTCGTGGACGGGGGCCGGGGCCGCATGAGTACCATCCAGATGAGGGTCCTGGAACGTGTAGGCCCAGCGCTCCACGCCCAGATCCTTGAGAGGCAGACCCGTCTGGAGTTGAGCGGTAAGTGGCCAAGCATTGCTGTGTGAGACAGGGCATGTCGCAGTGTGCTGGTTGGCTGATGCTTGCCTGTGTGTGTGACATAGGCCATGTATGCATGTGTGTGTGCAGGGACGTCATGCATGTGAGACCAGTAATGTGTGAACCACACGGTTGGTGCATGTGTTCAAATGCAACATGGGTTGCCCTATGCGGAATGGCCACATGAAAGCATGCCAGTCTCTGTTCCTGGACATGGGTGGGGGTGAGGGATGGATGCTGATGCCATGTACATGTATGCTGTCCATGTCTGTGTGTCTGACCTGCGTGTCTGTGACTTGTGAATGACAGGGATGCATGACACATGTCTGTCGCAATGTTCAGGTTCACTGATGCAGCCTAGTCATCCTTGTATCCACTGTGTCTGTGGTGTACGAGGCCAGATGGATGAAACTAGGGTGAAGTGTGTGCATGTGATAGGCATGGCCCATGATGCATGTGAGTTCCAAAACAACATTGTATGTTTCAAGAATCCCTTGGACATGTATGCTAATGTCCATAGCATGCGCCATGCCTGTTACCGCATGTGTTTTACCTGCACTGACCCATGTGTTGTGGATGGACATGATGGAAGTGATCTTTGACAGTGCCACTTATCTGCTATTGCTTCCTGTCTAGGGGACCATTGTACAGTACCCTGATGCTTGTGTTCTATGTCTCCATCTACACAGCGCCACGTGAAGAAGAGGGTGGAGACGGCGCTGTGGAGCAAAGCGGCGGGGATGCCCCCACGGCTGCAGCAGAAGGGGTGAGTGAGCCCCCACATGGGCTTGCAGCGGCGGAAGACGGGGTGGAGCCATCCAGGTTGGTGGTTTCCACAGAGGAGGAGGAGGCCGCTACTGAGGCGCACATGGGGCCTGGTGGGGGCATCCCTGCTGGTGCAAGTGTTGCAGTCCAGGGGCAGGGGCAGGAGGCAGCACAAGTCGCCATGGAGGGGCCTGTGCATGTCACTGTCCCTGACACTGTGACTGCACCACCATGCACCAGCAGGGATTCCCCATCCCAGGCCCGTCCGCAGGTAGGGGGGATGTCCATGTCATCTGACTCCACTCCACCTGTGGACGAAGGGACCCCTGGCCGTATGGAGAAGGTCCTGATTGGTGTTGCGTTGCGCACAGGTGCAATTTGTGATGAGGTGCGTGCTTCCCGGGAGGAGCATGCACGTCATCACGGAGAGCACCGTGCCGACATGGCCCAGTTGGGATCGGCCATGGTCGGGGGTTTCCTACATGTGTTGGCCAATCTGGCGACCCTCTCCTCCTCTGTGGAGACTATGCACCAGTCATTCTCCATGCCATCTTCCAACCCAGATGCCACCAGGGCCCCCTGTGGACCTGCCCCGACCAATGCAGCCAGCTCGGTGGGGATACCATCTCTGCCACAGTCGGAGGTCCAGCAGGGGTGGACACACCAGCAACTGGACCCCAGCAGATGGAGGATGTGACGGCATCATCGGGCAGGGCACGTGCACGACGGTGTCGGTGGATTCCATCAGCCTGGATGCTGTCGTGCTGGCACAGGCAGTTGCATCGGAGGCAGCGGCAGGCTCGACGTGGGAGGCATCATGGCTTGGGGCCATCAACATCAGGGTTGCAGGCATCGGCCGGAGGGCAGGAGAACCCTGGAATGGGAGTGGCTTCCGTGTGGGAGCGGTTGGGCCAGCAGATAGGTGCGGAGCAGCAGCGGGCAGAGGAGGAACGGCTCACAATGGTCAGGGCGGAGAACTCCATGTGGAGGGCGCTGAGGCGGGCTGAGTGCCTCGAGGGTCTTCGCAGGGAGTTGGAGCTGGACACTGCTTTATCCCTGCGAGACCTCGGGGCCAGGGAACATGCCCGCCTCCAAGCCATTGAACAGGAGTTCGATGATGCCCTGGCCCATGACAACATCCAGTGAGCCTTTGGACTAGCCCGCTGCCCTTGTAAATAGTTATGTAGTTAGTGTTAGGTTTCCTTTGTTTTTGCATTTATTTTTGGACCTTTTGGACAATGGGCCACATTTTTGTATATAGTTTTTTTTTATTAGGTAGTGTTGTTAGATAGGTTTCATTTCTTTTTTTGGGATCATGGACCCTGGCTTGTTCATCTGTACATAGTTCACTGTTGGATTTTCTTTTCATTTTACAATTTACCCATGGAGCAATGGCTTTCAATTATAATTTCCCATTGGGTTTTCTTTTGTGGATTGTGACTTTGGACACCATTCCTTTGGATTTGCATTTTTTCACGGACATGTTTCTTTTTATTTTTTTACATTCCCATTTCTGTTTGTTTATTTTTGATTCAATTCATGTTTCCTTTAATACATATTTCTTGATCAAACTTCAATGTGTAGTATCATCTTATTGGTTTCATGCATATCATGATATGGGTTTTGAGATTCACTGACACCCATTGGGTGTATGTGAGGGACATGTGTTTTTTTCCAAACTTGCAATTGGTGTTCTATCATGTTATTGCCATTTCTAAGTGGGTGGATGCAATACTCGGGTGGTTGTTTTGCATTTGGAGGCTGACCATAGGGACCAGGGATCTAGATTGTGATGACATGTTGGCTGGGGGACATGAGTTGGGGCCTGGTGGAGGGTGCACCACAGTGCTGGGGGGTGGGGGTGCAGGGGGACATGAGTTGGACATGAGTGGGGGCCTGCTGGCAGGTGCCCCACAGTGCTGGAGGGTGGGGGTGCAGGGGAACATGAGTTGGACATGAGTGGGGGCCTGCTGGCAGGTGCCCCACAGTGCTGGGGGGTGGGGGTGCAGGGGAACATGAGTGGGACATGAGTGGGGGCCTGCTGGCAGGTGCCTCGCAATGCTGGGGTGTGGGGGTGCAGGGGGACATGATTGGGACATGAGTGGGGGCCTGCTGGCAGGTGCCCCACAGTGCGGGGGGTGGGGGTGCAGGGGGACATGTGTGGGGGCCTGGTGGAGGGTGCCCTTGAATGGTGGGGGGTGGGGGTGCTGGGAGACAGGAGTGGGGGCCTGGTGGAGGGTGCCCTGCACTGCTGGGGGGTGGGGGTGCAGGGAGACAGGAGTGGGGGCCTGGTGGAGGGTGCCCCAGAGTGCTGGGGGGTGGGGGTGCTGGGAGACATGTGTGGGGGCCTGGTGGAGGGTGCCCTGCACTGCTGGGGGGTGGGGGTGCTGGGAGACATGTGTGGGGGCCTGGTGGAGGGTGCCCCTGACTGGTGGGGGGTGGGGGCCTGGTGGAGGGTGCCTTGCACTGCTGGGGGGTGGGGGTGCTGGGAGACATGTGTGGGACATGAGGGGGGGCCTGCTGGCAGGTGCCCCACAGTGCTGGGGGGTGGGGGTGCAGGGGGACATGTGTGGGGGCCTGGTGGAGGGTGCCCTTGAATGGTGGGGGGTGGGGGTGCTGGGAGACAGGAGTGGGCACCTGGTGGAGGGTGCCCTGCACTGCTGGGGTGTGGGGGTGCTGGGAGACATGTGTGGGGGCCTGGTGGAGGGTGCCCTGCACTGCTGGGGGGTGGGGGTGCTGGGAGACATGTGTGGGACATGAGGGGGGCCTGCTGGCAGGTGCCCCACAGTGCTGGGTGGTGGGGGTGCAGGGGGACATGTGTGGGAGCCTGGTGGAGGGTGTCCTTGAATGGTGGGGGGTGGGGGTGCAGAGAGACATGTGTGGGGCCTGGTGGAGGGTGCCCTGCACTGCTGGGGGATGGGGGTGCTGGGAGACATGTGTGGGGGCCTGGTGGAGGGTGCCCCTGACTGGTGGGGGGTGGGGGCCTGGTGGAGGGTTCCCTGCACTGCTGGGGGGTGGGGGTGCTGGGAGACATGTGTGGGACATGAGGGTGGTGCAGGGTAGTCCCTTGTGGTGTGGGCTGCCTGCAGGGGCCGTGGAGGTTGTAGAGCGAACACCTGGGAGGACCCACACGGCCAATTCACGTGTAGTACTCCCCAGAACCCCTGAAATACACGTACCCTGCTGAAATCGCGTGTGGAACTTGCCGCGCACCCCGAAATACACGTACACAGGACATTCGCGTGTGGAACTTCCCGCGCACACCTGAAATACACGTACCCAGCTGAAATCGCGTGTGAAACTTCCCGCGCACCCCAGTAATAATACACGTACCCCGCACGCACGGGGCCAATCACGTGTGGAACTTCCCACGCACCCCTGAAATACACGTACCCTGATGGAATCGCGTGTGAAACTTCCCGCGCACCCTCGAAATACATGTACCCTGCTGAATTCGCGTGTGGAACTTCCCGCGCACCCCTGAAATACACGTACCCTGATGGAATCGCGTGTGAAACTTCCAGCGCATCCCTGAATTAAACGTACCCTGCTGAATTTGCGTGTGGATCTTCCCGCGCACCCCTGAAATACACGTACCCTGCTGAATTTGCGTGTGAAACTTCCCGCGCACCCCAGTAATACACGTACCCTGCTCGCACGGGCCAATCCCATGTGGAACTTCCCGCGCACCCCTGAAATACACGTACCCTGATGGAATTGCATGTGAAACTTCTTGCGCACCCTTGAAATACACGTACCCTGCTGAATTCGCGTGTGGACTTCCCGCGCACCCCTGAAATACACGTACCCTGATGGAATCGCGTGTGAAACTTCCCACGCACCCCTGAAATACACGTACCCTGCTGAATTTGCGTGTGAAACTTCCCGCGCACCCCAGTAATACACGTACCCTGCTCGCAGGGGGCCAATCGCGTGTGGAACTTCCCGCGCACCCCTGAAATACACGTACCCTGATGGAATCGCGTGTGAAACTTCTCGCGCACCCCTGAAATACACGTACCGTGCTGAATTTGCATGTGGAACTTCCCACACACCCCTGAAATACATGTACCCTGCTGAATTCGCATGTGAAACTTCCCGCGCATCCCAGTAATACATGTACCCTGCTCGCACGGGGCCAATCGCGTGTGGAACTTCCCGCGCACCCATGAAATACACGTACCCTGATGGAATTGCGCGAGAAACTTCCCGCGCACCCCTGAAATACACGTACCCTGCTGAAATCGCGTGTGAAACTTCCCGCGCACCCCTGAAATACATGTACCCTGTTGAATTCGCGTGTGAAACTTCCCGCGCACCCCAGTAATACACGTACCCCGCTCGCACAGGGCCAATCACGTGTGAAACTTCCCGCACACCCCAGTAAAACACGTACCCAGCTGAAATCACGTGAGAAACTTCCCGTGCACCCCAGTGATACACGTACCCCGCTTGCCGTGCTGGTACAGGGTTAGCACAGCCCTTTGCGCTGGATTGGGGATTTGTATGGCTTTTCCCTGCGCAAGGGGCGTTCTTGGGGGCGTAACTGGCGCTGCTGCAGGGTCACTGCACCACTGTGTGCCACGGCTGGTTTTGGTGGCTGGAATCCATGAATACGCTGTGCGCGGAAATGTATTTTAGCGCACGCGGCTGGCGCAGGGATTCGCACGCGCACACTGTGCGCCAGCCGCGTGTGCCACTTGTGCGCTGAATTCTATGAATTACCCCCTAAATCTTTTGTTTATATTAAAAGATGTATTGTCTATCACTGGAGAGGTTATTAACACTCATTTCTTGTTTTGGGAAGTTCTCCTCTGACCACTCAAGTGTGTTTGTCATTTCTGTGAAACTGACAAATATTGTGCTTTTTCCTCATAAGACATGTTTACATAATGAATGTGAATAATAAAGAAAGAAATACAGTGTACTTACTGTTTGGTGAGAGATTGTTCTAGAATAAACGCTTGGTGTATGTCAGTCGGTATGAACAGTTGTATTGAAGTGATAATATGAGGTGTACAGTTATGGTTTGTGTTTGGTGCATTCCATTATATTGTGTGTCAAAAATACAAAATAATTTGTACATTTGGGTGCAGTAAATATAAGTAATGTTGTTTTATGTGAATGTGTTTGTTGGTTGATGGGTAGAACATTTTCTGTTCTCACTGTGCTTCTGGGCTTTGTGAATGCCACCTGCTGTACATGGATATTTTTACCCTTCACAGACTCTAATGCTGCTACATTAGGGGTGGGTACAATATGAGGAACTTCTACCAAATTAAGGGTACACTGGTAAAACCTACGAAATTCAGTGACAAAACTTTGTTAAAGGGACTTTATGGTTACAAGTAAAACCGAAAACCCCCAGAAAATCGCCAGTTATGGTAAGCTAAGCAACCATAACTCGCACCACCACTGTGCACTGCTAAGACTAACAACCAGGACATGAAAGATTAAATCACAAATGTCCCTTTAACAATGTTTTGTTCACTGACTTTATATACATATATACATTCAAGGAAAAAACGTTAGTTGCAGGGACATTAAGGTGAGAACTTAATACAACAAACCCTGGAAATTCAGCTAAAGCCACCTTAACTTTGGACTCCCTGTTTCTGCCAGAGATCAAGGCCCAGCATTTAACCACTATGCTACAATGACTTGGTGCTTCATGGGGCATACATTTCATACTTAGCGTATAATTTATTATGTTCAATGATAAAAGGCTAGGTATGAAACGTGAAAATCTAAACAATAACATTGTTGTATAATAATGCTTAAGTGCTGCGTCTCCATGTCCTTAAGGTGAGGGTTCTCTGATATCTGCGCTCAGCATGAATGTGAGATTTTAAATTTCATTTTTTCTGGTTCATAATTTTGCCCAGAGACGGTGTAGTCCTCTTTTTGAATATATGTGCAGTGTAAGGGGGAATGTATGGTGTGAGGGTGTGCATGTCATCTGAGAGAGTGTGCATGCAATGTGTGTGTGTTTGATGTGAGCGTGTGTGTGTGTGTACATGGTGTGAAGTTGTTTGTGACAGATAATTACATACAATTTATAATCTTGCAGTAAATACTTGTATTTCATGTTTAATACGTGTTTCATTCTGCAATGACTGTGTAATACACGACCCACCCTGTTTGCAGTAAATACATCTTTTTTCATGTTTAACCCATATTAAAAAGTGCAAAATGCCTGCAGGTTTATGCCAATTTGCGACCTCGTGCTCAAAGCCCCTTGTTTTATGGCCGGTCTCTTGGTGACTGCTGTGATACATCGCACAACCCCAAATATCCTCATTTAAGCAGCACACAAAAGGTAAAACATGATTGGCTGCAAGAATAACATATGCCCAGGTACTTCTGCCCCATTGCAAAAATCAAAAGCTGCCACCCATGAATATCTGCAGAGTAAATGGCCACATATTTTAAAGTGAAATATACAAATGTAGTTCAACTGACCTTTTCCTTAGAAGAAAGTGCACAGGACAAAATTGCACTGGACATTTAAAAAAAGTTAAAAACAACAACAATCAGGGATAAAATAACTGCACTGGTGTCCAGGATTGCAAACTCGCTTGCCACATCGTGGGCAAATACTCATGACTTACTTGCCCTCTCATCATTTCCCCTCTTTCAACAGTACTCTGCTTTATAAAGCTAACTTCAAAAGTACACATGCCATAGTGTCACTAATATATATTCATCCTTATAAAACTATGTTAGGCAAAAGTGTACTATTGCGGCATTATTCCCCCCATCTTGACTGTGAGACTACAAACATTAGAATGCAATTCAGCAAAAGGCAAAATAATTGTCTCTGAGTGCAAAACGTTCAAGGACTGACAGTAGCACGGTTTGGAAATAAATAATGGGGATGCCGTGTGTTATGAGATATTTAAAAGTTTGAGAACTCACAATATTTTTAGGCATTGTTCTGTGAGATAAAATTATTTGCCATGGAGCACTCACTTTGGTTAAGCAGTGTTCTGCAAGCGGTACACCCCTTTCCGGCACCATGATTTTGGCGTGGGATAATTTGGCACAGGCATTCCTCCACGGTTCAGCGTGCCCATATCGGCCCGGAAGCCATTTCGCCGCTGTTGTTTTGGTACAAGGGATGTTTGGATATGTCTTTCATTGCAGCCACGTTTATATGCCCTCATGCTAAATAAGATAACCGGACTTCACTACAACAAACCTCGCCACCTCCCACATGTGTTGCTTTTCTTTTCAATAAAACATACAGCCTTGAACCCTGTTATGCCAGAGTTGGAGGCTCAGCATTTAACCACTAGGCCACAATGGCTTGATGTGTCATGGGGAATACATTTCATACTTAGCCTATAATTTAATATGTTCAATGATAAAAGGATAGGTATGAAACTTGTGAAGATCCAAACAATAACATCATTGTAGAATTTCATATTTTCAGTTTTATAAAAAAAGTGGATGCTGTGTGTTATGAGAGTTTTTTTTTTTTAACTAAGATAACACAAAGCATTCAGGACCATGGATTGTCTGCTATCCATGCAGTAACCAGGACCAACCATGCTTAGTTTCAATGTGAGGAAGGATCATGTTTCTCTAAGTGTTCTCCTAAGAGGGGGGCTATTTATTAGGCAAAATGGGCTGACTCCTTCCTCCTGTTAGAGCTAAGCAAAGTTCGTCCTAGTTATTGTAGTTACTGTAGGGATGGAAACATTCTCTCTTGGTGTTAAAATACCTATTTTTAAAAATTGTTATCATTCACTGGGAGACTACAAATACCAGATTGCAATTCAGCAAAAGGCAAAACATTGTCTCTGAGTGCTAAACCTTCAAGGACTGACAGTAGCATGGTTTATAAAAAGTAAATAATTGAGTAGTGAGTTTTCACCCCCAAAAAATTCTAAATAATTTAACCATGGGTACTGAACTACACATACCCACAGAGTTATCTGTAGTCCTTTGTAACTTCAGATATGTTGGTGAATATTGACAAAACAGCAGAAATAAATGCTTCCAGGCCATCACCAAGTACCCCCATCATATGTGCCTCCTCCCCTGCCCTCTACATGCTGCTTCTGTGACGCAGTTTGCTTTCAGATGTAGGCTATAGCCGAGGCTACAGAAAGCTTTGGGTTGCAAACACCTCCAACTCCCAAATTTCAGTCGGTGCTTTCTAGTCATCCCCACCTCTACACTGATGGCATTTGTATGTTTGTTGACCTGCAAATAGCTTTTTATTGCATTTAATTGTCCCATAACCTCAACTATAGCCGCAAATATCTCTTGCATCCAGAGAAAAACAAGATGGCGGTCATTTAATTTCTGAAAGCCATGATCCTGCAATGCACCATGGGAGATATAACTATAATTGTAAAGGAAGGGGTACCCCCTTCTCTGTTAAACTATAAAATAATGATGGCATGGAATAACCCAATACCATGCATGGAATGTTAGTCAACACTTCGTGCCCAAGTTGTTTTGGATCTGGTCAAAATCCATTTAGTGGTTTAGGCTATGCAATTTGGCAATAATTGATCTTTTTGGTCTATGGGGAAATGAATGGGAAGTAGGCCGCAACTTTACAGAAAAAAAATCTTTGACGCTTAATAACTTTATTTTTTATTTTTCAACAAATCTTTAAAAAACTTTGCAGTCTGGGCCAGGGCCTGCAGACTTTTAACCACCTGCAATATTTCAATTTCAGCCAAATCAGTTACTGGAATCAAAGGTTATTAGCAATAGAACTTTGAGGGGTTCCTATGTGTCTCTAACTCACCTTAACTATAGGGTGGTGACCGGAGCCCTATAATTATAAGATGGCGATAGCCACCCTATAGCCACCCTGTAGTTAAGGTGAGTCAGAATCTCATAGAAACCCCTCAAAATTCTATAATTAATAACTTTAATTTGAGTAAGGGATTCAACCAGTATTTAGGGACTCGCAGGCTCCCTTAGACTTCAAAGTTTCAGAAAGATTTATTAAAAAATGAAAAGGTTTTTAAGAAGAATTAATTTTTTCTCCAAAATAAGGTACATTTTTGGCAAAGCATTGACTGGCGATTCATTCATGGTTTGAGGTTATTCCGTGCAGTCGTTATTTAAATATTTGACATTCTCAGAAACAGTAAGCTAAATCTAAATTACCAAAATTGTTTTCTTTTTAGAAATGAAAGGACCACCATCTTGTTTTTCTCTCGATGCGAAAAACAACCGCAGCTGTAGCCAAGGATAACTGGAAATGAAAAATAGTTTTAAAAGTTATTTTTTGGTTAACATAATTGCAAATGGGGGGGTTTCTGGAGGACACATAGTGACATTTAGGAGTTATAGGAGTTTTAAGGACTGAGTTTTCAAAGCAAATGTCTATGTAGCCATGGCTATAGCCCAAAACCCTGACATTTCAAATGAAACTGCATCATGGAAACAGTGTTTGTCATTAGGGGAATGGGAGAGGGTAGCAGGGGTGAGGGGATATGGTAGCGGTGTGGGGAGCTGGTAGTGACTGGGGGAACTCTTGGTTTGGGTTTTGGGGGCCAGGGAGTGATTTGTTTTGCACAATTGTATGTTTATTTCTGTGCCTACGGCTATAGATTTTGGGGTGTTTGTGTTTTATTTGTATAGTTATAATGACGTTGGGGGTAGGTAGGTATTTGGGAGTCTTATCTATTATGGTTGTTTGTTTCCAGATTTTCTTATATGTGAGACAGTGGAAACAAAGAAGAACATTGTAAAAAAAAAAGTTGAGCTATTATTTATTTAAAATTAATGTTTTTGGGGAGGGGGTATTCATGGAGAGGGGCTGAAATTTGGGAGTTGGAGGAGGTCCGGGGACTGAGTTTGCAACACAAAGCTATCTGTAGCCTCGGCTATAGCCACAAATAGCCAACATCTGAAAGCAAACTGCATCACAGAAACAGTGTCTGTTGTGTGGGGCAAGGGAGAGGACAGGGGAGGTGAGGAGGCCATCTGGGGAGTGAGCGAAGCTGGCACAGTTTAGGTGGGCACTTGGTGAGGGCCTTGGGGCATAGGAAAGGATTTATTTTCTTCGCTGTTTTATCAATATTCGGGGCTATAAAGGATTACAGATATCCATGGATAGAAGTAGTTCTGTGCCTGCAGCTATATATGTTGGGCTGTCAGTGTTTTATTCTTTTTATAGGTATTGTGACATTGGGATGAAAAATAGCTGCCCATGGCCAAAGGCCATGTTCAGTGACCTGGTAGGTATTTTGGAGTCTTTTTTTTATTTTGGCTGTGTGTTTTTAGACTTTTGTATGTGTGAGATATAAAAAAGGAGCATGTGTACTCTAGTTTTAGACGCCCCATGCAATATATTTTAGGTTGTGTATTCTTACATACAGTATTAAATTGTGTGGCAGCGAAATGTTTGCCTACTGAGTTTATGGTTTTGTATTATTCTCTGCTTTCTTTATCTTTAGCAACTTTACATAAATTCATGAGTAGTGTTGTAATGTATTGATCTTTTAAGTTGTATTGTAGTACAGAACCTGAAGTGAGACCCCTTTTCAACCTATTTCTGTAACTGTGGCAATGATAAAAGTCAATGAACTGTAACCGCTGGTATAATAAAAAATGTGTTTTTGTTTCTTTTATTGTATTTGTGTATTTATATGTCATAAGTAGTCCTTAAAAGGGCTTTTTTGGGGTACACTGAGTGTAGTATATTACCACATCAGGAGTACTGTTTTGATGTTTTGAAGGAACACTGCATTTTCTTCATCAGTTTGGTGTACTCTGTCATGTCTATTGAAATTGGCCATGTACAACTGTATGTTGTTGTTCGAAATCCATAATTGGTTGTGGTCTATCATGAATGCTGAAACTACTTTATTACCATTTCTCTGGGATTTCTCAATGTTACCATTAAATCTGGTGTTCCACCTCCATTTTTGCCTCTGAGTCAAATTGGAAAATGTAAAGATGGTGTGAGGAAATAGTTGTGTTAGTTTAACCACGTCTTGTTTCATCATTAAAGTAAGGGACACACCTTGTATATTCCCCAAATCATTGTCTCCATACTAAAGTAGTATGATGTCGGGCTGCCCTGTACTTCCCAGACTTAACAATTTAGGAAAAACCTGCAACCAACACCTTAAACGCTATCCCAAATATTTTATTGTAAAATCTCTCAAACCTAGGTTCATGTTAATATTTATTTTCTCACAAAAAGCCAACAACTAAAACAGCCAACTGTCTTCAATTAGACACACAGTTTGCAAACCAGCCATGATATCTTCAGTCTTTCTCTGTTTACAGGTAAATTATTCCTAGCTCGAATGTTGTAATAGTTTGTACGAGCAAGGTGTTCTTGATGTGTATGTTTTGAAGTTTGTGATTGGTTGATGGTACTGTTGTGCTTATCCGTGACTATGCAGCAGCCACTCTGCACACCGCATTGTTAGCCGCGGTCAAATGTGACACCGTTTTGCAGCTATAGCTACATTATGGTAAACAGCACATTGTGTATTTGTATCCATCTCTATTAAAAGCATGTGTGTAAGCACGTCAATACTATTCAGCATTTAATAAGTTGTAGCTGGACCTGTGAGTATATTTAAAGCTGCATCTGTAAACATACATTTTATGTGCAATAATCATATTTGCATGTGGATGATACAGTAAAGAATTGTATTTGGTTGTGTTGTTTTATGTACTTAGTTGTTCACTTATTTGATTTGAAAGTTTGAAGGCTAATTATGCTTGATTTTGGGCTTCTAGAAAAATGGTTGTGTTGCCATGGATACAAAGCATGGGCTGCAATAGTGTCGTGGCTATGAAAGAGGCTTGGTGGGGATAAAATAGATATCTGGGTGGTTGGGCACAACACTACCATAACAGCTATTGTCCAGACCTCATGCAGACATTGCAGAAAAGTAGTTCAGTACAGACCCCATGGCCTTGTAGTGTTATTTTGAGAATAGCAAGAATACATTTCACTTTTTACTTTTAGCGTTCATGTGCTCAAACAGTAGATCCTGGCTGCATGGAGACAAGCATCGCATCAGGGCTCCAACACCCAAAAATATTATAGATGCATTTATAAATGGTATCACCACAAAGACGGGATCTACAGTTTCAGCACATGAACGCTCTGATGGCATTAACTCTACAGGAACACAAACTGTTCCTTGAATTAAGAATACTCAAAAGTGTCACGTCATTTTTCGTGTTTTTCAACCAATTATACATTTTGATATGAAGATCAACCAATCACACCAGTAGCTGTCCTCACATAATGGACTGGTGCACATACTAGTGGAATTTCAAATCCATAACGCCTTATGTTTAAGCCTTGAGAAAGACCAGAAGGTCAAAACACATGTTGGCTGTTATTCCTGTTTTCACCTATTGTCTTACAAAAGATAATTAAATGATACATTTAATTTAACATTGATTGACCTAGTGCTTATGATCACAGGACTTTCTGGTTTAAAAGCATTATTTAACAGATACCAATGTGAAGTGGGAGAATGGAACAACAGGCTCCCGCCCTTCCCCTCTCACGCTTGGCCTAGAGGATCACGGCCTAGACACCCGCCACGAGAGGAGTTTGCCTATCTACCAGATGACCAAATACCCTGGTACAGGAACATACGGATGTGCCCATCTACCTGCCCAGTAGCCCGCCCTGTCCATGCCGACACCTGCGGCACGGATCAGCTCGACTAAACCTACACGTCGTTAGAGATGCCACGACGACCTAGCCAACGGTCAGCACACCTGTGCAAACATGCACACCGGACACTCCCACACCAATCCACACGAAGAACATACTCAGTGCTATGACGTAGGCGACAGACATACCCACGGACGTGCATCTTTATTATTTACCACATAGGCTCTCAAAAAATGCAGAAACGCAAGACGCATAATGAACTTATCTAAAAAGGCTTGCTCGCGCTTCTTCTAAGAACCACGTACCATAATGAAGAATATAACGGAGACACGATATTGAGGATAGAGCAATATGATACCGTAACCTAAAGCGCTCCGCATCAAACGGTTCCACCTATGCACCAGGCCCAAGTAGGCTGCAAGCAAAAGCTTCCATGAACATTGAATGAGCAAAAAGTGGGTTGCTGACCCTGCAAAATGAGCCCGGCGAAAAGCACACCGCCAAGGGTACGATGTTGCAATCTCGCACGCCGCAAGCCGACGCCAAGGTCGCACCTGCAAGATAAACCAGGCACACAGTAGGAAAAACAATATTAATTGTGTTGAATTTTGCCTCAAACACGGTCCCACCTCACGTGACAAAGCCAAACTTGACGGGATGCCAAGCCCAGGAGGAAGGAGACGCCTGAATCCCACGTTTCAAGACACAGGCAGATACAATAAAAGACTAATTGGACATCTGCAGCAGTGGGAGTAGTCGACCTCCCAACATATGAATGAATCCTCACATTGTTTACACCTACCCATAGTAAAACATTGTTGCAAATGACAGGTGCACCGCGAGCTGGGAACAGCGATAGTCCCAGACTGGGAGGCTCGCGAGCGGACCAATCAGAACATGGGGTTCTTATCACTGACGCCATTAACATTGACCAATCCTCAGAGGTCTTCATGTAACAACTTTCATGTATCAAATTGAAGGGACAGCCCAGGTATACCACCTGACTAACCCTCAACCAATAACCCCGTTCACTATATGTATGCTATACTAACCCTACCACTCGAGTAACCAATCCAGAGTGGAGATAGGTTTTTTGCTAAACTTTCCTAAGTGACGCAAGTAGCGCGTCATACTAAGGTAAAAAGGGCCTGCGAGCCCCACCATTGTGTGTGTGTCAGGACGGACGCGTACGCTCCTAGACCCATCCCCGCCGTTTTGTCTAATAAACAGCAGAGTCACCTTGCTTCTTGCGTGTGTCTCATACTCTTTTGGGATATACGGGAGGAGTTGGGGCCTCCCTGCCCGGAGGTCTGCGGGCGGCCCGGCCGACCCCGGCAGAATTTCCCCCCGACAAGTTGGAGGCACTGCTGAGATCTGTTTAAGATCTGCTTTTTTATTTTTATTTTTTTCCAGGTACTCCCGTTGCGAGGAGGCCCGGCGGCGCGGCCCCCTCTGCCGTTGCCCCCTTCTGACGACTACAGGACCATCGCGGAACTGCGAGAAGACCGGACAGTGCAATCCGGATATTGGCCTTCGGGAGCCGGTTGAGAAGTATCCCGCCCGCGGTTGGCGAGTGTTCAGACGTGGTCCAGACGAGGGGAGGTGGCGAGCCGCTTGGAGGGGTGCACGCAGTCGAGCGGCCCAGCATCAAGAGAACTTGGTGAGCATGCCACGCACAACAAGCAAGGTGAAATTGTGAGGGAGGGGGAGAGGAATTAAATACGGGAGGTGGGAAGTGTTGCAAAGGTGCGCGACAAAGGTTTGACAATTTAGTGTAGGCAATGAAATGAATGGTAGCAGAACGTGTGCGAGAGCAGTCGGCTACGTTACGCGAGAGAGGGGGGCGGAGCACGAAAACATCACGTGCGGCCGCTCGGAGACACTGATTGGCCTAGGTCGCAACTACGTGTAAGGGTGTGTGTGTGTGGTTTCCTACGAGTTGGCATGTATTGATCAATGAGTAGATGAGGATCCCTATTGTTCGAGCAAGAAACTCGATAGGTAGATGACGTTTCCCTGTAGACGGTAGCTAGGTAGTTGCCCAATACGGAAGATAATTGGCTGGTTAAGCCCTCCTGTCGAGGGGCGTATCACACGCGAGGCGACGCAGCGTGCGCAGTCCGATTATATTATTGTTTACCTTGTTCCAGGAGTGACAGGAAGACAGCTGTGAGGATAACGGGGGTAGATTGCAAGTGTATTTTGGACTTAAAGAATATATAAAGAACTTACCAGTAGTTTGAAGCGGTCGGTGACATCACCAGTAGGGCCTTTCATAGGATATCCCGAGCACAAGGCATTTTCCTTTCTGAGAGTGGTGGGGAAGAGAACTGTGGTAAGGGAGTGGAAACGGAGATAAACGGTAATGAGTTGATCGGGGAAAGGCGAAACGGGGGACGTGGCCGCGCACGGAGAACGCCGGCCACGGCAAGTGTAGAAGAAGGAGGAGGAGCAAATGAAAATAGGACGACTGTATAAGAACGTCACAAGGGGTACGCAGCCGCTGGGGGCTACGTGCGCCTCGGCCGCAGTGGGCCGTAAGGGTGCTGTGTGAAGAAAGAAAGAAAGACGAAAATATACAAATGTAAATACTATATTTTAATACTTTTCCTTAGCGGACTATCGCAAGTCCCCAAACTTACGGGGCCAGGTAAAGGTATAAGGCTGTGTGTTGTAAGTGGTGGTAAGATAGTAGCTACCAAATAGGGGAAGGACAACAAGTGAAGCGCTACTATGTCATACGGGACAGGATCGGGAGGGTGGGGGAACACCCTCACTACCCCACTACAACACATATGTACAACACTGTCACTCCATAGGGTGAAACTGATCAAGTATAGCATAGAATGGACACAGGGGACGGACAACAAAATGATAACACCATGGCCGCCTAATGGTAGCTTCGATCCATATGCCCAACATTCACTATTAAACTATCTGCATAATACATACAAAGGGAAGAAGTTGGCAAACCACATGGAGGTATTTAACTTATGGAGGATGTTCCAAGGGTCCCGACCAGGACCAAATGGAATGTTCACTATGGGGGAAATACCAGAAGAAAAAGAGATTAAGGAGGAAGGAGAGGATGGGAAAAAGGGGAGTGAAGACCCAAAGAACACGGGGAACGGACAAGAGGGAGGAGAAAAGAATAATAACTCAAAAGAAAATGAAATAAAACAGGAACCGAGCAGCGATATACCCCTAGCAAAGGTAGTGAAAACAGAGGGAGGGGGGTTGTACCCTTTAAGAGAATTAGGAGAAATAGAAAGAGGACAGTTAAGGGCGGCTGAGGGGTACTCGAACCCGGCATACAGCCCTCCACCATATGTGGCTCATAGGAAGATGACAGCAGGGGAGGGGAGGACTGGAGAAGAACAAACTGTGGAAATAGGACATGATGAGTGGTTAGCTGCACAGATACTATTAAAATTACGAGGTTCATTAACAGGAGAAGAGAAGGAGGTAGTAAGGAAAACAGATGAGGATAATACCAGGGAGAGTGGAATGAGAGGGGAAGAGCTGTTACGACAAAAGGAAGAGATTTTGGAGGAACGACTAGCAGAGTTAAGGGATGAGCAGAATGAACTGATCAAACAGCTCTAGAGGGAGGAAAGGGAGAGAGCGAGGGAAAGGAAAGAAGGTAAGAACGAATTGGAAAAAATAAGGTGTCGGTGGGAAATTCTGCCGGGGTCGGCCGGGCCGTCCGTAGACCTCCGGGCAGGGAGGCCCCAACTGCTCCCGTATATCCCAAAAGAGATAGAGTATGAGACACACGCAAGAAGCAAGGTGACTCTGCTGTTTATTAGACAAAACGGCAGGGATGGGTCAAGGAGCGTATGCGTCCGTCCTGACACACACACAATCGTGGGGCTCGCAGGCCCTTTTTACCTTAGTATGACGCGCTACTTGCGTCACTTGGAAAGTTTAGCAAAAAACCTATCTCCACTCTGGATTGGTTACTCGAGTGGTAGGGTTAGTATAGCGTACATATAGAGGACGATGTTAGTGGCTGAGAGTTAGTCAGGTGGTATACCTAGGCTGTCCCTTCAATTTGATACATGAAAATTGTTACATGAAGATCTCTGAGGATTGGTCAATGTGTATGGCGTCAGTGATAAGAACCCAATGTTCTAATTGGTCCGCTCGCGAGCCTCCCAGTCTGGGACTATCGCTGTTCCCAGCTCGCGGTGCACCTGTCATATGCAACAATGTTTTAATATGGGTAGGTGTAAACAATGTGAGGATTTATTCATATGTTGGGAGGTCGACTACTCCCACTGCTGCAGATGTCCAATAAGTCTTTTAATTGTATCTGCCTGTGTCTTGAAACGTGGGATTCAGGCGTCTCCTTCCTTCTGGGCTTGGCATCTTGTCAGGTTTGACTTTGTCACGTGAGGTGGGACCGTGTTTGAGGCAAAATTCAACACAATTAATATTGTTTTTCCTACTGTGTGCCTGGTTTATCTTGCAGGTGTGACCTTGCGTCGGCTTGCAGCGTGCGAGATTGCAACATCGTGCCCTTGGCGGGGTGCCTTCGCCGGGCTCAATTTGCAGGGTCAGCAACCCAGTTTTTACTCATTCAATGTTCATGGAAGCATTTGCCTGCGGCCTACTTGGGCCTGGTGCACAGGTGGAACCGTTTGATGCAGGGCGCTTTAGGTTACTGTATCATATTGCTTTATCCTCAGTATTGTGTCCCTGTTATATTCTTCATTATGGTACATGGCTCTTGAAAGAAGCGTGAGCAAGCCTTTTTTATATAAGTTCATGATGCGTCTTGCGTTTCTGCATTTTGAGAGCCTATGTGGAAAATAATAAAGATGTACGTTTGTGAGTATGTCTGTCGCCTACGTCATAGCACTGAGTATATTCTTCGTGTAGATTGGTGCGGGAGTGTCCGGTGTGTATATTTGCACAGGTGTGCTGACCGTTATCTAGGTCGTCATGGCATCTCTAACGACGTGTAGTTTTAGTCAAGTTGATCCGTGCCGCAGGTGTCGGCATGGACAGGGCGGGCTGCTGGGCAGGCAGATGGACACATCCGTATGTTCCTGTAACATGGTATTTGGTCGTCCGGTAGATAGGCAAACTCTTCTCGTGGCGGGTGTCTGGGCCGTGATCCTCTAGGCCAAGCGCGAGAGAGGAAGGGCGGGAGCCTGGTCTTCCGTTCTCCCACTTCAGTCCCCCCTCTGGTCGACTTGTCGACCACAAACATATCCTTTTCGTTATCTCCTCTTACTCTCCATATCTTAGTTATTCCTCCCAAATGTCCATAGTGGTTGACATGGTCTTCAAATGACCAATACATATATTCACAGGTTCCTCCAGGAGTGCAGTATACCCATTTCCCTATGTAGCTCCTGGGGTTTCTTGGGTTTTCGAGCTTCACAGATGGTGGATCCAGGTGGTTGGTGATGATCTGGTTGTGCAACTTCTCTCTCTCCTTTATTATTGTGCCTGTGTGTTGGCCATCATCTGTTGGCATCAAGAGGTGCATACCAACCATTTCGATCATCTCGTCTGTGGTGCGTGCCTTCCGGGCCTTCCAAAATCTTATTATGATCAGTGTAGCTCCAGCCAGAATAGTGCATCCAACTATAATCTTCAGTCCATCTGACAGCCACGATGGCATCCATGACCATAATATTGAAAACCAGCTCTCATCCTTTTTCACACCTTTACTTTCATCCATCATTTTTGAGTGCATCTGGGCCAATTGTGACACAGCTTCCGTGAGGGTACCATTGTCAGCATCGTTAGCAGGAATGAATGTGCAGCATGATTGTCCTATCTTTGCGCAAACTCCTCCTTCCATTGCTGTGAGGAGGTCCAGTACATATCTGTTCTGTAGTGCAACCATTCTTACTGCTCGCAATTCCTCTTTTATTGCATTGAATCCATTTACTGTAGAGTTGATTGTCATCATTAGTTCCCACCTAGTTATCTGGAGCCATTTTGCGTTTGCGTAAGCCTGCAGTCCAGGATGTATTATTGAGGAGAAGAACATAGCTGCTCTGCTGAATAGTCTGTGTTCCGGCGGTATTGAGGTCAGTGCTGTTTCCGACCTTCCCCACAGGTAATTTCCTGTCAGAGGTTCTCCTTGTCTTTTCCTTCTGTTGAGGACAGTATCGTTGCCGTTGCGTCTGTTCTCTGGCCCTTTCCGAGGCTGTGCAGATCTCTTCTTCCTTTTGTTTCCCTCATCCATCTTGGGGAAATTCGCCATATTCACATGCTTCTGGGGTACCACTAGTGATGGTACATTAACGTGCACTATAGTGCATACACCATTCCACAAAGGGGGCAGTGTGTGGTACGCCTTGTCTCCGCAGGCCCAGTAATGGTCCATTTCTACTGCTGTTCCTGCTCCCCCCTCAGGTAACTCCACCACGCTTTCACAGTTGGTGTTGTATCCTACATTCACGTCTCCTTTGTGTTGGTAGCATACCTTAGGCGCAGTTAAAGGCAGTATTGTTATTGGGTCTTCATCCTTCTCGATCCACGTGAGCATGGGTACGTACTTGATCCAAGTCGTCCAACATCTATGGTTATGTCCATCAATAGTTGAAATATTTTCTCTTGTTACCATGTTGCTGCCAACCACTCCTATGTCCCATTTGTGGTTCATGTACACCTTCCCTGTTATTGTAATCAGTGGTCTTTCCCAGCATCCGTTTTTACCAGGGACTTCAGCGGCGTACCAATCACATGGTAGGTACTGCAGTGTTACTTTCTTTGTTTCTCCTTTTTCAGGGCCACTTGTTATGTATCTGAATCCTTCAGCATGTAGACGGCTCTTGTGGTAACTCAAATAAGTCTTAAGGAAGTTGTTTTCATATGGATATGTATCTCGTGTTTTCCACGCCAGATGCACCACTGTCCCTTGAAATCTTCCTTTCGTCTGGAACAGTGCCAGGTATATTATACATCGTGCTATTTTTCCGTCTATCTCCGTAGCAACAAATGTTCTAGAAGCGCTCATGGCGTATGGGATCAATGAGCAAACGTAGCAGCTGTCTCCTGTTGCCTGCTTGCCTATTTTGGTCATGTGTTGATACATGTTGTTAGAGACGTGTGCTGAATTTTGTACAAGTTGTCAATGCCTTTGTTATCTGAGTATGTGCTGCGTTTAACTCTATTTTCCTGGTGCGGGGTTTTACTAGTACCACCTGACATAACACCTGTTGCAGCTGGGGGTGGGGGTATATTAGGTTTGGGTACAGCAATAATATCAATAGCATAGCTGTACTGCCATACAGAGACAGCCAAGAACCCGGTGATCATTAAAATCCCTATCAATTTTATTACAAATGCTAATTTCACCGGCATTTTGCTCTTACCTTGCTGCAGTCCGGCAGCTTATTCTTGCGACGTTACAGTTGCCCGCCTGAAAATTCTTTATATGCTTGTTATTAAAGTTAGTTATTGTTATTAAGCTCTCCCTATCAAGTAGTCATTCAGTGCCCAGGCGAAGAGCTGTTCCCATGCCAATCCAAGCGATCTATCTCTTAGGGCAGGCAAGTAGGGTTGGAGGTGGAGCATTGAATGTTCTATGGCCAAGAGGAATGCTGTATAGTAGACACATACCCTCCTTCCTTTCAAGTACGTTGGCCGTTTTATTTCATATACAAATTGGTCTGACAGTTCTTCCAGGTAATTATTGTCTGAGGGTACCATCTACTCCTGGGCAGTGAATTAGTTAGTTATCTACTTTCTTAACAGTACAATAATACGCTTTACCTGCATGTGAGAAACAATGTCATTCAGTTCAGTTATTACTACAGTGGGTAGGGGGTCAATGGGCAGGGGGTTTGGGGTTCAGCTGGCGGAAGTCTCTTTACCCTTTGATCGTGTAACCATGGGGTGGGCGGTATGGGGATCACCCCTTTGTTTTCTACTAGTTGTCTCTGGGGAATCTGGGGGGTGGCAGGGTATGGGGACACTTAAGCTGTTAGTTGTGGGAGAAGTCTCTTCCTCCGTTGGTGACGCTGTCATTGTTCTTCCAGTGGCCCTGTTGGTGGCGCTGTGGCGGGTCTGGAGTTTGTAGATCTTTACGTCGTGTAGGTGGTTCCGAGCACGTTTGTCCTGTAACTTTACTGCTCTCGTTGATACCTCCTCTACCAGGTGGGGGCCAGTGAATCGTGGACTGTTCCACTTTCTGTTGAAATTGCGAAGTAGTACGTGGTCACCTTTAGCAACTTTGCACAGTCTTTCCTTTTCCAATTCTTTATCCACGTCTTCTTGTTGGTCGCTGTTGGACCCGCCCCGCATGCGCTCGAGCTGTTGAGACACAAACACTACACTAGTAATCAAAGAAGACACATATTGGTACATTTCATCACCAAGAACACTCGCAGTACTCTCGTGGTCGGTAAATGCTCTTGATGTTGGCGTTAGGGGAAGGCGCATTTGACGTCCGGTAACCACCTCGTGAGGGGTGAGGTGGTGGTCGGACCCTGGTCTATTCCTTAGCTCAAATAGGGCTAATGGAAGGCAATATAACCAACTCTTCTTTGTTGTTTGCTGTATCTTTGCAATTGCCTCCTTTAATAGGCCATTCAGGCATTCGCATATACCGTTGGCCTGTGGGTGGTATGCACATGCAAATTTATGCTTGATGTTCAGCAAGGATGTAATGTGCTGGAACATTTCGTTTGCGAAATGTGGGCCATTGTCTGACCTCAGTACCTCGCACACTCCCCACCTGGGGAAGACCTCCCTCACTAGGAATTTAGCTGCTCTAAATGCATCTGGGTGTGAACAGGGCCCTGCTTCAATCCACCTCGAGAATGGGCATACTACTACAATCATATACCTATTTCCTTGACATACGTTGATCATATCAACATAGTCAATATGGAGATGTCGGAACGGTCCCTCTGGCCGGGGTATAGTACCTCTTATCACCCTTAGAGTGTGGCCGGCCGTAAACTGTTGACATGTTGACAATTGCTGATGAAATTTGACACATGAGAATTTAACTCGGGGCAGAACCAGTCTTCCCTAATTCGTGCTGCAATTACTTCCTTGCCCGTGTGGGCTGGGTAATGTAGTTGGCTCAGGGCAGTGTTCAAAAGTGCCAATGGTATAACAACCTTTCCAGTGTCACCTTGGCGCCATAGTGCGTCGGTTGGTGACATTGTGCATCCTCTTTTTACCCATATTTCTTTTTCGGCCATTGGTGCAGCCGCTTGTAGCTCCATAATCTGTGTGGATGGGAGATGGGTGTACCCTTCTCTTATCAACATCTCCTTAGCCATTCCCCTCCCTCTCCCTCTCTGTGACTCTGGGGGGTTCCATATCTCACCAAAGTATGCAGCATACTTCGCATGTGCGTCTGCTGCTGCATTCCCTTTTGAGATGTGATCTTCACCATTGGTGTGTGCGGTGCATGTCACTAAAGCTAATTCTTGGGGGTCATTTATTGCTTCAATTAGTTCAGCCAATAGGAGGGCATGTTGCTCTGGGGTGCCATCAGCTCTCCTAAACCCTCTTCTTCTCCATTTCGACAGCCCTGAGTGGACAGTGGATGTAACATATGCGCTGTCGGAGTATATGGTCACTCATTTGTCAAAGCTTTCCTACAACGCCAAGAACAGTGCAACTAATTCTGCTGCTTGAGCGGAGTAATGCTGTGGTAATTGTACACATTTCATGGCCACACACACCGGTACCTCCATCATTTTTACCACTGCTGCCCCAGTCCTCCTTACACCATCCCTTTGGTCGATAGTTGATGACCCATCAATGAACAAGAGCTCACCTCCCTCTAGCGCGTTTTCTTCAACCTTTCTAGTACATGAGTACATTTCAGTTATTTGCGTACAATCGTGGGCATAATCTCCTTCCTCAAGTACTTCTGCTAGGAACCTTGCAGGGTTGACCGTGCTACATCTAACAATTGATAGTTCAGCTCTGGATAGGATGATCTCATAACCTGATGCCCTTTGCGTGGTTAGGGTGGACTTAGGTTTATTCAATATGGCAAATAGTGCGTGTTCCACAAACAGTGTAGTTGGGCACCCCATGGTTATTGTTGATGCTTTCTCTACCGCAAAAGCAGCTGCGGCGAGACCTTGTTCGCAAGGGAAATGACCTAGCATCACAGGGTCTAAGTGGCCACTGTAAAATGCTACTGGTTTGTAGCCCATACTTGTTTTTTGAGCCAATACTGCTTTCATTACTGCTGAGTCGCAATGTGAAAATATAAAAAATTGTCGCTCATAGTCTGGGGATGCCAGTACCGTAGCAGTTGATATCGCATCTTTCAATTCATCAAAAGCCTCTTTCATTTCCATTGTCCATCCCAGCTTTTTCTCCCCTTTATTAGCTTCCTTTAACCCCTCAAGCAGGGGTCCGATGTATGAACTGTAATCAAATACCCATGCTCTACAGTAGTTGCACAGCCCCAGGAACTGCTGCAGTTCCCTCACTGTTTGTGGTACTGGAGTGTTTGAAATGGCCTGTGCTCTTTGTGGTGCAATCTTTTTTCCATGTTGGGATATGAGCTGACCAATGTAAAGTACCTCTTCTTGACAGTACTGTAACTTTTCCATGTCTACCTTGTAGCCTTTCTCAGCCAATATTGTCAACATCTTTAATGAGTCCTCTCTGCATGTCCTTTCATTTGTACTGCAAATTATTATGTCGTCGACATACTGCAACACTGTGCTCTCCACTTCAATGTTTCCCAAATCCATCTGTATTACTCTGTTGAAAATTGAGGGTGATTCACAATACCCTTGTGGCAATCTGGTGTGTTTCCACTTTGTGTTTCTGTAAGTGAAGCTAGTCAGATCTTGTGAGTCTGGGTGCAATGGTATTGAGAAGAATGCATTTTTAAGGTCGATCACTGTAAATCGTGATGCTTCTGCTGGAATGCCACACAATATTGTGGCCGGGTTCGCTGCTGTGGGGTATTCGGCTTCTACTATGTTGTTCAAGGGCCGGAGATCCTGTATGAAGCGCCAAGAACCCCCTTTAGCCTTGCCCACTGGGTATACAGCCGTGTTACATGGTGATTCTGAGGGGACCAATACGCCATTATTTATAAGGGCAGTTATAGTTTCATATATGCCCTCATCTGCCTCTTTTGATAGTTGGTACTGTTTCACTCTGGGGAGTATTGCAGCTTTTTTCAATTTTATCCTTACTCCCCCTATACTTTTTATGCACCCCACGTCATAGGGGCTAGTAGTCCACAGTGATGTGGGTACCTTTGTCATGTCCTCCTCAAAGAAGCGGACTGGGGTGCATGTGGGTGCCTCAAGTGCCATTGCAATTTTCTGTGCTACTTGTTTGTACGCCACTCTTAGCCATATTTCCACACTCATCATAAACACCATTTCACCTTCCTCCTTTTCTTCTGAGAACAGCTCCTCATCTGAAACCTGGGTGAGTCTACATCCTTCCGCTAATGCTATCACTGCCCTCCATGCCCTTCCTTCTCTGTCTTGGGCATGTACAGCAATGTAATCAGCTGTTGCTATAATGCTCTCAATGTCCACTGGAACCACCTTTCCGTCTGGTTCATTTACTGGTGTTTCTGGTCTGAACAGATAGGCTGCTGGCCTCCTCCACATTTTTCCTTCCATTCCTGGCATCCATGCAAATGCCATGTCTGTCCCGTACTGGAAGAGCTCGCCATCTACTGGCTCCGCCCTAATCGCTGTTTGTCTGCAGTATGCTTGCATAATCTGTCGTGCTGTGAGCATGTTAATCCCTGGAGTGGAGCAAATTATGCCGTCCTCAGTAAACGAGATCGTCATATTCAACCTGTTCCTTATGTCTCTCCCCAGTATATTTACTGGTGAGGCACTATAATATAGAAGTGGGACTGACAGGTCATAATCTCCTATAGATAAGGGAATGTTATCAGTAAAAGGAACCAACCCTCTAGCCCCAGAGAATCCTTGGGTGTTCATGGCTTCGTCTGACATCTTAAATTTACCTTCCCTTATGCAAGACCGGGTCGCCCCGGTGTCAACAAGGAATGATAACTTTTTGTCACCTATCGTTACCTCTATGCGTGGTTCCTCCGCACTGTTAGGTGTTACTGACAGGATGGGACACACCAAGGCCGTCTGTGGGCTGTCCTATTGAGGGTACAACGATTGACCATTTCCTGTGTAAGGGTTGTGTCCCAGGACTGTCACCCTACCCAGTTGTGTTTGTTGTACTTGGGGTTGTTGTGTTATCGCTACCTGTTGTTGTGGCAGTGAATGTGTCTGTGGCTGTTGTTGTGTTATTAGTTGTTGCTGTTCATTTCACTGTTGCAACGTCTGCTGTTGCTGTATGCCCTGCTGTTCCTGTGTGGGCCTTGGTTGTCCCTGTTCACTCCATGATGGTGTTCGTGGTCTTACTCTACACGTGCGTGACATGTGCCCTAATAATCCACAACTCCAAAACACCGGTGGTTCCCTACTCTGCCATGGAAAGCTCCCTGTGTAGTCCTGGTATACTGGTTGCCCTGTGGGGTAGGAATTTCTAAGTCCTCCCACCTGCTGTTGTGTGTTATATCCGTATCCTCTCCCTCTCATAATTCCTCCTCTTCCCCTGTTGTAATTATAATACCCAGCTCCTGGCATTGAGTATCCTCCTCCCATGTTGGTCGTGTATGGTTGGAGTGGCAGCACCTGTTGTGGTACAGTCTGTGAAGGTGGTATTTGGGAGGGATCTTGTGCAGCCACTACTTGTGTGGGGCTTTGGGTCATTGTTGTAGGCGTAGTTATTAGTTCCCCTTCCATTGTGTATTTAGTAAGCTTTTTCTGTACTAGTTTAGCCTCTTCCGTTTTCCTGTCCTCTTCCTTTTGTTTAATTTTTCCTTGCCATGTCCTGCAATGGTGCACTATAGTCAGTTGTATTTCTGGCCATGCTTTTGCTTCCATTCCCACCACTTTCTTTAGTTGTTTCTGAACTCCTTCTGGGAGCCCTTGTACTAGTATATGATAAAATATTGCTGGTGTTTTGTCCCATTGTTCTCTAGTTTCCATGCACCACTTCTCTTGGATTTCCTGGATATAATCAACAGGATCTTCGTTCTTACGCATCTTGCGAGAGGTAATTGCTCCTATGTCTGATGTGTCTGGGTACTGTACCCTCAGTGCCTGCCATAGTGCATGTCTGCAGTTTGCAAATGGTGCCCCATCATGCGATGTGTTTGTTATTGTTACCCTAGGGAATCCCGCTCTCTTCCAAATGTCATCCGCTGCATCCCCTAATATTGATATTAGAAGGCCCTTCACATCTCCTACTGCCAGTTTCTGTCTTGCGGTGTGTTTTTCCATTTCATATATCCACTTACCCGCACCTCCACTTAATGATGGGAGCCTGCATTTTATATTTTCTTTGTCTGTATGCTTCCAAGGGACATACTGTGGCCTAACCCCTCCCCTCTCCAGAAGTGGCATTAAGTTATGTCTCGTTTTACCCTTTGTGTTCCATAAAATCGAGTCCTCACACCCTTCCTTTTCTTCCCTTTCTTCTACATCGTCAATTTCATCCGTATTTCCCCTGCTCGTAACTCTTTCTTCTCCGTCTTTTCCCCTTCTTCCATTATTTCCTGTATTTAATGTGGGCATGTGTATTCGCCTTTCCCGCCTGCGTCTAGGGAGGTCCCTAAGCCGACATGCATAGGGTGTCAGTTCGTCTGTGAAGGGCGCAAGTTTTATTGTGCGTAACGAGCGTGAGGTGGTTGAGCATGTAGAGTGCGATGGGAGAGGGTGTGATGGGGACGGTGCGGCCTCATGTGTCTGTCTTTCCGCTATTCCTTGCTCTCCCTCCTCACTTTTCTCCAGCTCATCCTTTCTCTTACGGATCCATGGTGAGTCTGTGTTGGTCCGGGTGATGTATAGTTTATCTAGGCTTTCCCTTTCACTGTTTCTTCCTTCCTTCTCCACTCCTTCTTCTTCCTCACTACAAAAGTCAGTCATAAATGGCACCCTCCACTCGGTCTTTTTCCCCTTGATTGTTACTGTTTGTAAGTCTACTAGGTCCAGTTCTCCCTTTTCTCCTTTATCAACCGCTCCCCTTTGCGCTGATGTTGTTGCTACTTCTGTGTCTCTATATACATCCCCCCATACTTCACTCTCCCTTCTCCTATCTTCTCTTTCTCCTTCATTTCTCTCCTCCATCTCCTTACCATTTTCCTCCCTTTTCCTTTTTAATTCCTCCATTACTTCACTATTCATTTGTTCCAGTATTCTTTCATCCTCTTTCTTCCTTTCCCATTTCACCCTTTCCCTTTCCAATATGCTCTCTATCACCCTCCTTTCTTCGTATTTCTTAGTCGTTTCTGATAGTAATCTCCTCTTCCACATTGCCATTTCTTTTTCTTTCTCTTCTTCTTCCCTTTTCTTTTCTCGCAGCACTGCTCTTGATACCCTTTCTGCTGCTTCTTTTACCCTTTCAGCTTCTCTCCTTTGCTCCTCAGTTCGTTCCCTTATTTTTTCCAATTCGTTCTTACCTTCTTTCCTTTTCCTCGCTCTCTCTCTTTCCTCCCTCTCGAGCTGTTTGATCAATTCATTCTGCTCATCCCTTAATTCTGCTAGTCGTTCCTCCAAAATCTCTTCCTTTTGCCGTAACAGCTCTTCCCCTCTCATTCCACTCTCCCTGGTATTATCCTCGTCTGTTTTCCTTACTACCTCCTTCTATTCTCCTGTTAATGAACCTCGTAATTTTAATAGTATCCGTGCAGCTACCCACTCATCATTTCCTATTTCCACAGTTTGTTCTTCTCCAGTCCTCCCCTCCCCTGCTGGCATCTTCCTATGAGCCACATATGGTGGAGGGCTGTATGCCGGGTTCGAGTACCCCTCAGCCGCCCTTAACTGACCTCTTTCTATTTCTCCTAACTCCCTTAAAGGGTACAACCCCCCTCCCTCTGTTTTCACTCCCTTTGCTAGGGGTATATCGTTGCTCGGTTCCTTTTTTTATTTCATTTGATGTATTATTCTTTTCTCCTCCCTCTTGTCCGTTCCCCGTGTTCTTTGGGTCTTCACTCCCCTTTTTCCCATCCTCTCCTTCCTCCTTAATCTCTTTTTCTTCCGGTATTTCCCCCACAGTGAACATTCCATTTGGTCCTGGTCTGGACCCTTGGAACATCCTCCATAAGTTAAACACCTCCACGTGGTTTGCCAACTTCTTCCTTTTGTATGTATTATGCAGATGGTTTAGTAGTGAATGTTGGGCATATGGATCGAAGCTACCATTAGGCGGCCACGGTGTTATCATTTTGTGGTCCGTCCCCTGGGTCCATTCTATGCTATACTTAATCAGTTTCTCCCTATGGGGTGACAGTGTTGTACATATGTGTTGTAGTGGGGTAGTGAGGGTGTTCCCCCATCCTCTCGATCCTGTCCCATATGACATAGTAGCGCTCCACTTGTTACCCTTCCCCTATCTGGTAGCGGTTATCTCACTAGCAGTTTGCAATATACAGCCTTATATCGTTACCTGGCCCCATAAGTTTGGAGACTTGCGATAGTCCGCTAAGGAAAATTATAAAAATATAGTATTTACATTTGTATATTTTCTTCTGTCTTTCTTCCTTTACACAACACCCTTACGGCCCCCTACGGCCGAGGCGCACGTAGCCCCCTGCGGCTGCGTACCCCTTGTGACTTTCTTATACAGTCGTCCTATTTTCATTTGCTCCTCCTCCTTCTTCTACACTTGACGTGGCCGGAGTTCTCTGTGCGCAGCCACGTCCCCCGTTTCACCTTTCCCCGATCAACTCAGTTACCGTTTATCTCCGTTTCCACTCCCTTACCACAGTTCTCTTCCCCACCACTCTCAGAAAGAAAAACGCCTTGTGCTCGGGATATCCTATGAAAGCCCTACTGGTGACATCACCGATCTCTTCGAGCTACTGGTAAGTTCTTCATATATTCTTTAAGTTCAAAATACACTTGCAATCTACCCCCGTTAACCTCACAGCTGTCTTCCTGTCACTCCTGGAACAAGGTAATCAATAATATAATTGGACTGCGCACGCTGCGTCGCCTCACGTGTGATACGCCCCTCGACAGGAGGGCTTAACCAGCCAATTATCTTCCGTATTGGGCAACTAACTAGCTACCGCCTACAGGGAAATGTCATCTACCTCTCGTGTTTCTTTCTCGAACAATAGGGATCCTCATCTACTCATTGATCAATAAATGCCAAATCGTAGGAAACCACACACACACCCACCCTTACACGTAGTCGCGACCTAGGCCAATCAGTGTCTACGAGTGGCCGCACGTCATGTTTTCGTGCTCCACCCCCCTCTCTCGCGCAACGTAGCCGAACATTGTTTGTAAGTCTACTAGGTCCAGTTCTCCCTTTTCTCCTTTATCAACCGCTCCCCTTTGCGCTGATGTTGTTGCTACTTCTGTGTCTCTATATACATCCCCCCATACTTCACTCTCCCTTCTCCTATCTTCTCTTTCTCCTTCATTTCTCTCCTCCATCTCCTTACCATTTTCCTCCCTTTTCCTTTTTAATTCCTCCATTACTTCACTATTCATTTGTTCCAGTATTCTTTCATCCTCTTTCTTCCTTTCCCATTTCACCCTTTCCCTTTCCAATATGCTCTCTATCACCCTCCTTTCTTCGTATTTCTTAGTCGTTTCTGATAGTAATCTCCTCTTCCACATTGCCATTTCTTTTTCTTTCTCTTCTTCTTCCCTTTTCTTTTCTCGCAGCACTGCTCTTGATACCCTTTCTGCTGCTTCTTTTACCCTTTCAGCTTCTCTCCTTTGCTCCTCAGTTCGTTCCCTTATTTTTTCCAATTCGTTCTTACCTTCTTTCCTTTTCCTCGCTCTCTCTCTTTCCTCCCTCTCGAGCTGTTTGATCAATTCATTCTGCTCATCCCTTAATTCTGCTAGTCGTTCCTCCAAAATCTCTTCCTTTTGCCGTAACAGCTCTTCCCCTCTCATTCCACTCTCCCTGGTATTATCCTCGTCTGTTTTCCTTACTACCTCCTTCTATTCTCCTGTTAATGAACCTCGTAATTTTAATAGTATCCGTGCAGCTACCCACTCATCATTTCCTATTTCCACAGTTTGTTCTTCTCCAGTCCTCCCCTCCCCTGCTGGCATCTTCCTATGAGCCACATATGGTGGAGGGCTGTATGCCGGGTTCGAGTACCCCTCAGCCGCCCTTAACTGACCTCTTTCTATTTCTCCTAACTCCCTTAAAGGGTACAACCCCCCTCCCTCTGTTTTCACTCCCTTTGCTAGGGGTATATCGTTGCTCGGTTCCTTTTTTTATTTCATTTGATGTATTATTCTTTTCTCCTCCCTCTTGTCCGTTCCCCGTGTTCTTTGGGTCTTCACTCCCCTTTTTCCCATCCTCTCCTTCCTCCTTAATCTCTTTTTCTTCCGGTATTTCCCCCACAGTGAACATTCCATTTGGTCCTGGTCTGGACCCTTGGAACATCCTCCATAAGTTAAACACCTCCACGTGGTTTGCCAACTTCTTCCTTTTGTATGTATTATGCAGATGGTTTAGTAGTGAATGTTGGGCATATGGATCGAAGCTACCATTAGGCGGCCACGGTGTTATCATTTTGTGGTCCGTCCCCTGGGTCCATTCTATGCTATACTTAATCAGTTTCTCCCTATGGGGTGACAGTGTTGTACATATGTGTTGTAGTGGGGTAGTGAGGGTGTTCCCCCATCCTCTCGATCCTGTCCCATATGACATAGTAGCGCTCCACTTGTTACCCTTCCCCTATCTGGTAGCGGTTATCTCACTAGCAGTTTGCAATATACAGCCTTATATCGTTACCTGGCCCCATAAGTTTGGAGACTTGCGATAGTCCGCTAAGGAAAATTATAAAAATATAGTATTTACATTTGTATATTTTCTTCTGTCTTTCTTCCTTTACACAACACCCTTACGGCCCCCTACGGCCGAGGCGCACGTAGCCCCCTGCGGCTGCGTACCCCTTGTGACTTTCTTATACAGTCGTCCTATTTTCATTTGCTCCTCCTCCTTCTTCTACACTTGACGTGGCCGGAGTTCTCTGTGCGCAGCCACGTCCCCCGTTTCACCTTTCCCCGATCAACTCAGTTACCGTTTATCTCCGTTTCCACTCCCTTACCACAGTTCTCTTCCCCACCACTCTCAGAAAGAAAAACGCCTTGTGCTCGGGATATCCTATGAAAGCCCTACTGGTGACATCACCGATCTCTTCGAGCTACTGGTAAGTTCTTCATATATTCTTTAAGTTCAAAATACACTTGCAATCTACCCCCGTTAACCTCACAGCTGTCTTCCTGTCACTCCTGGAACAAGGTAATCAATAATATAATTGGACTGCGCACGCTGCGTCGCCTCACGTGTGATACGCCCCTCGACAGGAGGGCTTAACCAGCCAATTATCTTCCGTATTGGGCAACTAACTAGCTACCGCCTACAGGGAAATGTCATCTACCTCTCGTGTTTCTTTCTCGAACAATAGGGATCCTCATCTACTCATTGATCAATAAATGCCAAATCGTAGGAAACCACACACACACCCACCCTTACACGTAGTCGCGACCTAGGCCAATCAGTGTCTACGAGTGGCCGCACGTCATGTTTTCGTGCTCCACCCCCCTCTCTCGCGCAACGTAGCCGACTGCTCTCGCACTTGTTCGGCTACCATTCATTCCATTGTCAACACTAAATTGCCAAACCTTCGTCGCGCACCTGTGCAACACCTCCCGTATTTAATTCCTCCCCCCTCCCTCACAATTTCACATTGCTTGTTGTGCGTGGCATGTTCACCAAGTTCTCTTGATGCGGGGCCGCTCGACTGCGTGCACCCCTCCAAGCGGCTCACCACCTCCCCTCATCTGGAACACGTCTGGACACTCGCCAACCGCGGGCGGGATACTTCTCAACCGGCTCCCGAAGGCCAATATCCGGATTGCGCTGTCCGGTCTTCTCGCAGTTCCGCGATGGTCCTGTAGTCGTCAGAAGGGGCAACGGCAGAGGGGGCCGCGCCGCCGGGCCTCCTCGCAACGCGATTACCTGGAAAAAGTAAAAATAAAAAAAGCAGATCTTAAACAGATCTCAGCAGTGCCTCCAACTTGTCGGGGGGAAATTCTGCCGGGGTCGGCCGGGCCGTCCGTAGACCTCCGGGCAGGGAGGCCCCAACTCCTCCCGTATATCCCAAAAGAGATAGAGTATGAGACACACGCAAGAAGCAAGGTGACTCTGCTGTTTATTAGACAAAACGGCAGGGATGGGTCAAGGAGCGTACGCGTCCGTCCTGACACACACACAATCGTGGGGCTCGCAGGCCCTTTTTACCTTAGTATGACGCGCTACTTGCGTCACTTGGAAAGTTTAGCAAAAAACCTATCTCCACTCTGGATTGGTTACTCGAGTGGGAGGGTTAGTATAGCGTACATATAGAGGACGGTGTTAGTGGCTGAGAGTTAGTCAGGTGGTATACCTGGGCTGTCCCTTCAATTTGATACATGAAAATTGTTACATGAAGATCTCTGAGGATTGGTCAATGTGAATGGCGTCAGTGATAAGAACCCCATGTTCTAATTGGTCCGCTCGCGAGCCTCCCAGTCTGGGACTATCGCTGTTCCCAGCTTGCGGTGCACCTGTCATTTGCAACAATGTTTTAATATGGGTAGGTGTAAACAATGTGAGGATTTATTCATATGTTGGGAGGTCGACTACTCCCACTGCTGCAGATGTCCAATAAGTCTTTTAATTGTATTGCCTGTGTCTTGAAACGTGGGATTCAGGCGTCTCCTTCCTTCTGGGCTTGGCATCTTGTCAGGTTTGACATTGTCACGTGAGGTGGGACCGTGTTTGAGGCAAAATTCAACACAATTAATATTGTTTTTCCTACTGTGTGCCTGGTTTATCTTGCAGGTGTGACCTTGGCGTTGGCTTGCAGCGTGCGAGATTGCAACATCGTGCCCTTGGCGGGGTGCCTTCGCCGGGCTCAATTTGCAGGGTCAGCAACCCAGTTTTTGCTCATTCAATGTTCATGGAAGCTTTTGCCTGCGGCCTACTTGGGCCTGGTGCACAGGTGGAACCGTTTGATGCAGGGCGCTTTAGGTTACTGTATAATATTGCTTTATCCTCAGTATCGTGTCCCTGTTATATTCTTCATTATGGTACATGGCTCTTGAAAGAAGCGTGAGCAAGCCTTTTTATATAAGTTGATGATGCATCTTGCGTTTCTGCATTTTGAGAGCCTATGTGGAAAATGATAAAGATGTACGTCCGTGAGTATGTCTGTCGCCTACGTCATAGCACTGAGTATATTCTTCGTGTAGATTGGTGCGGGAGTGTCCGGTGTGTATATTTGCACAGGTGTGCTGACCGTTAGCTAGGTCGTCATGGCATCTCTAACGACGTGTAGTTTTAGTCAAGCTGATCCGTGCCACAGGTGTCGGCATGGACAGGGCAGGCTGCTGGGCAGGCAGATGGACACATCCGTATGTTCCTGTACCAGGGTATTTGGTCTTACGGTAGATAGGCAAACTCTTCTCGTGGCGGGTGTCTGGGCCGTGATCCTCTAGGCCAAGCGCGAGAGAGGAAGGGCGGGAGCCTGGTCTTGCGTTCTCCCACTTCAAAGGGAACGAACTGAGGAGCAAAGGAGAGAAGCTGAAAGGGTAAAAGCAGCAGCAGAAAGGGTATCAAGAGCAGTGCTACGAGAGAGGAAAAGGGAAGAAGAAGAGAAAGAAAAAGAAATGGCAATGTGGAAGAAGAGATTACTATCGGAAACGACTAAGAAATATGAAGAAGGGAGGGTGATAGAGAGTATATTAGAAAGGGATAGGGTGAGATGGGAAAGGAAGAAAGAGGATGAAAGGATATTGGAAAAGGTGAGTAGTGAAGTAATGGAGGAATTAAAAAGGAAAAGGGAGGAAAATGGTAGGGAGATGGAGGAGAGAAATGAAGGGGAAAGAGAAGATAGGAGAAGGGAGGATGAAGTAAGGGGGTATGTATATAGAGACACAGAAGTAGCAACAACATCTGCGCAGAGGGGAGCGATTGGTAAAGGAGAAAAGGGAGAACCGGACCTAATAGACTTAAAAACAGTAACAATCAAGGGAAAAAAGACGGAGTGGGGGGTGCCGTTTACGAACGACTTTTGTAGTGAGGAAGAAGAAGGAATGGAGAAGGAAGGAAGAAACAGTGAAAGGGAAAGCCTAGATAAACTATACATCACCCGAACCAACACAGACTCACCATGGATCCGTAGGAGAAAGGATGAATTGGAGAGAAGTGAGGAGGAAGAGCAAGGAATAGCGGAAAAACAGACACATGAGGCCACACCGTCCCCATCACGCCCTCTCCCATCCCTGCGACATGCTCAACCACCTCACGCTCATTACGTACAATAAAACTTGCGCCCTTCACAGACGAACTGACACCCTATGTAGGTCGGCTTAGAGACCTCACTAGATGCAGGCAGGGGGGACAAATACACATGCCCACATTAAATACAGGAAATGATGGAAGAAGGGGAAAAGATGGAGAAGAAAGAGTTACGAGCAGGGGAAAAACGGACGATGTAGGGGAGAGGGAAGAAGAGGAGGAGTGTGAGGACTCGATTTTGTGGAACCCAAATGGTAAAACGAGACACAACTTAATGCCACTTCTGGAGAGGGGAGGGGTTAGACCACAGTATGTCCCTTGGAAGCATACAGACAAAGAAAATATAAAGTGCAGGCTCCCATCATTAAGTGGAGGTGCGGGTAAATGGATATATGAAATGGAAAAACACACCGCAGGACAGAAACTGGCAGTGGGAGATGTAAAGGGCCTTCTAATATCGATATTAGGGGATGCAGCGGATGACATTTGGAGGAGAGCGGGATTCCCTGGGGTAACAATAGTAAACACATCGCACGATGGGGCACCATTCGCAAACTGCAGACATGCACTATTGCAGGCACTGAGGGTACAGTACCCAGACACATCAGACATAGGAGTAATTACCTCACGCAAGATGCGGGAGAACGAAGATCCTGTTGATTATATCCAGGAAATCCAAGAGAAGTGGCGCATGGAAACTAGAGAAAAATGGGACAAAACACCAGCAATATTTTATCATATACTTGTACAAGGGCTCCCAGAAGGAGTTCAGAAACAACTGAAGAAAGTAGTGGGAATAGAAGCAAAAGCATGGCCAGAAATACAACTGACAATAGTGCATCATTGCAGGACATGGCAAGGAAAAATGAAACAAAAGGAAGAGGACAGGAAAACGGAAGAGGCTAAACTAGTACAGAAAAAACTTACCAAATACACAATGGAAGGGGCACTAATAACTACACCCACAACAATGACCCAAAGCCCCACACAGGTAGTGGCTGCACAAGATCCCTCCCAAATACCACCCTCACAGACTATAACACAACAGGTGCCGCCACTCTTACCGTACACGACCAACATGGGAGGAGGATACTTAATGCCAGGAGCTGGGTATTATAATTACAACAGGGGAAGAGGAGGAATTATGAGAGGGCGAGGATACGGATATAACACACAACAGCAGGTGGGAGGACTTAGAAATTCCTACCCCACAGGGCAACCAGTATACCAGGACAACACAGGGAGCTTTCTATGGCAGAGTAGGGAACCACCGGTGTGTTGGAGTTGTGGATTATTAGGGCACATGTCACGCACGTGTAGAGTAAGACCAGGAACACCATCATGGAGTGAACAGGGACAACCAAGGCCCACACAGGAACAGCAGGGCATACAGCAACAGCAGACGTTGCAACAGGGAAATGAACAGCAACAACTAATAACACAACAACAGCCACAGACATATTCACTGCCACAACAACAGGTAGCGATAACACAACTACCCCAAGCACAACAAACACATACTGGGTAGGGTGACGGTCCTGGGACACAACCCTTACACAGGAAATGGTCAATCGTTGTACCCTCAATAGGACAGCCCACAGACAGCCTTGGTGTGTCCCATCCTGTCAGTAACACCTAATAGTGCGGAGGAACCACGCATAGAGGTAACGATAGGTGACAAAAAATTATCATTCCTTGTTGACACCGGGGCGACCCGGTCTTGCATAAGGGAAGGTAAATTTAAGATGTCGGGCGAAGCCATGAACACCCAAGGATTCTCTGGGGCTAGAGGGTTGGTTCCTTTTACTGATAACATTCCCTTATCTATAGGAGATTATGACATGTCCGTTCCACTTTTATATTATAGTGCCTCGCCAGTAAATATACTGGGGAGAGACATAATGAACAGGTTGAATATGACGATCTCCTTTACTGAGGACGGCATAATTTGCTCTACTCCAGGAATTAACATGCTCACAGCACGACAGATTATGCAAGCATACTGCGGACAGACAGCGATTAGGGCTGAGCCAGTAGATGGCGAACTCTTCCAGTACGGGACAGAAATGGCATTTGCATGGATGCCAGGGATAGAGGGAAAGATCTGGAGGAGGCCAGCAGCCTATTTGTTCAGACCAGAAACACCAGTAAATGAACAAGAAGGAAAGGTGGTTCCAGTGGACATTGAGAGCATTATAGCAACAGCTGATTACATTGCTGTACATGCCCAAGACAGAGAAGGAAGAGCATGGAGGGCAGTAATAGCACTAGCAGAAGGATGTAGACTCACCCAGGTGTCAGATGAGGAGCTGTTCTCAGAAAAAAAGGAGGAAGGTGAAATGGTGTTTATGATGAGTGTGGAAATATGGCTAAGAGTGGCGTACAAACAAGTAGCACAGAAAATTGCAATGGCACTTGAGGCACCCACATCCACCCCAGTTCCCTTCTTTAAGGAGGATATGACAAAGGTACCCACATCTTTGTGGACTACTAGCCCCTATGACGTGGGGTTCATAAAAAGTATAGGGGGAGTAAGGATAAAATTGAAAAAAGGTGCAATACTCCCCAGAGTGAAACAGTACCCACTATCAAAAGAGGCAGATGAGGGCATATATGAAACCATAACGGCCCTTATAGATAATGGCATATTGGTCCCCTCAGAATCACCATGTAACACGGCTGTATACCCAGTGCGCAAGGCTAAAGGGGGTCTTGGCGCTTCATACAGGATCTCAGGCCCTTGAACAACATAGTAGAAGCAGAATACCCCATAGCCGCAAACCCGGCCACAATATTGTGTGGCATTCCAGCAGAAGCATCACGATTTACAGTGATCGACCTTAAAAATGCTTTCTTCTCAATACCATTGCACCCAGACTCACACGATCTGACAAGTTTCACTTACAGAAACACAAAGTGGAAACACACCAGATTGCCACAAGGGTATTGCGAATCACCCTCAATTTTCAACAGAGTAATACAGATGGATTTGGGTAACATTGAAGTGGAAAGCACAGTGTTGCAGTATGTCGACGACATAATAATTTGCAGTACAAACGAAAGAACATGCAGAGAGGACTCATTAAAGATGCTGACAATATTGGCTGAAAAAGGTTACAAGGTAGACATGGAAAAGTTACAGTACTGTCAAGAACAGGTACTTTACATTGGTCAGCTCATATCCCAACATGGAAGAAAGATTGCACCACAAAGAGCACAGGCCATTTCAAACACACCAGTGCCACAAACAGTGAGGGAACTGCAGCAGTTCCTGGGTCTGTGCAACTACTGTAGAGCATGGGTATTTGATTACAGTTCACACATAGGACCCCTGCTTGAGGCGTTAAAGGAAGCTAATAAAGGGGAGAAAAAGTTGGGGTGGACAATGGAAATGAAAGAGGCTTTTGATGAATTGAAAGATGCGATATCAACTGCTCCGGTACTGGCATCCCCAGACTATGAGCGACAATTTTTTATATTTTCACATTGCGACTCAGCAGTAATGAAAGCAGTTTTGGCTCAAAAAACAAGCATGGGCTACAAACCAGTAGCATTTTACAGCGGCCACTTAGATCTTGTGATGTTAGGTCATTTCCCTTGCGAACAAGGTCTCGCCGCAGCTGCTTTTGCGGTAGAGAAAGCATCAGCAATCACTATGGGGTGCCCAACTACACTGTTTGTGGAACATGCACTATTTGCGATATTGAATAAACCTAAGTCCACCCTAACCACGCAAAGGGCATCAGGTTATGAGATCATCTTATCCAGAGCTGAACTATCAATTGTTAGATGTAGCACGGTCAACCCTGCAAGGTTCCTAGCAGAAGTAATTGAGGAGGGAGATTATGCCCACGACTGTACGCAAATAACTGAAATGTACTCATGTACTAGAAAGGTTGAAGAGAACGCACTAGAGGGAGGTGAGCTCCTGTTCATTGATGGGTCATCAACTATCGACCAAAGGGATGGTATAAGGAGGACTGGGGCAGCAGTGGTAAAAATGATGGAGGTACCGGTGTGTGTGGCAATGAAATGTGTACAACTACCACAGCATTATTCCGCTCAAGCAGCAGAATTAATTGCACTGATCTTGGCGTTGAAGGAAAGCTTTGACAAACGAGTGACCATATATTCCGACAGCGCATATGTTACGACCACTGTCCACTCAGGGCTGTCGAAATGGAGAAGAAGAGGGTTTAGGAGAGCTGATGGCACTCCAGTGCAACATGCCCTCCTATTGGCTGAACTAATTGAAGCAATAAATGACCCCCAAGAATTAGCTTTGGTCAAATGCACCGCACACACCAATGGTGAAGACCACATCTCAAAAGGGAATGCAGCAGCAGACGCACATGCGAAGTATGCTGCATATTTTGGTTAGATATGGAACCCCCCAGAGTCACAGAGAGGGAGAGGGAGGGGAATGGCTAAGGAGATGTTGATAAAAGAAGGTTACACCCATCTCCCAGCCACACAGATAATGGAGCTACAAGCGGCTGCACCAATGGCAGAAAAAGAAATATGGGAAAAAAGAGGATGCACAATGTCACCAACTGACGCACTTTGGCACCAGGGTGACACTGGAAAGATTGTAATACCACTGGCACTATTGAACACCGCCCATCAGCCAACTACATCACCCAGCCCACACAGGCAAGGAAGTAATTGCAGCACGAATTAGGGAAGACTGGTTTTGCCTCGAGTTAAATTCTCATGTGTCAAATTCTATAAGCAACTGTCTCACATGTCAACAGTTTACGGCCGGTCACACTCTGAAGGTGATAAGAGGTACTATACCCCGGCCAGAGGGACCTTTCCGACATCGCCATATTGACTATGTTGATATGATCAATGTATGTCAAGGAAATAGGTATATGATTGTAGTAGTATGCCCATTCTCGAGGTGGATTGAAGCAGGGCCCTGTTCACACCCAGATGCATTCAGAGCAGCTAAATTCCTAGTGAGGGAGGTCTTCCCCAGGTGGGGAGTGTGCGAGGTACTGAGGTCAGACAATGGCCCACATTTCGCAAACGAAATGTTCCAGCACATCACATCCTTGCTGAACATCAAGCATAAATTTGCATGTGCATACCACCCACAGGCCAACGGTATATGCGAACGCCTGAATGGCCTATTAAAGGAGGCAATTGCAAAAATACAGCAAACAACAAAGAAGAGTTGGTTGTATTGCCTTCCACTAGCCCTATTTGAGCTAAGGAATAGACCAGGTTCCGACCACCACCTCACCCCTCACGAGGTGGTTACCGGACGTCAAATGCGCCTTCCCCTAACGCCAACATCAAGAGCATTTATCGACCACGAGAGTACTGCAAATGTCCTTGGTGATGAAATGTACCAATATGTGTCTTCTTTGATTACTAGTGTAGTGTTTGTGTCTCAACAGCTCGAGCGCACGCGTGGCGGGTCTAACAGCGATCAACAAGAAAACGTAGATAAAGAATTGGAAAAGGAAAGGCTGTGCAAAGTTGCCAAAGGTGACCACGTACTACTTCGCAATTTCAACAGAAAGTGGAACAGTCCACGATTCACTGGCCCCCATCTGGTAGAGGAGGTATCAACGAGAGCAGTAAAGCTACAGGACAAACGTGCCTGGAACCACCTACACGACGTAAAGATCTACAAACTCCAGACCCGCCCCAGCGCCACCGACAGGGCCACTGGAAGAACAACAACAGCGTCACCAACGGAGGAAGAGACTTCTACCACAACTAACGGCCTAAGTGTCCCCATACCCTGCCACCCCTCAGATTCCCCAGAGACAACTACTAGAAAAAAAAGGGGTGATCCCCATACCGCCCACCCCATGGTTACACGATTAAAGAGTAAAGAGACTTCCGCCAGTTGAGCCCCAAACACTCTGCCCATTGACCCCCTACCCACTGTAGTAATAACTGAACTGAAGGACATTGTCTTGCACATATACACATGTAAACACCTGAATGTTCTCTTTCTTTTCTCTCGCACATGCAGGTACAGCGTATTATTGTACTACTAAGAAAATAGATAACTAACCAATTCACTGCCCAGGAGTAGATGGTACCCTCAGACGATAATTACCTGGAAGAATTGTCACACCAGTTTGTATATGAAATAAAAAGGCCAACGTACCTGAAAAGAAGGAGGGTACGTGTCTACTACACAGCATTACTCTTGGCCATAGAACATTCAATGCCCCACCTCCAACCATACTTGCCTGCTCTAAGAGATAGATCGCTTAGATTGGCGTGGGAACAGCTCTTCGCCTGGGCACTGAATGACTACTTGATAGGGAGAGCCTAAAAACAACAACTAACACTAATAACAAGCATATTAAGAATTTTCAGGCGGGCAACTGTAACGTCGCAAGAATAAGCTGCCGGACTGCAGCAAGGTAAGAGCAAAATGCTGGTGAAATTAGCATTTGTAATAAAATTGATAGGGATTTTTATGATCACCGGGTTCTTGGCTGCCTCTGTATGGCAGTACAGCTATGCTATCAATATTATTGCTGTACCCAAACCTAATACACCCCCACCCCCAGCTGCAACAGGTGTTATGTCAGGTGGTACTAGTAAAATCCCACACAAGGAAAATAGAGTTAAACGCAGCACATACTCAGATAATAAACGTATTGACAACTACATACAAGATTCAGCACACATCTCAAACAACATATGGTACCAACACATGACCCACATAGGTAAGCAGACAACAGAAGACAGCTGCTATGTTTGCTCATTGATCCCATACGCCATGAGCAACTATTGATGGACATAACCTAGATGTTGGATGACTTGGATCAAGTACGTACCCATGCTCACGTGGATGGAGAAGGATGAAGACCCAATAACAATACTGCCGCTAACTGCGCCTAAGGTATGCTACCAACATAAAGGAGAAGTGGATGTAGGATACAACACCAACTGTGAAAGTGTGATGGAGTTACCTGAGGGGGGAGCAGGAACTGCAGTAGTAATGGACCATTATTGGGCCTGTGGAGACAAAGCGTACCACACACTGCCCCCTTTGTGGAATGGTGTATGCACTATAGTACACGTTAATGTACCATCACTAGTGGTACCCCAGAAGCATGTGAATATGGCGAATTTCCCCAAGATGGATGAAGGGAACTAAAGGAAGAAGAGATCTGCACAGCCTCGGAAAGGGCCAGAGAACCGACACAATGGCAACAACACTGTCCTCAACAGAAGGAAAAGACAAGGAGAACCTCTGACAGGAAATTACCTGTGGGGAAGGTCGGAAACAGCACTCACCTCAATTCCGCCGGAACACAGACTATTCAGCAGAGCAGCTATGTTCTTCTCCTCAATAATACATCCTGGACTGCAGGCCTACGCAAACGCAAAATGGCTCCACATAACTAGGTGGGAACTAATGATGACAATTAACTCTACAGTAAATGGATTCAACGCAATAAAAGAGGAATTGCGAGCAGTAAGAATGGTTGCACTACAGAACAGATATGTACTGGACCTCCTCACAGCAATGGAAGGAGGAGTTTGCGCAAAGATAGGACAATCATGCTGCACATTCATTCCTGCTAACGATGCTGACAATGGCACACTGACAGAAGCAGTTTTACAATTGGCCCAGATGCACTCAAAAATGATGGATGAAAGTAAAGGTGTGAAAAGGATGAGAGCTGGTTTTCAATATTATGGTCATGGATGCCATCTTGGCTGTCAGATGGACTGAAGATTATAGTTGGATGTACTATTTTGGCTGGAGCTACACTGATCCTAATAAGATTTTGGAAAGCCCGGAAGGCACGCACCACAGACGAGATGATCGAAATGGTTGGTATACACCTCTTGATGCCAACAGATGACGGCCAACACACAGGCACAATCATAAAAGAGAGAGAGAAGTTGCGCAACCAGATCATCACCAACCACCTGGACCCACCGTCTGTGAAGCTCGAGAACCCAATAAACCCAAGGAGCTATATAGGGAAATGGGTATACTGCACTCCTGGAGGAACCTGTGAATATATGTATTCGTCATTTGAAGACCATGTTAACCACTATGGACATTTGGGAGGAATAACTAAAATATGGAGAGTAAGAGGAGACAAAGAAAAGGATATGTTTGTGGTCGACAAGTCGACCAGAGGGGGGACTGAAGTGGGAGAATGGAAGAACAGGCTCCCGCCCTTCCCCTCTCACGCTTGGCCTAGAGGATCACGGCCTAGACACCCACCACGAGAGGAGTTTGCCTATCTACCAGACGACCAAATACCCTGGTACAGGAACATACGGATGTGCCCATCTATCTGCCCAGCAGCCCGCCCTGTCCATGCCGACACCTGCGGCACGGATCAGCTCGACTAAACCTACACGTCGTTAGAGATGCCACGATGACCTAGCCAACGGTCAGCACACCTGTGCAAACATGCACACCGGACACTCCCACACCAATCCAGACGAAGAACATACTCAGTGCTATGACGTAGGCGACAGACATACCCACGGACGTGCATCTTTATTATTTTCCACATAGGCTCTCAAAAAATGTAGAAACGCAAGACGCATAATGAACTTATCTAAAAAGGCTTGCTCGCGCTTCTTCTAAGAACCACGTACCATAATGAAGAATATAACGGAGACACGATACTGAGGATAGAGCAATATGATACCGTAACCTAAAGCTCTCTGCATCAAACGGTTCCACCTATGCACCAGGCCCAAGTAGGCTGCAAGCAAAAGCTTCCATGAACATTGAATGAGCAAAAACTGGCTTGCTGACCCTGCAAAATGAGCCCGGCGAAAAGCACACCGCCAAGGGTACGATGTTGCAATCTCGCACGCCGCAAGCCGACGCCAAGGTCGCACCTGCAAGATAAACCAGGCACACAGTAGAAAAAACAATATTAATTGTGTTGAATTTTGCCTCAAACACGGTCCCACCTCACGTGACAAAGCCAAACTTGACGGGATGCCAAGCCCAGGAGGAAGGAGACGCCTGAATCCCACGTTTCAAGACACAGGCAGATACAATTAAAAGACTAATTGGACATCTGCAGCAGTGGGAGTAGTCGACCTCCCAACATATGAATGAATCCTCACATTGTTTACACCTACCCATAGTAAAACATTGTTGCAAATGACAGGTGCACCGCGAGCTGGGAACAGCGATAGTCCCAGACTGGGAGGCTCGCGAGCGGACCAATCAGAACATGGGGTTCTTATCACTGACGCCATTAACATTGACCAATCCTCAGAGGTCTTCATGTAACAACTTTCATGTATCAAATTGAAGGGACAGCCCAGGTATACCACCTGACTAACCCTCAACCAATAACCCTGTTCACTATATGTATGCTATACTAACCCTACCACTCGAGTAACCAATCCAGAGTGGAGATAGGTTTTTTGCTAAACTTTCCAAAGTGACGCAAGTAGCGCGTCATACTAAGGTAAAAAGGGCCTGCGAGCCCCACAATTGTGTGTGTGTCAGGACGGACGCGTACGCTCCTAGACCCATCCCTGCCGTTTTGTCTAATAAACAGCAGAGTCACCTTGCTTCTTGCATGTGTCTCATACTCTATCTCTTTTGGGATATACGGGAGGAGTTGGGGCCTCCCTGCTCAGAGGTCTGCGGGCGGCCCGGCCGACCCCGGCAGAATTTCCCCCCGACAAATGGCATCGGTTTTCTTTTTTATTGACACTTTTGTTTCAGTTTACATGTGTTATGCATTTGGCATGTGTTGCTCTGGCATTCTTTTTGAGACCTGAGAAAGCACAGGATTAGCAGAAACACCTATTTACTTACAGTGGTATATTGAGATGTGTATACTGAAAAAAGTGTATCTTTAAAAAAAAACAAAGCATCGTATGCTCACATGACTCTGGGGTAGTGATTTATTTCAATAGATGATTAATATAGCATTTGGGGAAAACAGTTATAAAGATGATCTGTGCTATCCATGTCAATGTGCACATGTCTTCTTCATGTATTTAACGATTCTAGAATGTTATGACGTATCACAATGTTGGCTTGCAGCCAATTCAGAGCACTTACAGGTCCAATTGACCTATATATGAGCAATGATTGTTATCAGTTAGCATCAAACCGATGGTGAGCGATGGTCCCCTCATGCTGTTTAATTACTGCCAGTGTTGCATAATTGAAAGTATTTCCGAATTTAGCACCCTGCAAACCTTGTGATCTACCCTCAGGCTTATGTTTGTTTATGGCTTGTAGGAGGTAGGCGGGCATGCCTTGAATGTTCAGGTTTTAAAGGCACTTGAGACAATTGGTTCTGTAGGCTTTGTGTCCTAGAAGTGGCCTCCAAATCCACTGGCAGCCAATGGAGTACCTTTGGTGCTGGTTCCCATGGTTCCTATTTCCTTCGATTTAGGTGCATGCTAGCTGGCTGATTTTGCAATTGCTGCAGTTGGCACTGAGATTTTTCAGAAAGCTTCATTAGTTTCTAATATAATAATCAGAATTTACCATTATGTATGATCTCTTCAGCTCTGCTGCGTGACTGGTGTGGGGTGGAGGGTGAGCCTCCAAGAGCAGGGTTCGTATGTGTTGTTTGATGCCCTTTATCACAGTATTCATTTATGATATAGTTAAGAGGTTATTAGCAAAGATCATGATTCCAAGTCTTTTTCCTCTTACCATTGTGCTGTGATTAGACGGATCCCCAGTGTGGCGGGCCTGTCAAATGACAGTGATGCAGTGGCTGCTGCACAAGGTGAAATCTCAGTGTTCGTTCTTTTCCGTTTGGCAGATCTCTCTCACATGCAATGGTGGTAAGACATTCAACGATTTTCATCTGTAGTCCCTGGTTATTGCTCTGCTAGGTGAATGTCTGAAGCATCTGCATTCATTTGAAAGTCTAACTTAGCTAAACGCAGTATGTCACACTTGTGGTGGGTGATCCACCTGTCTAATGTTTACTTTATGGTTTAGATACACTCAACAACAAATGTGTGTATTCAGCCCAGGCTACGACTCTCCAGGGTAGTGCAGATACTGATTACCATTCATGCAATCTTTTCATTTTCAGTGTGATCTAGTGGCATGGTGGGAGCCAGCCATTCTGATCCTTCCAATGCTGGGTGAAATCCAGTGATGAATGCCCACATTTATAAGGTGCTGAAGGCGTATCCCCTGCGCACCAGACTCAGCTGTTCTGTCTCTCACCAGATTTCTTGTTCTTGAAGCTGCACTAATTATCAATTTTTCATCCACACTTACCAGCCTCCACACTTAATGCCCGCAGACAGAGATGACTCCCTGCCACATCACGTGTCCTGGCAGCCATCTTAAGGTCGAACTATCTCTTTGATTGAAGGGCAAACACCCAGACATGCACTGATTCAGCAAAGACCACCTTTTTGACAGATGTTTAAAATAATGTAAGCACTCTGGGTGACATGCCAAGATTCTAAATTTTCAAGCCACCAGATGTGCCAGCAAAATCTGTTAGTAACAGTCCTAAGCCTTTGCTTAGGCCCTCATGAAAGACTCGGACTGGTGGGGCATCGCCAGCCTTGTCCATAGTTGAACACAGTGTTTAACGCTCTACTATTTGCATGTAATACAATGTAGTGTTTTATACAGTGATGCTTGCCAGAAATACAGTTTCAGCGAACTTGCTAGCGAGTGTTCCGAAATATACCATCATTATACCCGCAAATGTAGTCCTCAATTAACAACCTTTGGTGGATAAAGATATGAGTCAGTCTGTGGCAGCAGCAAGTCATTGTCTGAGGGCAACTCCTCGTTAATGGAGGTGTGCAGGAAATGTGGAGAGCTTTCTATTTAATATAGTTTTCTTCGATAAATGAACTATATTTTCTTTCAAACAACAGTGTGTGAGGAGCATTGATCCACATTATGGCACCAGTTTGCCTCTGAAGCAGCAGGAGAGGATATACATCATGGTTCATGCTGCAGAAACATTACATCAATGCAAGTGCAATTACTTTAAATAAATTGCCCTATTGAGAAAAATAATTGGCATCAGTTCACAAAGAAGTTACTTGGACATATTCTTGACTTAAACCTAGAGCGGGCTGTGCAATTCCCAAGACAGTAGTGTTCGATAACTCTGACTTACTCCTGGCGTACACCTACTAAATCAGGGGTAATCAGTAGCAGGACAGGGCAACTCCTACTCATTTTTTAATCAGAACCATAGTGTCCCTTGTACTCTGGAAAAACAAAGGGTGTGTCAACAGCTCTTAATCATCCCACCTATATGCCTGATGTATGTGGTTTTGTTGCACAGATCAGTCCTGGTACAGGGATCCCTTCAGTCTTGCAGCCTGTCTACTGATCCAAGAAGGGATATGCATAGATAAATGCGGAAAACGTGATGCATTATTGCTGTGGCCGCACAAGTGCAGAGGGTAAACAACCGAAGCCAATCAGGTGTAAAATCTACATTACTAACAGGCTGAAAGATTTCTGACATGAACGTGAACTCTGATTTACAGAGACGTGGTCACAGTTATCAGCTAAATGGAAGCCAATATGCAATAACGACTTCAAATAGCTGGAATCATGGCTCGAAGGATAATCAGCTGTTAGACAATAGCTTGATTATGTCCTGCTAATCGGAGCAACCGAGGATCAGTAATATTGTGTTAGGTTCTTTTACAGTTTTAGGTAAAATGTCTACTTTTTTTCCCTTCATTTTGACATTCTCCAAAGCTTTTAGTCGCTTGGGCAGGATGCTGAAACTTGTTATTTTGTATTGATCTTCGCACAGCTCAGAACAAAGATATAACAAACTGAGAGGAGATGCATGATCCTATAGCTCTGGAGAAAATGCAATTTAACTCTTTTCAAAGCTGGTTACACTGTATTGCAGTCATAGTAATTATAGGTAATTTTGTTCTGTGATGTCAGTACATCAAGTAAACAGGTCAATACTGAAAATAATAGGGAAAGGCAAGCCAAAGGCTCTGAACGAGTTTCCCTCTGTGTTCATGGTTTGCTCTGGCATGCGCCTATTCCATTTCCTAATGACCCTGGTTAAGTTGCCAAGATTGAGCCTCAGACACTGCAAATACATCTCCAAACAGCGATGTCCCCATTAACACCATGTTTGCAAAGAAGATGTGCACACGAGAGATAGATCTGGGATGATCTGTTTCATTATTTGCGTGGCTTCTGTCAACGGTTACAAGCAGCACACCAAATCTGTCTCTTTATGTAGTTAGGCAATTGTGTCTTCTAACTCATCAATTTAACTAAGGGTGTGCTAATAGCTGCACATACCACATTACTGGTATCGCTGTAATGCACATTGAAAAAAAAGATTTCTGGAAATACATTTGTGCCGAATAGCAATATTAGCACTGCAACTCAGAACTGTATCATGGCATAGTTCAATTGTGCACATGCTGGAATTGAGATAATGCCCAAACCTGTGTGGATTGATTGCCCACATTAATGTCACCATTGGCACTCTTAGAACACCCTCATGTTGGTTGAGACCCACATTGCCAGCGTATGAACTGTCACAAGGCATGTTCATGCTGTCTGTGCCAGTATATGTCAATATTGTCACTGCAAAAACACATTCAGGTTGGTATTGTCCAATAATGCCAATATTGACACTGAAAGAAGCGTTGTCATGCTGGTAATGCCAGTTTAAGCCAGTAATAAAACAGTAAGTACAAACCAGTGTTTGCCTTGTCAAACAATGTCACTCTATCACTCATGTTGATTTTTCACAGTAATGCCAGTAATCCTATAATAAGAACACACGTGTTTGTTTTGCACACAAAGGGGCCGATTCATTGAACAAACGTGCACCGAAAATCCCAGCGCAAGCAGGCACAAGGGGGCGCAAGCGGGAGAAAGCAAGCGCACGCGTGCGATTCAAGGAAGGCGCTGCGCTACTTTCCCACTGGTTGTGCGCCAAATCTGTGCATGGCGCACGCTGGCGCACACGTCTCCAAACAGCATGCGCTAAGCGCACAGCGAAAGCGCACATAGCGCAGCACACACAACAAAAGTGGGCGGAACAGTGGGCGGAACACGCGGAATGGGGAATAACGCGTGAAAAAGAAGGCGTAACTGGGTAAGTACTGCAGGGAACTACACGGAACGCCCACACGCACGCGAACAACCCATCTTCATGGAGTCGAATATGGGAAACCCGCGCACGGCAAAAGAGGCGCACAGGCATCAACGCGTCCGCCACACGAAGGCAGGCAGAAGCGTCCCCGCGCACAGCATAAAGTGTCGCAGCACTGATCGTGGGACACCGCAGGAGGAGGAGAATAGCCAGGGCACACATTTTTTCACCACGGGCAAGCCTTTTTGGGATGCCTGACGACCAGGTCTATGGCAGGTATAGGTTTCCACCCCATATCATCCTAGACCTGGTCAGGGAGTGGGAAGATGACCTAACATCCCCCACCCTCTGCTCCCAAGCATTAAGCCCCTTGGAGAAGGTGCTCAATGTCCTGCATTTTTTGGCCACTGGGTCTTTTCAGTGGACTACTGCCATAGTGGGGGGGTCTCACAGGCCACGGAGTTACGATGCCTACACCAGGTATTGGCAATCATGACTGCGCGCCCCTCAGTCAGCAGGCACATATACAGACCAACAACCTCCCCCCAAAAATAAGTCATACCCAAATGCACAATGTGCATTGCAAAATCAACACTGCAGCTACTGTGTGCCGTGTCCACCTCCTGCAACACACTTCTCAGCGCACAGCACAGTGAACAGACATTGTGTGTGATGCACACCCTGAGCATCACATCTAAGTGACAAACTACATAAAAAAAACAAAATAGGCATGTACAGGATCCACAAATGGTCATAGAACATGTGCTGCAGGGACACAGTGGGCACCAGAAGGTACACAGAGTGTACACGTGGACATGTAAGGGTGGTTGTACATGTAGTGGATCATAGTGCGAGTGTGTGGGTCAGTAGGGACATGCACTCAACATATGCATGTGAAATCAAGTGACCATCAGTGTCCTCTACACATCACATGTGAACATTCACCATGTGTGTATAATCACAACTATGCCCTCACACCTGAAAGGTAAACACAACGCATGAACAGGCATTGATCAGCAGAATAAATCATGTAAATAGGAAAGCACAATTACAATTTCAGGGTGCCCATCAACCTGCAGGGCAAGGCAACTATCAACAACAAAACACCCCCCCTCCCTCACAAATCACCACAACCCACTGAACAACTGCATCTGGGTTATTCATCCGACATCCTTGAATTCCACCTGGCCACAGGATCACCCTTCCCCTTTGTCACCTTCTCCCACCTTGTGTGTAAAAAGTTGCAAGCACCCTCAGAGTTCACCTAGATTTGCAAAAGCACATAATCCAACAGAACTCAAAGCAGGACAACACAGAAGCCAAGCAAATAGCCTGCAGGCAGTAAAACAAGCCAGAACAGCCTCCAGTAGATGACTTGAAGTAGCAGTACGCCACAAAGGCCAGGTACTACCACAATGATATTAACAACCAAGGTCGCACAGTAAAACAATGTCACAACAGGATCTGAACCATGTGTGGCACATAACATAGAATGATGCACCACGAACGGATGTCTACTGTCACAGCTCCCGTGTACAGGTGCAGGAGTGGCACGAAACAACCACCCCCACCGTGGTCTGGGTGCCTGCAAGGTCTAACTCACACAGGCCTCTGAGACCCTGGTGGGGAAGGAGGGTCAGGGATATGCAGTCGGGACAGGCATTGGCATACTGGATGTCTGGAATGAGGGACAGGAGAGGGGAGTAGGATTGACACGAGAAAGTAGGGAATGCACCAAAATGTAGTACACACATTAACACATACACAATTAGACCAAACTTGTTCACATGCACCAAATTACTCAAATGTAAGTCAAAGAGAAACTTATCTCTGGGGTGAGTGCTGGCCTCCTGCCTGCCCACTCTCAGGTCCAGTAACAGGAGCATTTCAATACTGCAAAGAGAGCCACAGTTAATAATCTGTGTGTGCCCAAAACACACAAACACATCACCAAATATGCCCCAAAGTAACAAAATACACTACAAACAGACAAACTTGTGTGGATGCTTCATACCCATACGTAACATTACTCCTCTGATGGTTCATACACAGTCAATGCAGTAAGTCAGGCACCGGTGGGTGCGTGGCAAATGGAACACCAATGTGTCATGATTCACACAACATGCAATGTTCCCTGTGTAAGCAGACAGACGCATATACCAAGGTCTGACTTCAGAACAAGTCCTGTACCACCATGACCAAAATAAAGTAGCCAGTGCATGTATCAATTTCTACTTGGAAATGAAATGCACTGCACCCGAGTCTGTCCCTTACTGTCTGTCCCTGTGAGCTGCTTCATTCCAGGTCTCGGAACGCTACATGGCTAGTACAAGTGCCTTAATGGACCATGGTGGACCGGAGGGTATGTGCCACTGCCCCTGCAGGTGCCCCAGACAACTTTCACATCAACTAGCCATCAGTCCACTAACACAACTGAGCTGTATTGTGCGCTTCTACACCAATATTTGTCGAAGTTCACCGTCAGTGCTGCTGCTAAGCATGCATGTTCAACTGGCCAGGTGGAAGGTTTGCTCTGTTGTGACCCCCCTGTGTTGCTCACCTTGCCTGGAGTCCCTTGAAACACCTAATCGATTTTCGGATGTATGATCGCAATCCCTGTGCCTCTGATTGCGCACACATGCGCATGTCGACAGCACCAAACGTGTCCTGATTCCAGACGTCCAATGGCCCATGTCTGCTGGCAAAGATGGTCTTGAGGCTCATCCCCCTGCAGAAAGTGCATGAAACACATGATTAATGCTTAATATTAATCTGTGTGTGTCTCTTCAGGCATTACATGACTGGACCATGTCAGAGACGTACATCAGAAATCACACCATCAGTCCGTATTTCACAGCAACAGCGTGGAACACACTATCTACGGCATGATTTGCAACAAGCACACGTTCATTAAAGATAAGAAACATACTACACAATTCATAGCAATGAATGTACACATGAATCATTAAACACTCCATCTAGTAAAAGAAGAACAGTGGATAAGTACACCCCAATCACCCCCACTAGGGGTGTTAACACAAGTTCCACAGCAGCAGACATGCCACAGATATGACAGTCCATTGCCCTTGTGTAATAGGCTGTTACACCGAACCATCATTGCGAGCCCATGGATAAGGGAAGCAGGAGTGGCATATGTGAGTCAAGGACCCGAAGCAGCAAACACATACACAAGACAAGCTTGAAGGGCCCAGCTGGAACAGACAGTGGATGCTATCAAAAGCCACAAAGCACCACACCGTCACATGAAAGCACAATAGACTAGCAATTTTAAACTATATTAACTAATTACACTAACTATGAAAAACCTACTTTACCTATTTAAACTAACTATCAAACAGAAACTTAACTAACTAAACTAAAAGAAAAATCAAAAATGGCCACATACGACATATGAGGAAAAAAAAAACTCCATTGGCTCAACGCCTGCACAGCCCAACCTATGTGGGAGATAGATTGTCGTCCGAACCTTGCTCTTCCTGGAAAGGAGGACGTGGCACAGGAGCATGACCACGCCTAGCCGCAGCTTGCCCCTCGTCGGCAGCAGGTCTGCCGGACGGGTGAGCCTGGTTCTGTGTGGTGATGACATGTAGGTCTGCATGCAGAACTTCCAGTGATACACGTGCTTCCTCTTGCAGGCTAGCACGTGAAACACGGAGTTCCTCCTGCAAGGCCTGGCTTGACAACCGCTGCACCTCCCGGCAAGCATGTAGCTCAGCCGAGATGGTACGCTCAAGCTGTGCAAACCTCTCCTCTGCCCGCTCCCTCTGGGACATCAGAAGGACACCCAGAGTGGATCTGAGGGCAGCATACTCCTCCCTCAGGGCCTCCATGTGAGCCTCTGTGTGAGCAGCAATTGCTTCGCGCAGAGACAACATTTCAGCCTGGCGTGCCCTGTCTGAGGCCGCCATGCCCAGCCTGAGCGAGCAGGCCGTGGGCCGTGCGGCCTGGTGCTAGAGAAGCACCTGAATAGCAGAGGGGAGTACAGATCGGGCCACACGCTCCATGCTCTCAGCGATGTTCTCCATTGCTGCCCCCTGGCGTTCAGAATTGGCAGTCATGTCTTGCTCCCACTCAGTATACAGCGGTTGCGCGCGGCGACCGCGTTGCTGGGCTTGACCCCTGCGGACCCAAGGACTGGGTGTCCTCGTTGTGTTTGCACTGCCCACGGCTGCACAACTACATGCCTTCGTTGACGTGATGTCCCAGGCACATCAGTGACTGGTGTGGAGGGTGACCCTGCGTCCCAATCCACCACGGGCAGAGGTTCCAAGGCTGTCTGACTCCTCAGTGCAGGTGTCGCGGACAGAGGAGTGTCGACATCAGAATCACTCACCCCTGACATATGGACCTGATGCTCATCCAACTCGACATGGTTGTCAGAGTGTTCATCAGGGCTGGACTCATAGGCAGCCAGAGACTAGATGGACTGTAGCACTTGGTGGTTTTCGTGGCCTACCACCCCACGACTCCCACTTGTGCTGGGTTGATGTAGTGATAATAACCCTGTGCCTGGCATGACAACACCATCCTCCGGCTCCATTGCGTCATCACCTGAAAAATAGAGAGGAAAAAGGTCACTACACATGTTAGAAGCACACTAAACACACACACACACACCGACACCAAACACATCAGGCAGACATGTGACACACAAAATAGAACCTGGCATGCATGCTGGGTAAACTTGAAATTGCTTCCGTGATTAGACCTGTCGAAAGGTGGCAGTTTGCACTGAAGTGGGTCTTTGCAGTGCAGCAAATATGTATTTTACACACTATCTACATGTACAAGGTCGTCATGGTGTGTTTCAGGTCAACTTCAGGCATCACGTGCAATGTGCATTCAATGGGTAGCATGTCTACAAGCAAACCACCCCTCCCCCAAGTGCAAAAGCAGGGATGCTTAGCATGGTATCAAAAGGCTGACCATAGACCTGTGTATTGACAGACATTGTTGACTAGCATCAACAGCATCATGTGAGTCAAGTGACAAGACAACAAATGATGATGGGACAGTAAGCAGGACACATGATGAAACCTCTGGAGTACACCCACGTGTGAAGAAGACACGACACCAGTTGGACAGAGTCATTGGCCATTAAACAGGCTGAGGCCTGTGACCCACACAGATTGTCAGACCCTAAACATGTGTGCAACGCAGTACTGAGCCACAGTTGACATGGGAAGGCAGATGTAATGCCATGCAATGTAGGTCATCCAGGACTTGTATTACAGTGATCATCTAGTCATGGACACATAGGGGCATGCGTGAAATGCACATGGAGCATGAATGGGCACTCATGTCCCTGCGGGGCATCTGACCTCTGCACAGTCCAAGTGAGACACCCTGCATCAAGTACTAAGGATGTACCACACAGCATATCTCTGGCAGATTGGCCGCTGGATGTTAGCATGTACACAGGAGGCATGAACAGGGAAGTACCCAACGTCAATATTGTAGCAGACCAGTGCTAAGGTGGAATTGGGGTGCAGAGAGGGGGGTTGAGGGGCAACAGAGCATGCCTACATTGAGTACCCGCTTGCAGGCAGAGGACACATGCACATCAGACATGCTATGCATAGTCCCTGGGCTGAGAGGAAGGCCACCTCGCGCTACAGGCAGAAGTGCCAGTGAGCTGGAACATGGACCGGAGGGGCATACTGGTAACCAGCATGTGAGTAGGGTGCAATAGTAGTGATGCGGACAGTCCCTGTCTACTCCACATGTCCACCATCCAGAAGAATAGACATGCATCAGGGAAACATTGCATTACTTTCATATCAGAACCATGTACACGTGACATGTAGTGGCAGTCATGCACAACACATCACATAAGTAAAACACACATGTCCTCAACAAATGCGCATCAACACTCACTGGACTGGGCATCAAAGTCCGGCATCTCTCCCACTCCTTCGACCGATTCAGATGGTATGAACTCCGCAACGAGTGACTCATGCAGAGTGAGGTCTTCCTCCTCTGGTGCAGGCCCACTGCCAGTCACCAGAGTCAAGTTGTAATTTGAGCCACGCTTAGCCTTAGCGCTGCGTTTGAGGTCATTCCAACGCTTTTTGCACTCTTGCGCTGTGCGCACCTCATGGCCGAATGCACTCACATGTTCCGCAACTTGCTTCCAGTGGGTATCACGGTGGGCAGCCGTAGTCTGACAATTAGCACCCACTAGCATGCCACAGCTGTGGTCCTGCACGTAGTCCACGAGGAAGTCCAGTTCCTGTTTGCAGAAAGGGTTCTCCCTTGATGTGCCGGAGGTCGTGGCTGTGTGTGGGGTCCCAGCCTGTGCTGTAGGTGCAACCTTCCTCCTCTTGGATTGTGGCACAGACCCTGGCTGGCTAATACTGCCCTGATCAGTATGGCCAGTGGGTTCGGTGGATTGAGCCAAGGGAGTGGCAGGTGGAGGGATGACCATAGGCCTGACTAATGGCCACTAATGGACCCTGCGCAGCAACATCCGCTGTGGCAGGGTCATTGACCGCAACTGTCCTGCTTGGCAGACTCACAACCGGGCTGTTGTTGGGTGCATCTGCCCCGGCACTTGCCAAAACCCAGCTGTTCGGGGCAGCAGATGACATAACTGCCCCAGGGACACGTGTCTTGGTCAGGGCAGCCCTGCGTGCCCCTACGGTTTTCCTCCTGGCCTGTTGGAAATCTTCCAAGGGCTCTTCAAGTGCCAACGCAGCCTGCGCTGGCAGACCCTGAGCCTGGGTGGTGGTGTCCACAGCTGCACCTGCAGGTACCACTACCCTTGGGCCCGTGGCAGTCGATGAAATGGTCTGCCGGGTCACATAGGTGCCAGTGCCAGATGCAGAAGCTGCATCTCCCGGAACCACAGGGGGTGGTAGCATGACTGCACCGACACATGGCACAACATCGTGCTCAAGTGGCGCACCCCTGCCTCTTCCCCCTCTGCGGCCACCATGGACACCCTGGAGTCCCCCTACTCCCTGGTCAACCCGGCCATGTCCCCAACCACGCCTGCCACGAGGAGGATGCCCGCTGAGGCGCCCCTCACCTTTGGTGGCCTCCCAACCATGGCACAGATGTAGTAGTGCCGGCACAGATGGAGTAGTGTCAATGGGAGGTGTACACCACAATTGACCTGGGCAATTGGGGTGAAGGGGGTGGGATGCAAGATGTTAACAGCCCCCCTGCACCTGCAAGCCTGTATGTGACCCCGGTGATGTAGTGACGGGTCACGCAATGCTCAGGCACCCCAAAACTGCAGCCTACATGCGTGGAATCAACCTCCCGCAGTACGCGGTGGCACCCAGTAACACGAAAAACGCGTATGACACGCAGGCTACTATGACCTCAAAAACGGGTGCGATACACAGGGGCACCCGCAGTGGGAAAAATAGCGTGCGCGACTCACCGTCTGACTAGCGCGATGCAGAATAACACGTGTAGCCAATACCCCCGCCAAAAGAAGAGATACGTCCATGATAGCTGTGAAGTTGTGATGGTGCACGAAACAACACGAAGCAGGAACACACGTCGGTCTCCACGAAAGGCACGTACAGCAAACTGCTGGCCCTGCTCACCTTTAGCCTGTGCTGAGGGAAAGGCCCACATGTCACGTCACTTACGCACGTATGCCCTTTCCTCGGATTACACGCATTCACACATGGACGTGCAGTTTTTTCACACACGCTGAACCGCTATGCCCACGTCAGGAGGGAAATGCCCGCACGCGTAATGTCACAGAAGCGCTTACGCGCTAAGGGCCTTTGGTCCAATGAAATCGTGTACGTGTGCTGACGTGCTTACGCGCTAAGGGCCTTTCCTCCAATTACACGCTTATGTGCAATTTTTTCACTTGCCAAATCACTCCATATCAAGCTGGCCACTCAACAACACACGGAAGACCACACTCCTGCCCAGAAGGCCAAATTACTGCCCCCCAGAGCCCCCAGCATGCTCCCACCTGCCATCTGCTGCTGCCTGCCTGCCTGCTGCCCATGTGCCCTGCTATTTGGTGCCTGCACGTCAGCCAGGGTTCCATTTGCTGTGTCCACCCCTGCTGGAACAGAAGACTCCCAACTGGGATACCATCGCTCCACAGCCCAGCCACTGGACCCAGTTGCCCACCCACACCTGTCTCGGGGGTCACCATGTCGAGGCAAACACCATCTGAGACCACTGGCAACCCCCAGCCAGAGAGGCAGAGGGACACCAGCTTCAGTGTGAAGGAAGTTGCTGTCCTGGTGGAGCATGTCCTGGGGCATTTTGATGCCCTCTTTGGAACATCACGCGCCAACAAGGAAGGACGGGAGAGGATCTAGGATGACGTAGTGGTTGCCATCAATGTGGAGGAGGTGGCAACCTGCGTCATTAAGCACGTCAAGAAGCGCTGGGAGGACTTGTGGTCCAGGACCCTCTACAAGGCCCGGCACCTCACGGAGGGGGGCTGGGCCAGCATGAGTGACATCCAGATGAGGGTCCTGGAACGCATAGGCCCAGCGCTCCACGCCCAGATCCTGCAGAGGAAGACCGATTTGGAGTTGAGCAGTAAGTTGCCAAGCATTGGTGTGTGAGACAGGGCATGTTGCAGTGTGCTGGTAGTCTGACACTTGCCTGTATGTGTGACATAGTCTATGTATGGATGTGTGTGTGCAGGGACATCATGGTCATGCATGTGAGACCAGTAATGTGTGAACCACATGGTTGGTGCATGAGTTACAATGCAACATGGGTAGCTGTATGGCAAATGCACACATGAAAGCATGCCAGCGTCTGTTCTTGCACATGGTGGTGGTGTGAGGGATGGGTGCTGCAGTCATGTACATGTATGGTGCACATGTGTGTGTGTCTGAGAAGTGTGTTTGTGACTTCTGCACGCCATGGATTAATGACACATGTCTGTGATGATGTGTACATTCACTCATGCAGTGTGGTCACCGTTGTATGCACTGTGTCTATCCACTGTGTCTGTGGTGTGCAAGGCATGATGCATGGCCCTCCGGTGATGTGTGTGCATGGGATCAGTGTGAGCCATGATGCATGTGAGTTTGCAGGCAAGATTTTGGTTAATAGAGGCCCTTGTACATGGATGCTGATGTTGATTGCAGGCGCCGTGCCTGTTCATGCATATGTGTTGTGTGCATTCACCCATGTGTTGTGGAGGGACAGGATGGAAGTGACGTTAGAGACTGCAACTCATGTGTTATTGCTTCCTGTCTAGGGGAATGTTGTACTGTACCCTGATGCTTGTGTTCTATGTCTCCCTCTAGGCAGCATCAAGTGAAGAAGAGGGCGGAGACGGCCTGTGGAGCCAAGTAGCGGGGATGCCTCCACTGGGCGGCGACGCAAGGCCCAGCCACCCTCCCAGGACTTGCCATCATCCGGGAGCAAGGGGGCTGGTGCCGCGTCTGCCACTACGGCTGTGGCGGAAGTGCCGGGTGAGCCCCCACAGGGGCTTGCAATGGCAGAAGACCGTAAGGAGACATCCAGGTTGGTGGTCTCCACAGAGGAGGAGGAGCCCGCTAATGAGCCGCACATGGGGCCTGGTTGGGGTAGTACCACTGGTGCAAGTGGTGCAGTCCATGGCCAGGGTCAGGAGGCAGCACAGGTCACTGCGGAGGGGCCTGTGCATGTCCCTGTTCTTGACCCTGTGACTGGACCATCATGCACCAGCAGGGATGCCCCATCCCAGGCCCGTCCGCAGGTAGGGGAGAGTGCCATGTCATCTCCACTACCTGCGGACGAGGGGTCCCATGAATGTATGGGCTCCGTCCTAATTGGTGTCGCGTTGCGCACGCGTGACCTGCCCAGGAAGAACATTGTGGCACTGTTGGGAGGGGCCCTGGTTGGTGGGTTCCTACAAGTGACGCGCACTCTGGCAGACCTCTCCTCCTCTGTGGAGACAATGCGCCAGTCGTTCTCCCTGCCGTCTTCCAGGCCAGATTCCACCAGGACCTGGCCTGACCAACACAGCCAGCTTGGTGGAGATCCCATCCCTGCCACAGTCGGGAGTCGGCGGTCCAGCAGGGGTGGACACCACAACTGGAGACCAGCTGATGGAGGATGTGCAGCCATCATCGGACAGGGCACATGGACAGCAGCAGCAGGAGCAGGCTCTAGGTGGGAGCAATGATGGCTCGGGGCCATCAACATCATGGGGGCAGGCATCGGTCAGAGGGCAGGAGGACCCTGGAATGGATGTGTCTTCCGTGTGGCTGCGGTTGGGCCAGCGTATAGGTGCGGAGCGGCGGCGGGCGGAAGAGGCGCGGCTCACCATGGTCAGGGCAGAGTTCTCCATGCGTCGGGCGTTGAGGCGGGCAGAGTGCCTTGGGGCGACTCGCAGGGAGTTGGAACAGGCCATGAGTGCCTCCCTGCGAGACAGAGGCCCGCCTCCAGCAAATAGACATGGAGTTTGATGATGCCCTGGCCGAAAACATCAATGAGTGAGCCGCAGGACTTGACCGTCGCCATTGTAAATAGTTTATAGTGTTAGGTTTCCTTTTTTTTATTTTGGGGCTTTTGGACTATGCCCCACACTTTTGTAAATAGTTTTTTTTGTTGGGTAGGTTATTAGATAGGTTTAATTTTTTTTCATTGGGCTCATGAACCCTTGAAAATTGTATTGTGCATAGTTGGACGTTGGACATTTTAATTTAATTTCACCATGGATCAATGGATTTACATTTTTGCGTTTCACTTGGATTTGGTTTGGTGGACAGAGAGTTTTGGCCATTTTTCTTTTGGATTACTTGGATTTTTTTGAGGAATTTTATTTTTTTTATTTGGACATTATTTTATGCTTTAAGTACTTTCAATTGGTTTTCATGTTAGTACATTTTGATCATTTACTTCAATGTGTGTGATTCACTCATTGGGTTCATGCATGTTGACATGTGGGTTTACTTAATCAATTGATGTACATAGTTGACTTTTGGTTTGTGTCATGAGATGGGCATGTCACTGCTGCTTGGGTGAGTGGGTGGGGGGACACGTGTGGGACATGAGTGGGGGCCTGCTGGCAGGTGCCCCTCACTGCTGGGGGGTGGGGGTGCAGGGGGACATGAGTGGGGGCCTGCTGGCAGGTGCCCCTCACTTCTGGGGGGTGGGGGTGCAGGGGGACATGTGTGGGACATGAGTGGGGGCCTGCTGGCAGGTGCCACTCACTGCTGGGAGGTGGGGTTGCAGGGGGACATGTGTGGGACATGAGTGGGGGCCCGCTGGCAGGTGCCCCTCACTGCTCGGGGTGGGGGTGCAGGGGGACATGTGTGGGGGTCTGCTGGCAGGTTCCCCTCACTGCTGGGGGGTGGGGGTACAGGGGGACATGAGTTGGTGATCATATTGCAAGGTGACATGTGGCTTGGCTGGGGGGCATGCCCATGGTGGATGGGCTGCCTGCGGGACATGACCAGGGGTGCAGGGTAGTCCCCTGTGGTGTGGGCTGCCTGCAGGGGCCGTGGAAGGGGTAGAGGGGGCACATGGGAGGACCCACACTGAAAATTCACGTGTAGGACTCCCCGCGCACCACACTGGATACAGTACCCTGCTCTGACAGCAAAATTGCGTGTGAAACTTCCCCCGAACCCCAGTAATACACGTACCCCACTCGCACAGGCCCTATCATGTGTGAATCTTCCTGCAAACCCCAGTAATACACGTACCCCACTCGCACAGGGCCAATCGCGTGTGAAACTTCCCGCAAACCCCAGTAATACACATACCCCACTCGCACAGGCCCTTTCACGTGTGAAACTTCCCGCGAACCCCAGTAATACACGTACCCCACTTGCACAGGGCCAATCACGTGTGTAACTTCCCGTGAAATCCCAGTAATACACGTGCCCCACTCGCACAGGCCTAATACAGGTACCCCACTCGCACAGGCCCTTTCGTGTGTTAAACTTCTTGCGAACACCAGTAATACACGTACCCCACTCGCACAGGCCCTATCGCGTGTGAAACTTCCCGCGAACCCCAGTAATACACGTACCCCACTCGCACAGGCCCTTTCACGTGTGAAACTTCCCGCGAACCCCAGTAGTACACGTATCCCACTCGCACAGGGCCAATCGCATGTGAAACTTCCCGCAAGCCCAAGTAATACACATACCCCACTCGCACAGGCCCTTTCGCGTGTGAAACTTCCCGCGAACCCCAGTAATACACGTACCCCACTCGCACAGGCCCTATCGCATGTGAAACTTCCCACGAACCCCAGTAATACACGTACCCCACTCTCACAGGGCCAATCGCATGTGAAACTTCCCACGAAACCCAGTAATACACATACCCCACTCGCACAGGCCCTTTCGCGGTTAAAACTTCCCGCAAACCCCAGTAATACACGTACCCCACTCGCACAGGGCCAATCGCATGTGAAACTTCCCGCGAACCCCAGTAATACACGTACCCTTCTCGCACAGGCCCTTTCGCATGTGAAACTTCCCACGAACCCCAGTAATACACGTACCCCACTCGCAAAGGGCCAATCGTATGTGTGAAGCTTCCAGCAAAGTCCAGTAATACACGTACCCCAGTTGCACAGGCCCTATCGCGTGTGCAACTTCCTGCGAACCCCAGTAATACACGTACCCCACTCGCACAGGGCCAGTCGCGTGTGAAACTTTCCGAGAACCCCAGTAATACATGTACCCCACTTGCACAGGGCCAATCGCGTGTGAAACTTCCCGCGAACCCCAGTAATACACGTGCCCCACTCACACAGGCCCTTTCGCATTTGAAACTTCCCGCGAACCCCAGTGATACACGTACCCCACTCGAACAGGGCCAATCACGTGTGTAACTTCCCACGAACCCCAGTAATACACGTACCCCACTCGCACAGGCCCTTTCGCGTGTGAAACTTCCCGCGAACCCCAGTAGTACACGTACCCCACTCGCACAGGCCCTATTGTGTGTTAAACTTCTCGCGAACCCCAGTAGTACACATCCTCGACTCGCACAGGGCCAATCGCGTGTGCAACCTCTCGCGAACCCCAGTAATACACGTACCCCACTCGCACAGGCCCTTTCGCGTGTGAAACTTCCCGCGAACCCCAGTAATACACGTACCCCACTCGCACAGGCCCTATCGCATGTGAAACTTCCCACGAACCCCAGTAATACACGTACCCCACTCTCACAGGGCCAATCGCATGTGAAACTTCCCACGAAACCCAGTAATACACATACCCCACTCGCACAGGCCCTTTCGCGGTTGAAACTTCCCGCAAACCCCAGTAATACACGTACCCCACTCGCACAGGGCCAATCGCATGTGAAACTTCCCGCGAACCCCAGTAATACACGTACCCTTCTCGCGCAGGCCCTTTCGCGTGTGAAACTTCCCACGAACCCCAGTAATACACGTACCCCACTCGCAAAGGGCCAATCGCATGTGTGAAACTTCCAGCAAAGTCCAGTAATACACGTACCCCAGTTGCACAGGCCCTATCGCGGTTGAAACTTCCCGCAAACCCCAGTAATACACGTACCCCACTCGCACAGGGCCAATCGCATGTGAAACTTCCCGCGAACCCCAGTAATACACGTACCCTTCTCGCACAGGCCCTTTCGCATGTGAAACTTCCCACGAACCCCAGTAATACACGTACCCCACTCGCAAAGGGCCAATCGTATGTGTGAAACTTCCAGCAAAGTCCAGTAATACACGTACCCCAGTTGCACAGGCCCTATCGCGTGTGCAACTTCCTGCGAACCCCAGTAATACACGTACCCCACTCGCACAGGGCCAATCGCGTGTGAAACTTTCCGAGAACCCCAGTAATACATGTACCCCACTTGCACAGGGCCAATCGCGTATGAAACTTCCCACGAACCCCAGTAATACACGTGCCCCACTCACACAGGCCCTTTCGCATTTGAAACTTCCCACGAACCCCAGTGATACACGTACCCCACTCGAAAAGGGCCAATCACGTGTGTAACTTCCCACGAACCCCAGTAATACACGTACCCCACTCGCACAGGCCCTTTCGCGTATGAAACTTCCCGCGAACCCCAGTAGTACACGTACCCCACTCGCACAGGCCCTATCGCGTGTTAAACTTCTCGCGAACCCCAGTAGTACACATCCCCGACTCGCACAGGGCCAATCGCGTGTGCAACCTCTCGCGAACCCCAGTAATACACGTACCCCACTCGCACAGGCCCTTTCGCGTGTGAAACTTCCCGCGAACCCCAGTAGTACACGTGCCCCACTCGCACAGGCCCTTTCGCATTTGAAACTTCCCGCAAACCCCAGTGATACACGTACCCCACTCGAACAGGGCCAATCATGTGTGTAACTTCCCACGAACCCCAGTAATACACATACCCCACTCGCACAGGCCCTTTTGCGTGTGAAACTTCCCACGAACCCCAGTAATACACGTACCCCACTCGCACAGGGCCAATCGCATGTGAAACTTCCCACGAACCCCAGTAATACACATAGCCCACTCGCACAGGCCCTTTCGCGGATGAAACTTCCCGCAAACGCCAGTAATACACGTACCCCACTCGCACAGGGCCAATCGCATGTGAAACTTCCCGCGAACCCCAGTAATACACGTACCCTTCTCGCACAGGCCCTTTCGCATGTGAAACTTCCCACGAACCCCAGTAATACATGTACCCCACTCGCACAGGGCCAATCGTATGTGTGAAACTTCCAGCAAAGTCCAGTAATACACGTACCCCAGTTGCACAGGCCCTATCGCGTGTGAAACTTCCTGCGAACCCCAGTAATACACGTACCCCACTCGCACAGGGCCAATCGCGTGTGAAACTTCCAGAGAACCCCAGTAATACACGTACCCCACTTGCATAGGGCCAATCGCGTGTGAAACTTCCCGCGAACCCCAGTAATACACGTGCCCCACTCGCACAGGCCCTTTCGCATTTGAAACTTCCAGCGAACCCCAGTGATACACGTACCCCACTCGAACAGGGCCAATCACGTGTGTAACTTCCCACGAACCCCAGTAATACACGTACCCCACTCGCACAGGCCCTTTCGCGTGTGAAACTTCCCACGAACCCCAGTAGTACACGTACCCCACTCGCACAGGCCCTATCGTGTGTGAAACTTCTCGCGAACCCCAGTAATACACATACCCGACTCGCACAGGGCCAATCGTGTGTGCAACTTCCCGCGAACCCCAGTAATACATGTACCCCACTCACACAGGCCCTTTCGCGTGTGAAACTTCCCGCAAACCCCCGTAATACACTTACCCCACTCGCACAGGCTCTATTGCGTTTGAAACTTCCTGCGAACCCTAGTAATACACGTACCCCACTCGCACAGGGCCAATCGCATGTGAAACTTCCAGCGAACCCCAGTAATACACATACACCACTCGCACAGGCCCTTTCACGTGTGAAACTTCCAGCGAATCCCAGTAATACACGTACCCCACTCGCACAGGCCCTTTCACGTGTGAAACTTCCCACGAACCCCAGTAATACACGTACCCCACAAGCACAGGGCCAATCGCATGTGAAACTTCCCGCGAACCCCAGTAATACACGTACCCCACTCGCACAGGCCCTTTCGCGTGTGAAACTTCCCGCGAACCCCAGTAATACACATACCCCACTCGCACAGGGCCAATCGTGTGTGAAACTTCCTGCGAACCCCAGTAATACACGAACCCCACTCGCACAGGCCCTTTGGCATGTGAAACTTCCCGCGAACCCCAGTAATACACGTACCCCACTCGCACAGGGCCGATTGCATGTGAAACTTCCCGCGAACCCCAGTAATACACGTACCCCACTCGCACAGGCCCAATCGCATGTGAAACTTCCCGCGAACCCCAGTAATACACGTACCCCACTCGCACAGGCCCTTTCGAATGTGAAACTTCCTGCGAACCCCAGTAATACACCTACCCCACTCGCACAGGCCCTTTCACGGGTGAAACTTCCTGCGAACCCCAGTAATACACGTACCTCACTCGCACAGGCCCTTTCGCATGTGAAACTTCCCGCGAACCCTAGTAATACACGTACCCCACTCGCACAGGGCCAATCGCATGTGAAACTTCCCGCGAACCCTAGTAATTCATGTACCCCACTCGCACAGGCCCTTTCGCGTGTGAAACTTCCCGCAAACCCCAGTAATACACGTACCCCACTCGCACAGGGCCAATCGCGTGTGAAACTTCCCGCACACCCCAGTAATACACGTTCCCCGCTTGCCGTGTGCTGTGTGGCAGCCATGTATACTGGCACAGGGTTAGCGCAGCCCTTTGCGCTGGATTGGGGATTTTGATCGCTTTTCCCTGCGCGAGGGGCGTTCTTGGGGGCATAACTGGCACTGCTGCAGGGTTGCTGCGCCATTGTGCGCCACGGCTGGTTTTGGTAGCTAAAATCCATGAATACGCTGTGCGTGGAAATGGATTTTAGCACACATGGCTGGCGCAGACAATCGCACACGGACACTGTGCGCCAGCCGCGTGCGCCAATTTGTTCGCTAAATTCTCTGAATTATGTCAGTACTGCCACTGTAAACATACACGTGTATGGGTGTTGCACAATTACCAGTCCTGCTGATGTAAGTACATTCTTGTGTTGGCTTTGCCCAATAATGCTAATAATGTCACTGTAAGTACCCACTCATGTATGATTTTAGTAAGGCCAGTACTGCCACTGTAAGAACACACTGGAGCCATAATGCTAATAATTGAATTTAAGTAGCAAACTTTCATGACTTTGCCTGTAAGAAAAAAAAATGTATTCTACTTTTGCCCAATATTGGCGTTATTGCAATTGTATTTGCATGCCTTTCTTGCCTTTTCACAGTAATGTCAGGATTTCCACTGTACATTAACCATGTTGTTTTCATTGCACAATAGTAACAGTAATGACACTCTAAGGCAGGGAACCCCAACCTTTTGGGCACAATGAGCAAAATGTGCATATCAAGACAAATGGTGAGCAACATACATTTTTCGACTAAACATATTGGCGCTCAGTTAGCAGACAAATTATTGCAACACAAATCAAAACTGTAATAAACGTATGACTTCTTATGGAAAAGTTTAATTTGCAGTACTTAATAGTTACTGGACCACCTGCAATTCTAGGAAAGGAAATTTGCAAAGACTAACTTAATTTGATATTAAGTGGTTATTTACAGGAAATGTTGAAGAAATTGAGTGGTCAGTAGTACATTTTTAGACACATTGGCCCTCATTACGACCCTTGCGGAAATTGACTGACCGGACCGCAACAGCGTAAATAGCGTTTCCGCCATTGCACGAAGGAGCAAAGTGCGGCTAATTACGACCCATCGGGCACGAGCATTACGCCATGGCGGAATCCGAAAGGCTGCGATGGCGGAAATGACCCCAAAACGGCCCTTACCGCCGCCGTACGCTGCACCAGGTGCAATACCGCCACCCATCTTAGCGGTCACCGTAATGAGCGGGCACCGTAATGAGCGGGCACCGCAAATTACGGGCACCGTAAATATACGGAAACGGAAGTAAAAGCATGTGGCCGGAACGGGAAACAGCACGCCGCACAACTATAAAATCCGAATCCCAACACAACCATTAAAAATCCGACCCTGACACACATCCCAACCCGTTAGCAACCCCAGTTAAAAAAATAAATATGGGAAAGGTAGCCAAGAAAGCGTGTGATCGCAAGCGGCAGGTCCACTTCTCCCGAGAGGAACTGACCGTGCTGACCGAGACCCTGCAGGAAAATGCCGCCGTCGTCTTCTCCAGTCAAATGACCAGGACGGCCCTTGCCAACAAGAAGGCCATATGGGCCCTTGTGGCACAGCGCGTAAGTGCGGTGGGGACAACACCCCGCACGCCACAGCAATGTCGCAAGCGGTGGGACGACCTGCGGATCCGCGTACGCAGCATACTTTCTGCGAACAGGAACATCGCCACAGCTACCGGGGGGGGATCAGAGTCGCCCATCAAGTTGACCCCCTGGGAGGAGATCTGCGCCTCCACCATAGGAATGGAGAGCATAGAGGGAGTCGGAGGGATGGAGAAAGGAGTGCCGACATCCGGAGAATCAGGTAGGTTTGCCAAGAGAAACAATGCGAAATCCACAAACCACGAACATGTGCAGTACCATGTGACCCCATAGTGCAATACATACTTTGCCCTGACAGCGCCCTCTAAAAGTCAGAATGAATAAACAAATTAATCAAGATGCCATAAACAACCCCTACATGTGCAGCATGCACCCCCTAACTGCAGGCAGCCAAATGAATGCATCCTCAATCCACACGAAAATGAGACCACCTCCAAGGCCCAGTCCCATATCAGCCTCATGTACCACCCCAATGCATTTGATACGTTGCCATTCCAAATCCGACAGACCCATAACTAACGCTCGCCCCTCTTTACTCCACCACAGGGTCCGATACCAACGACGAGCTGCAGGACACCCCTACCAGCACGCCTGCAAAGAGGGCCAGGACCAACGTCCCAAGAGCCTCCACCTCAGGTGCAAGGATCAAGACACGGCAGCAGCAGGAATCAAGTGCCAGCACACTGGAGGGGACTGCAACAGGCACCCCAGCAGCCAGCAAGTCCACAACCCCAGCACCACAGGTCCCCCCAAAGAACGTATCTGATGGCACTGCCTCTGGTGGTAGCAGCACCATAGGTGACACAGCTGTCATGCCAGCATGCTCCGACACGGAAAACAGTGCTGGCGACGTAGGTACCATCCATGACCTTTCCCAATCCCCCTGCATGTTCCATCCCCTACACCATGACGAAACCACGCAGGGGCACCCTGAAGACGACGACTGGCCAACCCCCACAAGTCCTGTGCCAAGGCAACATGTGTTGAGCAGCCCCCCTGTCACACCACCGCAAATGTCCATGGCCCAGCAGAGGCAACAGTCCCTCGACCTGCTGATCGAGCAACAGCAGGAAGCGTCCACGCTACTCAAGGACCATGCAAATGAATGCGGGGGTTCCAGGGCAGCCATGGAAACATCCACCGAGACACTCAGGGCACAAATAGAGAAAAGTAGTGAGAGCCTCAGGGGAGAAATGGAGAGAAGCACCGAGAGCCTGAGAGCACAAATGGAGAGAAGCACCGAGAGCCTGAGAGCACAAATGGAGAAAAGCACCGAGAGCCTGAGGGGGGAACTGCATGCGACGTCCAAAGACGTTTGTGCTGAACTTGCTGCTGTGCGCCGTGTGCTCTCGGAGCTCTCACAAACCCTCAGAGACATGCATGGACGCGAGCAGGCAGAGACGTCATCCGTGGCAAGTTCCGTCCAGGGCAGCCCCCAACGCAGATCTGGCAGGAACCTGCGCTCCACGGGCAGGGGTGCCCCTGATACCCGTAGAGGGGGCTTGCAATAGCGTCTACCCACGGGCAGCATGCATATCTGGACACTGGTGTTGGGGGGGGAGGAAGTAGGGTGGAGGGGGTGTGTTGGGCTTCACTGGGTGGCGGGTCCATAGGGTGTATGAATCAAATCACATTAACAATACAGCACTTCATTATCATCCAATGACATGTGTGGACATTGATATTTGCGTACGAGGCCTTCATAGGCGTACAGTCCACTATGTGCCTGTACTACACACACACAGTGCCACAGGTCCCCTTTCCGTGTAATAGGCACCATGCGTGGTTGCTAGAAGCATGCATCTATGATGCTCTGTCGGATTGCACGTGCATCCTGTGCCTCATGGACTCCCTGGGGTGCCTCCACATCCCCACCCTCATCATCATCATCTTCAGGTGCATGCAGTACAGCGTCAGGGGGCATGGGCACATTCCTACGTATGCACATGTTGTGCAGCATGACACATGCCATGACCATCTTAGAAACCCTCTCATGGCTGTACATGAGTGCCCCGCCAGACCTGCTGAGGCTGCGGAAACGAGCCTTCAGTAGGCCGAATGCCTGTTCAATGACCACACGGCTACGTGAGTGGGCATGGTTGTAGTCCTCCTCATGCTGGTTCTGTGGGTTCCGGATTGGTGTAAGGAGCCATCTCTTCAGTGGATACCCGGCATCACCTGTATGGGACGAATAAAGGGTGTCAGTGGAATGATAGTGCTAAGTAGCCCCCCCCCCCTCCTGCAAGGTCATTGACGCATCAAATGGGCCACGATGTCATGCATGGAATGAGACTCACCGAGTAGCCAGGATCTGTGCCCTGCGTGTCGCTCCATGTAGCGTGGTATTCTTGTGTTCCTCAGGACCATAGAATCATGGGTAGATCCTGGAAATCTGGCACAACAATGCGTAAAGATCTTGTTGGAGTCACACACCATTTGCACATTGATTGAATGAAATTGTTTCCGGTTGCGGTACTGGACCTCCATGGCATGTGGGACAACCAATTCAACATGGGTGCAGTCGATGGCACCAATGCAACCCGGGATGCCGCCAAGTGCATGGAATCCCACCTTTGCGTTGGTAATCTCCTGGTACGTGCGTGGTAGTGTGATGTGGTCGTCGGCGTGCTTCAGGAGGGCATCGTGCACTTGGGAGAGTGTCCGTGAGAACAGTGGCTGTGAAATGCCATGCAACTGTCCCACTGTGTGCTGGTAGGTGCCTGTGGCCAGGAAGTGGAGTACAGACACCACCTTCAGTAGGGGTGGGATGGCGGTTGGGCTATCTATCATGCTCACGAGGTCAGCATGTGTCATGTCCACAATGGCGATTATGGTGTCCCGGTCCAAACGGTAGAGGGTGTGGATCTGCTCAGCAGTGAGGTTGAACGGATCAGCTCGGAGGCGTGGGATTGCGGGCCGCCTGCGTGGTGCTAGTGGCAGTGCTTGTGGGCCTTGCTGACCCTGCCTTGCCCTCCTCCTCCTCCTTCTCCTCCGTCTCCCCTGTGCGCCCGGTTGTTGTACCTGTTGTTGTTCGTCGTCTTCTTGTAGTTGTAGCACTTGCAGTGCTATCTGGTGCCCCAGGCCCAACATCGCTAGTCCTGCCGGTAGCATTTTGGAGTGGGAGTGGTTGTGGGAGGGGTTTGGGTCTGCTATATATGTGCTGTCGGCCTGTATGGCCTCCACCTGTGCTGATTGAATGAATCTGTGGCAGATGCAATCCCTTCTGGCCGAGCACGTCCCGCACGTAAGGCTGCATTTGGCCGCATGGCATCTTGGGATTGGAATCATGTATCAAATCCCGATGGCAGTGTGATGTACTTTGACTGATTTTCATGCTATGCTCCCATTGTTACACATGCTATGATTGCAGCCGCTTACATACCTGTGAAGAGTCAGTGGTATGTAGGGCTCGATCGATGGCCGACCCTCATGCAGCACAGTATCGTACTTCACCGACGGGCGTGGCGTCCCATTTGTGATTGCAGCCAGTTAGCATTATGACACACAGCCGCACTACATTGATGTAATTGTGAATGCAAGCGTTCACAGAAGCCTTTTCGACGTAATGTTGCAAGTGAGGAATTCGAAGGCCAGGATTTTTGGTTGCGAAGTAGCGGTGAGGAGACGCCCACAGGTCTGCCTGGAAATGTAACGTTCTATTGTTGAATGTCCTTGGGACAGGGCCCATAACGAGCAAGCAATGAATGACATGAATTGAATGGGATGCGCAATAGCGTAGTGGACGATAAGGCAGGACGTTCCCAAGTCCATCTAGCTTCACGACACTACAGATCCGGCCAGGAGCACAGTGGTTTTTGCAGACTGCATTACGCACAGACGCGATGGAAGTTTCACATATTATGTGAGTGAATGTTCATGCGTTTTCATTGCGGGATGAGGGAATGATGAATGGATGCATGGACAGATGATTCCATTTAGGGTCTGCCATGTACATGTGTTTTTGATTCAATCCCCTTCCCCTGCGCTATGTGATGCAAGGCTGCCATAGTGGGACTTACGTCTATCTGCCCTTGTCGGATCCTCCCTGTCTCGACGCGCCTTCATACACTTGTGTCTAGGCACGTTACTAATCCCATGTCATGGGTTCTATCTTGACGGACGCATGCACAGTAACCGACGTTGCCAATGGTGTATTAACCTCGATTGGTTTCGTTATGTATCGATACTGATTTAGGGGTGTGTATATTCCTTTGGAGTGGGCTAGCATGCATATGGGTGTGGATTTGGTGTGTTGAATGAAGATAGTGATGCATCATGTGTCATGTAGTGCAATCGGTTAATTTGTGTTTCATTTTGGTGACAGGTATCTCCTGCCCTATTGCAGATGCCATCTGTACGCCACTCCTCCAGATGGTTTTTACTCTCGACACCTGCAGCTTCGGGTGAATCAGTGGAGCAGCATTACGATCTTATGGGACGATCGCCAATGGGCCACATGCCCTTACGCTGTTCTGGTGGCTAGGTGCAACATTTCGGCCTTTCAGCTGGACTAGTGCCTGCCTCATGGGACGGACCTGCGGTTCTTGCCGCTTCCATGTTGCCTTTTGGAACGTTGATGTTGGCCCTGTGTGCCATGATGGTACAGGGCGTCACACAAGTGGAAGCTGGTCAATTATTGCAGATGCAGCCCTCGGTGATGATGGATGTTTTGGTGTTATTTTACAAATTGCTGTGAGGCCTTTGTCATTTGGATGTGCATTTAAATTGTATTCCGATATTTGGCGTGTTGCGTTATTCTTTGCAGGTGATGTGGCGATTTTCGATTTGTGGCGGTATGTATTGCGAGATGATCTGCATTGTGTTCCGCCTTCTGAGTTGAGTTGTGTGGTACAGTACTGGCCGCTTTTGCCTACGTAGCACAGTGTGGTCACGGATAGGGGCTGCCATTGTGACTGTTTACATGATGTGCTGTTCAGGGGCGGGGGATTGGCTTTTGGCCGACTGGTGCCTGTCAGCCAGGTCGATTGATGGTATGATGGGATGTTCAGAATGTGGCTGGTCACAGGTGCCTGTGTTTGCGTGCGTTTGTTGGAGGGGGACTGGGGTCATGTCCATTGGAATAGCTTCTGTATTCATGCCATCTGTGCCCTGCAGCTCCCATCGGCCCCTCTTGGGATGTGCCTGGCTGCTCAGTCACTCTGCCAACTTGTGTGGTACATGCTTCTGCTGATGGTTGGTTTGTTTACTGGCAAGAGTACAGGTCTGGTGCAATCCCCCTCAGGATGCTGTTTTGGATGTTGCCTTGCGCTGGTGGCAAGCGATGGGGGACTACTGTTGTTTTGTGTCATGTGTTCTTGATTTCCATTTTGATGTCTTGTACCTTCACATGCCTGTGCTGCATCAGTACGGCTATGGTGAAATGCCGTACATGGATGCCCACTCACGGGGCGCTTCGAACACCTGCATGCATTTCTACGTTGGCATGCATGGGTGAATTGTAGATTTCACTGGTTGCATGGTGTGAGTACATTGCGCCTGCCAGGAGTTGTGCAATGTGGCCAGGGAGTGGAGTACAGGCACTCAGTGGGCCATTTACGGTTGGTTCACGATGCCGTATTTCTCGCCATGGCGGAATGGTCCATTCCGCCATGCCTGATGGCGTTAGGTACATGTCCGCTAGGGTCGGAATTGGCGTACCGTTGCACCATGGTGGTGTTTGCGGTTTGGCATGGTGCGCGCGCGCGTGCTTAGTGCAGTTAGCGTTGGCGTTCACTACGGTGTCGCTAATGGCTTCGTACTTTGCGGTGACGGGTCATAGTCGCACCGAGCGCTTTTCGATGGCGGTATTGCATTTCCGCCATCGTTTTCCCCTTTCCGCCAGGGTCGTAATGAGGGCCATAGTACCAGTATAGTTGTTAAAAAATTCAGTAGGACTAAATAAACATTACCAGAGGTTTCAGGTTCTCAAGCAAAATATTTTAACGAAATTTAGTGCAAATGTTTGGACGGTAAAATTGGTCACATATGGAACACTGATTTTCAGGTATAGTTTGGGGTTCTGCCAGAGGATTTTCAGGGATCTTTAGTGGCAAATGGTGCACTCCCAAGCATACATGATCAGCAACACTGTCCAATAGTCATTGATTACTGTATTGTGGATTGTTATATCTTCAGGAATGTTATGACATTTTGCATTTCTTTTTCAAAGAGTGAACACAATCTACTTAAGAACATTTTCCAATGGCCAGGGTAGGCACCACCAAGAAGACATCGGGCAGCCAGAGGGGCTGGTTGGTGATGCCTAGGCTCGACAAGGAGGCATTGGAAAGAATTACTAAATCACAAGAAATTAAGATATTCTCTTAAAACTGTTAAACAGTTCAGAGGCCAAAAAGGTAAGTATCAGTTTGAGTCTTTGGTTGAAACAATCCGGGACAGAGCTATTGGCAAACAGCATCCCCAATTTCAGGAGGTCCTAGTTATAGAAAGGGATGTCCCACCCATGGTTCGATGCAGAATGCAGAATGTTGAAAAGAAAATTCTACCACAATTTAATGAGTGGTGTGTACATGGCTGGTCAGGTTTATAGTTTTCAAAATGGCATGTACAAATCGACAAAGACAAACAAAAAGTTTGGTTGAGAAACAATGGGAGCTTTTTCAATGGACACCAAATTGTTTTATCTTTATTTCAGATGTTGAGACAGCTATTATGCCATCTACTTGGACAAGTAGTCCTTGGTCGACCAGTCCCCCACAGTTATATTCCAATTTCCACACTGGCCATTGCTAGTAAGATATTCTTCAAATGTTTGTTGCTCAGACTGGAGGAGTGGACTCAAAGTATCAATATCTTGAAGGCCTCCTAAACTGGTTTCAGGGGAGGGCTTAGTACTGTTGACCACTGTTTCACTCTGAGCACCATCATGTAGAAATCCGGTAAGGTTAAGGGAGAGAGATTACTTTTGGATTTTTTCAGATTTAGAGAAAACATTTGATTTGATTGATAGAAACATAGTGTGGCATAATTTACATTGTATTGGGGTCCCTACTGTTTTAGTAAAGCTTATCCTGCTGTGATACACAGACATCTCAGCGTCTGTCCGATATACAAGATCAGGGAATTATTTATTGTTTTTCCTGACCAATAAAGATGAACAGCAATGAAGTCAGTTTGCCCCAATGTATTCCTTCCAGATGTTGATTCTAGTACTTCTCTTAGAAAAGTGTATCCACCCTCTCTAAAGGGTACATTTTATAGTATGCTACTTTATACCAAAGACACAGCTATTTTGGAATTAACCCTGGCAGGTCTCTAACAGGGCCTGCTTAACACAAATGACTAGTTTGGGATCTATAGTTTAATAAAACATGATAAAAATAAAGATGATGGTGTTCAGAAAAAGGGAGAAACCTTGTAGCTAGTTTTTAAATGAATGTAGAGATGAGGGGGTAGTCTCATTTTTATTTGAGACTACTCGTCTCACGGAGCAGTACTTGCGTCCATCATTTTCAGAAGACAGTTGAAAGGGCATCATTAAGTATTAAAGGGCATTTTACATTTTTATTTCAAGTTTGGGCACTCTGATTGGACAAGTACCTGGAGGTACATAGGACAAAGGTCTGTCCCATGATTTTTATGGCAGCAAAACTTAGTGTGGTTCAACCTGTCATGTCCTGTAGGGGTTGCACAATAAATTCCTGTGCCAAATAGCAGGTCTCCCTCCCTGCAGATTCACCTGGTAGCAATTTATGAGGTGAATTGGGGGTGTTCAGTTTGATGGTGTTGGCCCAGTTAAGAATTTTTACTTAATTTTTAAAAGCACATCTGGGATTTTCTGTCAATCATATAGTTTATTTCAGTGCACATGCGATTTCAACCTCCCCTGGTAGAGATACAAATATGTGGTACGGCGGGGTTGTAAGGCACTGTCGATTTGGATAGGAGGTGGTATATAACTACATTTGGAACATTAAGTCAACTCAAAATAGCTCTTAAAGCAAGATACTGTCAGATGGGGAAAGAGGCAGATGCCCAAAATATACATAGGTTGCCCTGTTTAGCTTTATATACATACTTACATACACATATAAGGTGGCAAGGAGATATCTGTGAAATAAGATCCCCAGAATGCAGGAGGCTGATGCTAATGGTACATTCAAATGTACCCACCACCTCCATAAATTATGGTGTACAGGAGGAAGCACAAAGTGTGGCTGCAAGGTAGGAGGAGTCAATGAAGATTTGGTTAATTTCCTGTTCATTTGTCATTTCTCTGTTTTGCATAAGTGTGGACATACATGACAGCTATGTTTTATATAATTAATTTTAATGATCAGGGTTTTATATTTAGCTTGTTTGAATATGTTAAAGCTGCTTTTTTATTTTGTGCTTGTTCTATGAGACGTTTATGAAATATATATGTTTTTAAATGTTTCTAACTTAATGGAGACATACGTCATTCCATGGTAGGCTTTGAAGATCACTTCACTGGGGCTTTGGAGGTTACCTCCTTAGAATTAATTTGGGATGTAATGGTAAATATTGCAATGGAAAACTCCTAGGGCCTTTTACATTGGTGAACACGTGGTTAGGAAAAGAAGTATACTTTTCTGAAGGATTTAAAGTCTTTTTTCTCTGCCCAAAGGGATTTAACACAAGACTTAGTGGCAAACATTGGTCAAAACTTTGAGCATTTGATGACCACGTCATAGAGGGGTGTGGTGGTGTTAACTAAGCGTTTGGATTAATGAATTGGCTTGCTAATTTAAGTTAATTAAAAGTAACTTAATTGGATTTGAATATAGGGCAAATTAATTATGAAATGTGTGGCATGCATTTACCTTATCTGCAATTATCCACATGTCAGATTGGCAGAGTATCAAACGATGACTATTTTTTCACTAGGACACTATGTAATAATACATTTAGGTGACACTAACATGCATGTTTCCGATAAAATATAATGCATGGTGGCATCAAATACAACCCTCACTTATTTGCCGATTATACTCCTACCAGCTGTACAAAGGAACAGAATATAACAATTTTCTCCCGGACACAAACAGGTTAACTTGTTTTACTCATTCATTTGTCAGCTGGGCAAAGTATCTCAAGAGGACACGGCTTTAACAATGACGCAGCTATAATAAGTAAGTACGTTTACCGAAAAATACAAATCTTGCATTTTTACAAATAAGCAGCTGGAACCACAAAAGTCTTATTGGCCAACATTCTTGCACTGTCCAGGACTCTGTCCGGCTATATTGCTGCTGGGGTCTCATCGCTTCAGCACCTCTTTCTAGGCCTCCACATCATGGAGCAACAATTTATGGTGCTGCGAGCAACATGCGGCTCCCGAGCTACACGTTGGGGATCACTGCCCTAAGGAAACATAGGTTGCCCCTTTTTGCCAATAGTACCAGTATTTGTACAATAGGAGCACAATTGTGTTGGAATTCACATACAAATCCACAGATTGGACAGAAATGTGGCCTCTCATACTTCTGGGAGTTAGCAATAATTTTAAGACTAAGTGTGCTTATTTAATTTCTTAAGTGAATAAAAAAGGCCCACTGTAATGCTAGCATGTGCGCAAAAGGAGTCCAAAAGTGGTGGCTGTGGATTCCCTTCAATGGATGGGCATACACATTTCCCCATATTGAGTGTGAGCAAGCAACAAAACCAAGGCAGGGTTGGGGGGTGGGGGGGTGCTCCCCCTTGAGAAATGTTTTAAAGTGGTGTCCTACACCAGTGCATTTTTAGAAGAGTTTGTGTGAAGCTTTGGGTAAAAGGCCATACAATTTAGAATTCCTTCAGTAGGGTAACACGTGAAAAAATCTAATAGATGCTAGGTATCCTAACAACACGCAAGAGTGTCTCACAAAACAGTTTTAGAATGCCTGTACCAATGTTGTATGCTAGCGTTTTCACTTTAAGAACACACTCATGTTGGCGGTGCCCATAATGGCCAAAATTGCAATTCTAAGAAGACATGCTCATGCTGAAGACACTGTAATTACACAGCTGTGCTTGCTTTGCCCAATAATGTCACTGTGAGAACCCTCTCATGTTGAATAATACAGTTGTGTTGGTTTTGCACAATAATGCCAGTACTAGTAATATAAGCAAACACATGTTCTGTTTTTGTCCCATGCCTGTCCTGCTGCTGTAGTGTGTGTTCATGTTGGCATTGTACGCAAACCAGTAATGTCACTTTAAGTCTCCACCTGTGTTGATTTTGCCAATAATGCCAATATTGATTCAATTTACGTCAGCACTGCCACTTTAGGTACACATTGTGTTGACATTATTTCCTCTGTAGATACACACTTACGCTTGGCTCTGCCGAATAATGCCAATAGTACCTCTCTAAAAAGACATTAGGCTCATTACATGGTGTGCAGTGTTGGTAAAATGTGGAGTGTTACCGTATACCGCCACATTACTGCATTGCCCAACTACAACTTTGGCGGCCAGTAGGAGGATTAACCTGCAGCTATGAGCTGGATGTAAATGCACCAGCTGTCCACCAAATTTCAGTGGAATTACTGTGGCAGAATTACTGCTGTGTTAATTCCACCAGTAAATCCTCCATGAAAGTCCAATGGACTCCAATTAATGGTGACTAACACTGCCCACAGCCAATTGTAGACCTGTGGTACTGCCAGACCAAATGGCAGTAACACTAAGACATGTTGATCATATCTCAGTGGATTTACAGCTGTTACACCAGCAAACTTGTAATGTATCCCATTGTCATGCTAACTGTGCCACTATATGTTAGTTATTCCACTGTAAGTGAACACTGTTAGCTTTGATCAATTATTTTTTAATAATACAGCTGAAAAACTCATCCCGGATTGTTTTATCTAATATCAGCAGTACTGGCACTTTAAGAACACATGTTTACCCATGCATTTTAAAATACAATTGTAATAACACACTTATGATGATTTTGGTCATAAGACCACTTACAATTTAAGTACACACTTACATTACTTTTTATCACTGATACTCATTAGTACCCAGCGAGGGCCAACCAGAATGCAACATGCATTCCGATTGGCCCTCGCTGGCGCATTACCCGACCGGGACTCCATTGCACACTGTAGGTGCCTTTGGTTCCCAGCAAGGGGTGTGGCGGGCCCTTAGCCAATGAGGAGGCTCGAAAGGGAGCAATCCCCGCTCTGAGCCTCCACATGGCTGGAGGCTGCCTTCGTCCCATGCCGAGGTAAGTTATTTGTTTCCTCCACCCTCCTCCCCTGCAAACTATCCCTTCCCCTCCCTCCCAACCCCACTTACCTTCTTTTTTCTTCTTTTCTCAGGAGCAGACGCGCTGGGTACAGAGTATTCCCAGCATGTCCGCTCCCGATGGCCGCCATGGAAAGGGAAAATATACTACATTTTCCCTTTCCCGGCAACCATTTTTTTGACTTTTTATTTTCTGTTCCTAAACGTGTTTCGGAACAGAGAAAAAAGCAATTAGTACCTCGGTCTAACGGGCCGGGGTACTAATGGCTAAAAGCCACTTGACGGCGGGCCAATACCGCCCCCGGTAATGCCCCGTACCTACGGCCCCAAAAGCTTTACCTGGGGTGGTATTGGCCCACTGTCTCGTGGCTTATTGCCTCAGTATTACCACTATCAGTACACACTTGTGCTGACTTTTAACAATAATGCCAGTACTGTCGCTTTGAGTAAACTCTTGCATTATCCTTTCCCAATAATGTAAGCACTGACACGCTAAGTAAATGTGTGTTTCCTTTGGTCAATAGTCCCAGAACGTTTACTGCAGGAGCACACTTATTGGGAGTAAAATGGAAATCCCTTCCATCTCATTGTCCCCTGTATAGATGTGTTAAGTTCCCCTCTTACCTGGCCCTGCACACATACTCTCCATGCACACAGCTATACACACATTCAAGAGCTCACATTCACGCATTCACACAACACTCACTTGTGTGCACCTTTTATAAACCTTTTCTTATTTTGGAAAATGGTCTCACTGTTGAGTTATTCACAGGTCCTGTGCAGTAACCTGCACATTAAGAGAAATATGTTCTGGCTCCTTCTGCTCTCTTAACACTATAATATAATTGCCTCCTCACCCCTAAACTCATAGCTTGTGCATTGCTTCTTCCGTAAGTCTGTGCTGAAAATAACAAGCACTTGATTCTGGTGTATTGATGAACGCTTAATTAGTCAAAGCAGCAAGCAGACAAATGACCAATGAAAGTACATCACACATTTTTTATGACTGAGCAGGTGTATCCCTGGGAGCAGAGTATGATATCAGGGGCAATATGGTTCTGGAGTACCATTGTGTGGATGCACAGCTGCTCACGGGACAACGATGACAGGGAAGTACTGGTGGCATTGCAATGTCTTCCACTAACCTGGATTGCTTGGTTAATCACTCCCAGTTTATTTTGACCCCAAGGACTGGTATGAGGCACTCCATGTCCACAAAAAATGAAATGTAATCCGAGTCTCTGTTTGAGAGGGCAGAGTTGGGGCATGATGCACTGCAGGCAAGATATATCCCAAGTAACAGCTCCCTCCCCAGTAGATAGGCAACCAGATTTAAGCCGTCTGCCCATAGATGAAGTAGGTTCCGGAGTATGTTGCATGCCCGGATTGCGTGAATGTGAACCTGGCGTCAAATGCAAACTTGACATTATTAATTACCACACTAGAGCCGGTAAAGATGTAATATTTACATTTTCTAGTTCCCATGTAGAGGGGCCCTTGATTTGTGGAGCATAGGGGCCCAGTTGCAGTAGAGGATAGAGGAAGCGCAGCAGGTTTGGTTTTACCTGGTCTGGGGTGGGGTTGTTTTGGTGGCTTCTTGAACCCCATATGTGACTTGGCATCTCGACAATTGTCTGAGGCCTAATGACTGGGTAGTCAGATTGAGGTCCAGGCAGAGGTCCCACATTAGAAAGGAATGGGTGCAATGTGAAATTGGGCAGACACCCAGCAGTCGTGATTAAAGATGCAGGCGCATTGCCAAGAGAGGTGAAAATAGGTATTCACACTGTGGGTCCAGGGATGCCCAGCGGGCTCTCCTTATCATGACAGGACATGTGAAAAGAATCAGATACATTTACATTGGTAAATAGTATTAACTGCACAATCACAACAATGACAGATCGGTTTGCAGACATACTTGGATTTGGTGAGGCTCCCAGAGGGCAGGTCCAGAAGAATGCAAGGTGCTCGGTGGAGCAGTTATGGGTTGTCAGTCCCATATTCGCAAGTAGCAGAGCCAGACAAACAGAAGGGTCAAGGTCACGAAAATAGACACCAACAAGTGATAGCAACAGGGGCAACAACCAAGAGCTGCAGGATCCATAGCAGCAATGACATTCATCTGATGCTCAGGGACCGCCTCGATGAGTGGCTTCATAGTTGTTGATGTTCAGGGCTTTGGTATCTCTGGTATTCTCCCTCAGGATTGCAGGGCCTATCTCGGGGTGGTTGCATTGTGAGATCCAAGGGGGTCAGACCCTTTAGGTGGTGCACCAGCAGGTGGACCTGAATTGGGATGTTCCCTATGGTGCTATGACCGCCTGCTGGAGGAGCTCCAGCAATAGCTGCCACATTACCCTCCCAAATTCCAAAAAATGCTGGCACTGGCCTGGAGGTGTCATGTACGGTGGTGTGGGGGGTTGTGGCAGTGCTTGTGTGTGTCCAATGAAGATTGGTTGCTTTGTCGGTTCTGAATCCCGTCTGTGGATGATTAGTGGTTTTGGTGATGATGTCATCAGAGCACAGCTGCTGTGCAACGAGTGGAACCAGATTGAAATAGTGTCACACTTGACTGCATAGTTTGTGGTGAGGAGGACTTGGTGGATTTTCACCTGGACTCAGTGGCCTGGTCACAGAGGGTGGCATGTTCCCACAGCTGGTTCATGCAAGGCCTTGCAGACTTGTGCATTGAGAGATTTAATAGATTTAATCAGAGTGTGACAGTACTGAAATAATGTGTCATCCTCTAATGTTAAACTTAGGATATGGGGTAATGCGGGTGGAACAGTACCCATTACCATTGGGTGCCCTTTGAGGCTTTTGTGAACAGACAGTCTGTGCTTACACTGTTGGTTGTTTCTCATGGCTAATAAGAAGCATACACCTTTGACAACCTTAGCTTAAGGTTGCGTTGCAATGTTCTACCTGTGCGCTAGAGCATGGGTGGTAAGTGCAATGGAATTGCTGTGCTAAACTTAGAGCCTTACAGACTACCCTGATTACCTGACATGTGAAGTGAGTACCTCAGTTGCTGTCTATACATCAGGGCATTCCAAACCCAGGTATACATTTAGCCAGCATCTTTTTGGTTTCAGTAATCACATCTTCCATCCTGCACGGGTGTTCTTCAACCGACCCTGAAAACATGTCTACTACCATTAAACAATGCAGATATGACAGCCAGGTGAGGAGCTATGTGAAATCTATCTGCACATGCAAGAACAGACTTTCTGGTATGGGACATGCAGATAGCTGTGTGGGCACCGCTCTCCTGACATTATATGATAAGCATTTTATGCAGTCTTCAGAATAATGCTGGCCATAGAAGCCCCCTCGGGTGCTGCCCAGTCTCTCTGGAGTAGTGTGATCATGGCATTTTTCCCCGACTGGTCCACACTGGGAGATTTGTGGGCCAAATAAGGGAACAATACCTTGGGTACCATCAGACGGCCATCAGGAGCACACCAAAGGGAGCCTGCTCCCAGGCTATATCTACAAGGTGTCCAGGTCAGCCTTTCTCTCTCTGGGGTTTGGTCTTGGAGAATCGCCAGACTGACAAGAGAAGGGTTGGGTGACCGTGGAACTGCAACATAAACAAGACCTTCAATAGGAGTGAGGGGCCCTATGAGGGCCACTGAGTGGGCTGCACCATCCGCTAAATCATTAACTAGAGGAATTAAGGACTATAAGGGGTGCTGCACTCTGCGCTTTACTATAGCAGTAGTAGCAGGGAAGAGCAATGCACCTAATAGGGCTACTACATACTTTCTATTGTGGATTGGGGTACCTGTGGATGTCAAGTATCCATGATTTTCCATAACATCATGGACCAACCCGTGGCCGTACCTGGAGTCAGTGTTGATGGCTGCCGATCTATCCAAGGCTAGAGTGGCGCCCACATGAGGGCCATGTGCTTGGCTACCTTCACTGACTTGCCAGCAGGTAATCAGTTTGATTCTACGAATGAATGGGGCACGATTCTCCGGTCTCTGGGATATTGGTCCATGAGCCATCCATCAAGAGAATGAGTTCTGGGTTCAATAGGGGTACATCAACCTAGTTAGGGCAAAGGGACAAAAGGGTTTCTACAAACAGCTGACAGTCATGTGTCTCTCCATCTTCAGGGTCGGTAATAACAATGCAGGGTTTAGGTCAGGACAGTCACTTATGGTCTCATTTGCAGAAGAAATAAGCAGCTTCTCCCACCTAGTAAGGTGGAAATGGACACATGTGGGTTCTTCCTTTTAGCAGTAATGACAATACGGCATGTGGGACAGAAATCGTGACAGTATGCCCATGGACCATTCAGTCCGTTTTACCAATCAACAAGGCAATAGCAGCAATAGCTTGTAGGCAAGCTAGGAAACCCACAGCCACATGGTCCAGAGATGCACTGTGGTATGATACAGGTCAGTGTTTATCACTGTGTAACTGGGTCAGCACACCTTGAGCAAACCTGTTGCGCTCATCGCAAAAAAAGACAAAGAGCTTCCTATAATCCAGAAGATTTACAGCCAGAGCCGCTGCAAGTGCTTGCTTAATGGTGACAAAGGAATCGTCAGCTTCCTAGGACCAAGGTATGAGTTCTGTGGTTGAATTATGGGTGAGGTTCTGCAGGGGCTTCATGATTGCTACACACCTGAGGACACACTGCCTACAGTAACTGACAATTCTGATTAATTCCCTAATCTGCTTCTTGGCTCAGGGCTTAGGCACTTTCTGCATCATGGAAATCCAATGACGGGACAGGTATCTTTCTGCTGCTGAAATTTCATGGCCCAGGTATTGCACATGGGGAAGACATAATTGTAACTTGTCTTTTCAATACCTTGTGAACCTTTTTGGCAAGCTCTTTCAACAGAACCAAAGTGTCTTCCTTGCATACTTCCAAGGAGAAGACATAATTGTAACTTGTCTTTTCAATACCTTGTGAACCTTTTCGGCAAGCTCTTTCAACAGAACCAATGTGTCTTCCTTGCATACTTCCAAGGAGGGGGAGGCTATGAGCAGATCGTCTACATACTGCACCAGCATTAACCCTGCCAGGAATTGCACCAAATCTAGGTCCTTCTTCAAAATTTGCGAGAACAATGTGGGGCTCTCTACATACCCCATAGGGAGGTGAGTGAACATATATGAACATATATTGCGTCATTTTATGCATGAAAGCGAAGGTATACTTACTACCCAGGTGTATGGGTATACAGAAAAATGCGGAACAGAAATCTAGAACAGTAAAATATTTGTCAGTGTAAGGAATACATGACAAAACTGTAGCGGAATTGGGTACCACGGGACACAATGGTAATAGGGCAGCATTCACTGCATAATAATGTCTGCTGAGTAAAGAGACATAGCTCTTTCCCTGTTTTCTTTGTAGGCAGTAATGGAGTATTAGAGGACCGCGGATCAGCACAATGATAACTTGTTTGAGCAGGAATTTTATCACCGGACGGATACCTTCTTGCGTTCGTCAGGAAATAGGATACTGGAGCCAACATGACAAAGGCTTAGTGGGATTCCGAATGATCTTGACACTTTCAGCACTTAACATGTGCCCAGTATTGTTTGCATGGGTTAACCATAGGAAGGCCGGGGGGGGCCTATAGGGAAATCTGGAGATTTCCTAGTAGGCTTCTAAACCCTTGGATTCTTGTGTGTGATATTTACACATTTTCTCATAAGAAAAGGGTTGGGTTTGCTGAAAATGTGTAATTGTTTGGCCACTTTGAAAATTCCCAGTCCACCTCTGCGTGGACCAACAGCCCCTGCCACAGACAGGGGTTTTTCCCCTGGTCTTTAGTTTGTGAGTGGGCTACGTCTTGAAATACTGCTAGCAGCTTCTGCTCTTGATGAGCAGGGGTATCCAAATACACCCCATCAGGGGAACAATGAGTGGTGCAGCTTAGTTTACACAATAGATTTAAACCAAACAGATTCACAGGAGAACACAGGCTCAGTAAGAAGGCATGTTGTTTAAAAATAGGGCCTATCGTGACCATCATAGGGGTCGACACGGATGAGGTATCAGAGTACCTCCTATGCCAACAGCATCTACAATTGTCCTGAATGGGGTGTCTCGGTCAACTCATATGCTCCTAGAGTGGAGAGTGAATCTCCGGTCTCTGCCAAACATGAAACCTTTTGGTCAGCCAAAATACATTTAACAAATGGGGCAGTAGGATCAATCAATATAAGTTGTACAAAAAGCTTGTGGACCACTTGACAATCCAATACATCAGTCATAAGCTATTATGGTGGGAGCGGACCTCTTCCCGCCCTTTCTTGGATGGTCATTTGTGTTATAATAGGGAAGTTGTCTGTCCCAAGTGAGAACAGGATAGACTCAAAAGACCACCTTCCTGGGCTGGGAGAGAGGTTGATTCTGATTCCAGCTGCTGGCCTTTTTGGAGAGGTAGGTCTGTGCCGGTTCCAGCTATTTTTTAGGAATTTCCCTGTGGGCCACTCCGTGGCCCGGCGCTATGGCTTGATCACCGGGAGGCTCCCATGGAAACCCTCACAGGCGAAAAAACCCTCTGGAGAGCTGCTGGGGTGCGTTTTCTCCATGAGACGACCAGGCGTGATGGAATGTTGGTCTTAGATGTCTGGCACTGTAGTAATTATTCTCGGCCGGGACTAGGCTAAGGAGGCGTAAAAAAAAAAAGAGATTAGCCCCGGGACGACCATCTTATACAGAATGGTAACCCTCCTGTGAGAACTTTGGTATCTTACCCCGAGCTAGGATAGGTTTGGCCTGCCTTGTTCTTGTTTGACCAACTGGCCTAAGGAGCACCTTAGGATGTGAAGAGAGGCTGGAGGAGAGAGGTTGGAGGAAAAGAAAGGATAGATAAGAATTATAGATTGTAGGGTAGACTAACAGTTCTATAGTGATGTAGCGGATGGATACCGGGGAACGACTTACCAGCTGGTGCTATGCATAGAACTGCCCGGGAATCGTTCTCAGGAGCCGTGTTTAGAGCCTGGATTTGCCTGAACGTGTGATTGCGCTGAAGCGGAAAGGATGCCTGTAATTAGCAAAAGGTAACCTGTCTGATCCTATTTCTAAGTGGTAACAGAGTCAATGCACTAACCAAAAGGAGGATCACCTACCGAAGAATCACAAAGTCAGAAACTGAAGCAGAAGCTGACGAAAGCCGCGCGCTCGATGGGCGGGGCTTGAACTGCTCAAGAACGGGTGACTCCTGCCATACTACGGCTGTGTGGACTAGAGAAAAGGGGAAAGGTTATGAGGATAGATCAGGGAATTAGAAAAGAATACAATTGAAGCAAAGGTTTAGGTGATTTAAACAAACTCATGTAGCGCTCGGTTACTCCCATGAGAGTAGCAGTGCTTTTTGGGATAAAACAGCTAGACTGTTACTGCCGTTACTGCTACATGCCGGTACGGCCATGTTGGAGGGGTTCAAATACGGCCAGTACGAGCAATCTGTTTTAACCATCATCACAGAATGGCCCCTCCTAAGCCTGCATCCCCCCGGCTTGCTCAGGTGTTTCAGATGAAATCTTTTCACTAGACGAGGTGCATGTACTGTGATTTCTGGCTCCCAGGTCTGATCCGCAGAGGAGTACCCCTTCCAGTCTACCACATATTGCAGACGACCTCAGTGATATTGGGAGTCGCATATCTCAGCGACTTTGAATTCTGGTCCTGAAGTAGACAATACTGGTGGAGGATGAGTGGAGACTATAGGGTGGAATGGACTATGGTTGTCTCGTTTCAGTTGGGAAATGTGAAACACAGGATGGATACGGGCCCAGGTGCTTGGGAGACAGAGTCTGAAGGCAACTGCCCCTATTGCAGTGTCCACCCGGAATGGACCAAAGAACCGGGGGGAAAGTTTGGATGGTACTAGATGCCGAGGAAGAAACCGTGAGGACAACCAGACCCAATCCCCTGGTTTGATTATACGGCCTGGAGTCCGATGGTGATCCGCAAAATATATCATTCTGCCTTGAGACTGTTGCAGAGCAGTCATCACAGTACGATGACCTTGTTGGATCTGATCCATTAAGTAATCCACATCCAGAAATTTGGTTTCTGAAATCTTCATCATGGGAAAGGATGTGGGGTTGAATCCGTAAGAGCAATGAAAGGCAGATGTTCGGATGGCTGAGTGGTAGGAGTTATTGTAAGCGTATTCGGCTAATGGCAATAGATCCTTCTAGTCATCTTGAGCTGCAGAGGCGTAACTCCTGAGGTACCCTTCCAACGTTTGGTTGAGTCTTTCTGTCTGACCGTTGGACTGGGGATGGTAACCTGAACTGAGAGCTCGAGATATTCCAAGAGACTGACAGACAAGTTTCCAGTATTGTGAGGTATATTGTGATCCTCTGTCTGATATGATGGTTTTGGGCAGGCCATATAGCGTGAAAATAGTGTTAATGAAGATGCGAGCCATCTGGGTGGCAGAAGGTACCCCAACAAGAGGGATAAAGTAAGCCATCTTCGTAAAGATATCTATTGTGACCATGATGGCAGAGCAACCCCCGACGGTGGTAAGTGCACTATGAAGTCTGTGGAGATTATCTACCATGGGCGAGAAGGCAGTGGCATCCTGACTAGTTCCCCTAGGGGAGACCGACGAGGCGTTTTGGTTTGTAGACAGATAGGACATGACCTCACTTATTCATTAATGTCCTTCTTTAATGTAGGCCACCAGAAGTAGCAGGAAACCAGTTCCCGAGTGGAAGTAACCCCACGATGTCCAGCCATCTTGGAGTAATGGCACATACCCAGGACCTCCTCTTGGAGGGATTGGGTAGGTATGAATGCTCTGTGGTCTTGGAAATAACAACCGTCTTCCCGGGTCAGAGCCAATTGACCGGAACGTGAGAGTTGTGATTTCACTGCGGGATTGCATTGGGATTTAAGATGTGTCAGAAAGTCCAGAACTGTATGTAATCCCATGGACATCCGCGGTAAGATGGGTTCTGACCTGAAGAGATTGCTGGGAAGATGTTCTTTACGAGACAAGGCATCCGCCCTTAGATTGTCCCTCCCAGGGATGAATGAGAATGTTATTCTAAATGGTGAGAAAAAATGTGCCCACCGGGCTTGATGGCTGTTGCAGGTCTGGGCATACTGAAGGATCCTGAGATTGTGGTGGTCGGTTCGGACTTCTACTGTGAATTTTGCTCCTAGCAATAGGTGGTGCCACTCCTCGAATGTGCATTTGATGGCCAGCAACTCCTTTTCTAATACAGTGTAGTTTAACTCAGAAGATGCAAGCATCCTGGACAGGTACGCCACTGGGCGTTCTTGATCGAGCTTGTCCAGTTGTAGCAGGACAGTCCCTAGGGCATACTGCGAAACATCAGTCTCCACTGTAAACCTGCGGTTCTGATCAGGAGTCAGTAGAATAGGTGCTGAGATAAAGCGCACCTTGAGCTTTTCAAACGCTTGATCTGTGATTGGAGTACAAGTAAAAGGAACTCCCTTTTTTAGGAGGTTTGTCAATGGCTGAGTTAACATAGAGAAATTGGGGATACATCTCCGGTAGAAATTCGACAATCCCACAAAGCACTGAATATCTTTACCGGAGACGGGAGTGGGCCAGTTCTGAACAGCAAACTCCTTTTCTGGGTCCATCGCTATCCCTTTAGCGGATAGCACATATCTCAGATTGGTTACTTGGGGTTGGTGAAAAGAGCATTTGCCCATCTTGCAATATAAGTGATTTTGTCAGAGCCATCACAGGACCGCCTCCACGTGTTTTACATGTTCCTGGGCCAGAATGTCATCCAAATAGACCACAACAACGTTGTGAAGGAGTAGGTCGGTGAAGAGGTGGTCCATGAATCGTTGGAAGATAGCGGGGGCTTTTGACAGGCCAAAAGGCATCACTCTATACTGGTAATGACCAAACGGTGTTCTGAATGCTGTCTTCCACTCATTGCCTGACCTCACTCATATCAAGTGGTAGGTTCCTTTCAGGTCCAATTTAGTGTAGATATTTTCCCCTTTTACTGCTTCCAAGATGTCTGGGATCAATGGCATTGGATATTTCTCTTATTCAGGCCACAGAAATCAATGCAGGGACGGAGTTCAGAGGTATTTTTCTTCGAGGAGAAGAACAGGGAGGTGGCTGCTGGTGAGGTGGACTCAGTGATAAGACCATCCATCAGATTGGTCTGGAGATACTCCTGGAGGATGTCCTTTTCATTGGCTGATTGGATGTACATACAACCAAAGGGTAGGGGCTGGTCAGGGATTAATTCAATTGCGCCGTCATCCCTCCTGTGAGGAGGCAGATGAGTGTACTCGGAGGTGGATAAAACCTCTTGGAATTGTCGATAGATCTCCAGGAGACCAGAGATCTGGTTGAGGGTAGTTACCCTCTGGGAATCCAAGAGAGTTGGAGCCGAGTCTACCAACACCTTTTCCTGATTACTAATACAATGCATTATGCAGTATTCAGACCCTAAGAAGAAGGATCCAGCCGTCCAATTGATAAAAGGATTGTGATTCTTGAGCCAGGGTAATCGTAAAATGACAGGATGGTGAGCTGCCCGGATGATATCTAGGGTGAGGATCTCCTGATGGGAAGAAATGGACATCAACAGAGGGCTGATTTGGTCCTTGATGGGTCCCGAGACTAAAGGGCTCCCATCCACACTTTCCACAGGGATGGACTCTGGTTTGGAGGAACGAGGGATACCATGGGAGGTGGCCCATTGGTCATCAACAAAGTTTCCTGCAGCCCCACTATAGATAAGCACCGGGATGTCTTGTAGTAAACGGTCCCAGATGTAGAAAGATACTTTGAGTACTAACATGTTGGTATTGGTGTGTTTGGCACATGTGAATGAATGAGACGTCTGCGAGGAACCTTGTTCTAGCATAGGGTCCCGTACTGCGGTTCCTCTTATGGCCGGGCTCTGACATTTCCCGATCATCTAGGTGCCGCAATTGGGCATTCCTGCACGCTATGTGTGCTGGAGCGACAATACATACACAGGCCTAAGGTTCTTGTGCGACTTTGTTCTTCCGGAGTTAAGGGACCTCTGGCTGCTGTCCCAACTGCATAGGTTTGTCTGTAGCAGGTGCTCATTGTGAGGAAGGGAGACTAGGAGATGGCCGTGGCACCCTTCCCCTTCTTCTTTCGGTCAACCGCTCTTTCATTCGATGGTCTATCTGCAGTACAAGAGCTATAAAATCAGTTAGTGAAGGGGGACGCGGTACTCGGGATATCTCATCCTTGAGGTATTGATAAGCCTCTCCTAAATATAGTGACCTGTGCATCATCAGACCAGGTGGTCTCGTTTGACATCTGTTTAAACTTGGTAATGTATGCCAAGATGTCTAGGTTTCCTTGTTTGAGGTCAAGGAGAGGTCCTTGGGAGGCTACCTGGATTTCTTACCAGCCAAACACAGTACGGATTCTGTTGCAAAAGGCTGTGTGTGAATCTAGGATGGGGTTGTTATTTGTGATCAAAGGTGTTTCTCGGGCCAGCGCTGGCCCTGTCATCTGCGAGACCATGTAACCTACTCAGTCTCGGTCAGTATGGAAAAATCCCCCTTGAATGTAAACTGCACCGCACAGTCAACTGATCCACTTGCTTTGGTGATGTGGTGGTATTGCATTCTGGTACCTGTAGTGAATTGCATGTGGTTGTCCTTTTGGGATAGGGATGGCTTGGTCAGTAACTGATACTTCGCCGGTCTTGTGCTACTCTTGTGTGTTGTGGCCTGTCAAATGGGTGTGTACTGGTTAGTCCTACATTTGCATAATGATTGACAGACATGCATTTGTGGTATTAACTCCCCCTCCACCTTCACCCGTGGCCCATGCTGTTATGTAGGTGTACATGTACATGCACACACCCAACATCCAGGTCCTTGGTCTTCCGTGACATGCCTGTATGCCTGCAGGGTGCTGTTGCTCAGGATCATGAAGTTGTGAGTTGATCCTGGGAAGTGGTCAGAGCAGTGTATGATGGTCAGGTTGGTGTAACAGGTCACCTGGAGATTGAGGGAATGGTATTGCTTCCAGTTCCTGTAGACCTCCTCTGAGGTGTGGGGGGACACCAGCTCGACGTGTGTGCAGTCCAATGCTACTAACCCAGGCACATGTTTACCTGTGCCTTTGCCTGGGTGATTGGGAGGGTGATGTTCTGACCCACATGGTGCAGGAGCACCTCCAGTACCTGCACCAGCACTCTGGAGAAAGCTGGCTGTGTTATGCCATATAGCTGAAACGTGCCAGTGGCAAGGAAGTGCAGGACTGACACTGGCTTCAACAGCAGTGGTATGGCTGTGCTGATGCCTCTGCCTCACCATTTGCATCCAAATAATCATCCTCTTCCTCCTCCTCCTCCTACCCCTGGCCTCATGTTGCCGCTGCTGCTTCTCCATCTCCTTCAGCTGCACATCAGCAAGCAGCATCTCCAGGTCCATGGCGGCAACAATGAGTCGCAGCATGGTTGTGTTGTGAAGTGATATTGGGGTGGGTGTGACCCTTTAGTACTCTTCCTGTGTGTATTGGGTGCACCTGGGTGGATTGGGTGCAACTGTGGCCTTATTTCCCCCACCTGGGTCCATTCACCAGCAGCTCTGTGGTGGTGGTGTCACCAGCATGGATTTGCCAGTAACAAATATTCTGCCTGTATTACCAGCAAGTCCATGCTCGTAAAGTGACTGTGCTAACGGTATGCCGGTGATACCATTGCCTGTTTTGCTGGCGCTGATAGTACTGTGGGTGGTGTTACCGGTGCCTATGATTCTGGCAACAGGGGTCTGTGTAACTTATGATTTGCAGGTCCAGTAATAGAGCTGTTATGCGGAATTACCAGCAGTCTATTACCGAACAGGCAGACTTGTAATGAACCCCAAGGACAATTAACGCAACCACAACAACCAACCTGTCATTACCATCTCTAACCTTCAGCTGTTGAACACAATTGGCCTCATTACGAGTTGGCTTGTACACAGTAAAAGTCCCGGTATTAATGTTTACTGGCACTTTTACCGTATTGGCTGACTACAACTTTGCTAGGAGCTAGAGATAAATCTGACCTCTACCGGCAAAACATTGCCTGCGTTACCGGCATCGCCGGTAATAGTGGCAAAATCTCCCCATGGAGTCCTAATCCATGTAAAGGCCGATTTACCATGTATACACTTGTAATCTGCTGGTAATATGATGGTAATTGTGTTTGCCGGTATTCCAACGAATTTACTGCCAGAATACCATCAAAATTGGAATGCAATTCCTGAATGTATGAGGACAAGTTCACCAAAAATGACAGCATTGGATATCTGAACTGAAATGTTTGCTGCCTATTATCAAGAAAGATACACAATCATTTTAACATGGCCCTATTTTAACAATGCTAATATATTTCTGCAATTGCCAATTTGTATGCAGGCCATGAAAGCACCGTCATGCATGAAGCATGCTGGAATAGCATTGCACAGTGCACCATGTAAGCCTTGCTTCAGTCATATGCAAGGCAGTAGACCTACATAACAGTGGTTGATCTACTGTAAGACACTACCACAGAATGGATGCTGAACAAATAGCACCTGACAATGTTTTAGGTTCAACACAGGTACGTTGTGTACATGTCCAAGGCTAGTGTGAGCATTTCAAACACAGCAGGTAACTGTTTGGGTGTGGATGCCAGAAAGATGCAGAAATGCAATGTGTTTGGAAAAGACGAGAGGCTCGTTGAAGCAATGGAATTTGGAGCAATGTGCTTTTGGACATACTCTTTAGGGGAAGGCATGAAACGAAAATTTATTTTTTAAACTGTGTTCTTTTGAAACTTACATTATGGAATCGTTCTACAATAGCACCAATGCCTTTTTAATACTGCGTCTCACTTACTAGACTGGTTGTTCTGTAGTGTTTGGACACACTATGTGTACAGCATAGGTTACATAATATAGCCCTAATTAAAATTGTATTTTCGAGCTCTGGAATGAGAACTCTTTTCCATGGGTATTATGATATGCCTGCTTTCTATCTCCAATTGTATTGCTTTGCAAATAAAGCGTCCATACGTGCCTGGATCCCTTGCGTATGTATGTATCCAGGCAGCTGAGGATAACGAACAATTGTTGTCTTCTTGCTGTGGTAAACAACATAAAAACAATTGTTCCCACTGTAGAAAGTTTCTTATCAGTTCACAACATTTTCAAAATGTATACTAGACAAGGTACATTAATGAAATGGACCGATAAACAATAAATGTTTCGACATCTGGTCAACTTGAGGAGAGCCATCTCCGGTTCTGGAAGCACTTCCAGACCTTTCTTTTTGCTTCTGCCTTCGCTCTTCCTCTTCCCCTGCTGATCTGTCTGCTTCTGCCCCGTGCACCTGGCCACCCTTTCTTTTCGGGCCCAGGTCCCTGCCCACCCGGCCACACACCTGCACTGCCTCCTGGCAACCCTTGCACTTGGGTCTGTATCTGTAACCCTACAGTCCCCCTACCTGCATTTATCAGACACCCTTTGTTTGTGCCTTTTTGCCCTGAACTTGCCACCATGCTGGCTTCACTACCAGTTGTTGTTTTTATCCCTTGCTCTGCACTTTCTACCTCTCCCTTCCCCCTTGCACTTTCCCCCACCTTCACCTTGCACTTGCAAATTCGCAGTGTCACTGGGCCTAGTAAGATTGTTGTTTTTGTCCTTCCTCGTTCCCCTCCCTTGCCTCATCGCACTCTGAAACATGTGTGTCTGAGTGCGATACAAATTAAATATCATATCATATAATTTCAAATTCCTAAATGCTAACATTTATGATGGTAAACAAATATACATATTTTATTTTTTAAGCCAGTTTTAGTAGTACGAAATTATTATTTGCAAAATAATGTATACAAATATATTACACACAATTAAATTAACAATTCAAAACACAATATACTTTATAACGCCATGAAAATTAATAAAGTAAGTCATCCTGCTGCATTCAATTTTCAACAGAAATTTGTGTTTTGATACAGGTTTAAGTTGTAAGGAGCAATACTTGAATTACTTGACTATACTGAAATAGTATTTCATCAGGTTAATCACTTATAAAAGTGTTAAATATGTTTAATGCGATTTGACATCGCTAGGAGGTTTCAGTGTTATATCATGAATCCGCCTTCACCAGGACAAATTATGATTCATGTGTTACTCTATATAAAGTTAATTAAAGGGACAATTAGTTACTATTGTTTGAATATTTCAGCCACTATTTATTATTTGGAATTACCAGATGATTTGCAATTATTTTTAAATACCTGACTCATCTTCTATTCTCTTAATTCATATTTCAGTTGAATTATGTTCAACTAAAAGGAAGAATGAATTCAATTATATTGTAATTATGATGTTTATATACTAGTAGTGTAGTTATTCAATAGACTGAATAGCATACCTGTTGTCTTACTAGATGTGATGTTTACAATATTCAATTTCTGTCGTACACTGACATTAAGATATTATTGTAAGGCCAACATATGCTCATCTGGTTGTGTCAGATGTTTGTTCATATTGCAAGCGTAATACTATTCCTATAATGGAATAGCAATGTATTTTTATTTTAGATGCACCTTGTTTTGTTTATTGAGTATGGTCGTCTAAAAAGAGACATAAAGAACCCTAAAGTAAACAAATAATGTCCTAATGAAAAGGCTTACACAATGGGAAGGTTCACTGCAACTAATTTAGTGGTGATCTTTACTGGGAGATAGCTAGCATTCCAGCATTTAAAGCTCGATGCTAGAAAGTGCATAATTTGATCATGACATAGTATAGTGTCATGTGACCGAAGTCCACCTAGTGCCTTATTAAATGTACATGGCATACTTGTCACAATGCTCTTTCTACCTAAACATTACATCTGAGTTTTACTTAGAAAAATAAAGTACATAAACAAAAGCATATGTTTTTAGTATATATGTTGACTTATGATTCTCACATTATTGAAGGGTAATGAAAAGTGCTAAATACGATTCACATGAAAAACGTACATGCCAGAATCATTTTGCAGCAAAACGAACATTAGCACGTGGCTAGACGTAATTAGAAAGGCAATAATTCAAAAGATGATTCAATTACTTAGAAAGATAATATATATTGATAAAGTCAATTGTGATGAATGTAGAAAATGAAGACAAAATTCAATATATGTGGTGTAGACCAATATTACAGACCGATATTTTAGAGCACATATACTGTCAATATGGATTGCATTGTTCCAGTTCAAATTGTATTCTCGTGCTTATTGAGAAACGATGCAACTATATTTTATTGATCAATAAGCACTCATATCAAATGAAAATGTTGTCTCTATCACTTATGATTCAACATATACAACCACGATTACATGATCCAGCCTTTCAAAATAGAGAGGACAAATCAAACTGAAAATTCAAGCTGGTGCTGGATGATTTAATACAATAAATTAATTGTTTCGTCCTCCAAATGAGAGCCCTTTCAATATTAGGACTTTTGGTACTGTATCAACAATTCTTCATAGAAGATTGTTCTGTGCACGTTTTTGTTCCACAAATTGTACATTAGTGTTTCATCAAGTAAATGGCAACTAATTGTTGATCTGTGTTAATTAGTTCTGGTATTCACATATGTGGAGGTTGTTCCAGTATATCTCAGATAGATACAGTTGCAGTACAAGCTTCACATCTTCTTGGTTCCCAAGAAGCTAATTGGGTGGACAATGTCATAGCCCTATAGCAAGCCATACATTAGTTAGAAAATATTGGCACAAACAGATCTACCCCCTTTCAGCCAATCCACCCCCCACCATGGCACCACATTCCCTCTTGCTCTACCCCACTAGCAGTTTGCAATCAGTAATGACATAATTGTAGGAAGGAACACAAAACTGAACTAGTGGGAGGGGAGACATTCACATGAAACCTGCAAGATAGTTACTTTGCAACCACTATTGTAAACTCTGAAACGCCCCTCAATTCTGCATCTTTGTTCCCATACCCGGCAGCCAAGGGGTTATTTGACACCAGCCTTCTGTGTTAGGTCGATTTCCACAGCTCCCATGAAGTGCTGTGGCTCCTAGCGACTGCCGTCTGCTGGAGACGAGCAGCCTGGTGACAGCTTCTGCCCTCCCTCAGCCGCGGTGCACAGGCCATGCAATTTAAGTTGGTCTGTGATGTGAAGCCCACCTGCGATACCCCTGTGAAGTGAGCTTACCTGCTGTTTGACCATCGTCGCCTTTACATGGCAGGTTTCCTTGTGTTTATATTGTGGTAAATATATGTATACAGAGTGTCCCTCCCTTGGTCCCCTCTATGCATGGACCTTGGTGCTTACAACAGTTCCCCTGAGGTCCCTGTGTTTTCCCCCCTAGTGGGTGTCCCAACATATCACTGTCACTCCCTCAACTTTTAAGTGTGCCCCCAATCTGGGGCTGAATCAGCACCTTCATTACATTCCCCCCTTCGATCGATCTTTGGATCAACACTTCCTTCCATCTCATTTCCCCACTTTGTTCCGGGGGCATCCATAAACTTGTTACCCTGTCAAAATCCCCTCTTTCTTCCTTGTACCCTTCCAGTGTGTCTCCTTTTATTAAACATTCCTGCCCATCTGGGGAGCATGCTACCAAAAATGCTTCGTAGTCTTCTGCATTTGGTGGGGGTGCTTCAAAAACCACATGCACTCCATCCTCCCACTCATTCACCCTGGGTGGCTGTCTTTCTAATTCAATCTCTTGATTACCCATTTTATTTGGGACACTATATATCGTACTTACGGTTTTGCTACTTTTGCATTGTCTGATGAACCACAATCTGAGACAGAAAATGACCAGCACAGGGGCAGTGATTTTGAACATAGCAGCTTGCCACTCTGGTATGCAAGCAAATAATTAATCCACCTTGCTGTTTTATGCGAGATTATGGGTTTCTTTGACTCTCTTCTCATATAGTGTACAAATCCCATTGACAGCCTCTGTGAGAGTTCCATTGGTGGCATCGTTGGCAGGTATTGCTGTGTAACAGCTGCTTTCCATCTTGTGGCAGACCCCACCTTCCATAGCAGTCATTAAGTCAAGAACAAATATATTCTGTAGTGCCACCAAATGCAGGGCACAGAGCTCTTCTCGCATCACGTTCATTCTTTCTCGGTTGCATTTGTCAGCTGTAGAACCTTGTAGCAGGTTATCTGCAGCCATTTAGCGTTAGTGGCTGCTTGCATCCCAGGAAGTAGGAGAGACATGAAGAAGACTGATGCTATGTCGAAGAGCCTCAAGTGCTGTGGTATTGCACCCAAACTCTGGGCTGATATGCTGAAATGTAATTACTACTTCTTTTCTTTCTCACCACTTACCCTTGCTTGTCTCTCACCTCTTCATGCCCTTTATCCTTTTTCTTCTGTCAGACTGTAGAACATTTCCTAAAGGGCAAAAGGTCTGCCTGGGATATGGCCAATGCAGGGTTGTGGAGGCTCACAAGTGCACATAACCCTTCCCAGTCTGGTGGCAGCTAGGCATAAGCTTTGGACCCACAGGCCTACCAAAAAATCCATCACCACCATCATCCCTTTCTGCAGTGCCGACACGCACATCGTCCTTTTGCAGCCAGCGTTCATCCCCAGTATGGTCATCCCTGCCAGTTTGAAACATAAAGAATGTTGTGTAAGTGGTTTTTATGAATACTGGTGTTGTTTCACATGTATCCAAGTTAAGGCATGAACATTAATTTCCCATATTCCCCTGCATTCTTCACCATCCTCTCCTCATATCCCACCAGCCCTTCTGCATGGCACTGCATTATTCCATGTTCCCACTTTCCATCATGAAACACCAAGCCCATTATTTGCATTTGGGGTCTGGTGTGGCACCATGGCATATCATGCCATGTTGAGTTTTTGCAATATATTCTCGTATGGGCAGTAGCCAATTGCTTCCCCCCCCCATTGTGCCCCTTCTGCATTGTACTCTAGTATAACATCCTTTGCTGCTTCTTCCCTGACCATGCTTACAAGTTGTATGTAATTACCTTCTCCTCTTCATCTATCAATTGCACTTCTACTGTGTGCCCCTGAAACAGGCCCCGAGTTCTGCATAAAGACATCCACCCATCTCTGCTGTTACTTCTTGCGGAAAAAATTGTTTTGGTGTCCCTGTAATGTGTGGGATTATCGCGCACACATAGGAACTGCCATTAGTGCTCTCTTGCCCACCCTTTTCATTTAGTCGTACCACATGTTCCCAGATGTCCAATTTGACCCCCTTCCAAATGGAGGACTACTACTTAATATACTTCTCTTAACAAGTGTTAGGCAGAATTACATGCAGTACCCTTTGCGAACTCTACACACAATTAAGACTACAGGTGTAAGCACAATCTCACCTTTGGTATAAGTTTGCACTACACAGTTTTGTGGTAGCGGGGCTGAGCAGCCAGGCTTACCTCAAGAGGGATGTGAGCAGAACAAGGTGTTACACAAAGGACTTGCAATCACAGTGGTTCAAACAAACACTTACTCAGGATTTCTTGGTAAAACAATATTAGTTTATTTACACATTTAGTTAGAAAACATTCCACTAGTAATAAGCAGCTCAATATCACACTATAATACACTCCAGTACCAGACCAAAAGTTTCTGAACAAGTTAGGCTCCCCTGAAGTGGGAGTAAAATGGCACTTTGCCAAATTTATAAATGGGTAAAAAGACACAGGTTATAAGAAGTAAACATACATCCTTTCTCCTGCAGGCAAATAGATTCAGTTCACTACAAGAAGCAATTCAATTCAATAGGCCTGGGCCAAAGGCAATGGATCAGTGTCTTAGATAGGATAGTACAGTTCTGGTAGAAAACGGTTAAGTCTTTGCCAATGTTCTTAGAAGTAGTTTGCACGAAAAAGAGTTATATGTCGGATTAGGATCGAACAAGACTCCAAAGTTGGGAAAGTTTCACAAACATTCACCGTGGCAGAGAGGATTTCTCAACCACGTTTGCACAGCACCTTTGTATGAAGAAAAGCTGTAGTTGGGGAAAATGTTCCTGGCAGTTCCTTCAGATCTCGCTGTTCCTGGGCCTCAGTCGTGGGGACAAGAGGAAGGACGTCGGGAGGTTCCTGCACTGCACAGGGAAGGATCCACAAGCTTTGCAAAATGTGAGTTTAAGGTGTGAGTGCCTTAAAGTCCACAAACTGGTATCCTTCTCACTGGCTATCCGGTTTTCAACAGCACTCTGAAGAAAATTCGACTAGTATGGGGATGGATTGTGAGTTGGTTGTTCCCACCAGCTCAAGGGAAGAAGTCGTCCTTGAAGGGGCTTTTCTGTCGTGGGAATTTCAGGCTATTTGGACCTGCAGCAGGGCTTCACCTGGGCAAACCAATGGTCCAGGAGTTGCATCAGTCGTCTTCCTTCAGCTCGTCTTCTTGTTGGAGAGTCAGCCAGCCAACCACGCCAGAGTGCATTCAGGTCTCCTAGGAGACGAAGTACAAGGAGTTTTGGGCACCTCCCTCACATCCTGCCCACCCCAGACTCTCAGGCACCAGAGGGGGCTTCAGTACTGAAGTTCACCAAAGGCAAATGCACAAAGGGACTAAACCTGGTTTGGCGTGCAGAGACAAACCCTAGAAGGAACTTTCCAAAAAAAAATGGCAGGTTGATCGGAAACCTGTTTTTACAGAGGGGGCTCAGACTCCATCTTGAAAAAATTGGCTCTGGTGGATTTCAGCTACCGGTGCGTTTAAACGGGTTGCGACCGAGAAAATCATGGTAATACCACTGAAACTAGTCGTTCTGAGAAGAAAGGGTAGCTTTTAAGGGCTACATGAGTTTTCTAGGCATAGGTAATACCCGTTATTCCCTCCCGCACTATCCTGTAAGGCAGTGTGTGCTGGGTCTAACAATTTAAAAAGACTAGCAAAGTCAATTTAATTTTACATTCGCTGGGAGACAGTAGTCAGTCCCAGAGAAGGTATTTAAACCTTGGGAAGTCTGAAAGAAATCCCTGTGTCACTGCACTGAGGGTGCTGTGGGGCACACAAGAAAAAGATGATGCAAATGGAGTTGTCTAAAACTCCATATCCAAAGAACACAAAAGTAAAACACACATTGAAAATGAAATGTTCAAAGTCCCAAAATGTAGCAAAAGAGCTGGAGGGCTCTAAGGTAGAGAGACTAAGCACTTGGGTGAGAATTCTCCCTAACAACATGTGTCTCCTTTCCATTATCAGTTGGCCCCTATTCTCTTTATATTGTAGGAAGCAGAAGAGAAAGAAAAAAGAAACAAGAAAGAGACAAGGCAATCCTAACCCTATATTTTTCACATTACATGTATACCTTCTCCCATTCCCCCCATTTGTTTTTCTGCTCACTGCCATCTCCCTCTGTGGGCTTTTGGTAAAGTCTGATAACTGTGGAAAATGGCAATGATAATACTGTCATACTTCTCATCAAATTGCTTTTCACTTTTCGCCTTCTGTGGTGCTGTTGTTGACCTTGCAGACATCGGTTATCTGTGTACATGCCCTCCTTTTTTTTCTTTCACAGCCATGGTTGTCGCATACACAACTTCATAAGGGCCTTTGAACCTTGGCTCCTGCCACCTCCATATGATGTTACAGATGAGTTATTTGTCCCCCGGGTAGAGGAGCATTGCTTGTAAGAATATTTCTTCTCTGTGTGCAAGTGTCTGTACTTCAATGTTGGTCGGCCGACTTGTTGAACGTTGAACCTGGTAGGAAATGTATTTGAGGGCAGTTGTCGTTTCAGTTAAATATGTTTGCAGCTCTTCTCCCAGAACCTATGCTGTGAGATTAGCATGTGAAATTGAAAAAGCAAGATCGGCCCTACACACTTCCTCAGTTTCACTGCACACTAGCAGGTCATAAACATATTGCACCACTGTGCTTGGCATTTGTAAGTTGCAGAGATCAATTTGTATCGCTCTGTTGGAAATGGTAGGTGATTCGCAGAACCCCTGGGGAAGTCTAGTGTGTTCGAATCGAGTTCCCCCATACATAAACTCTGTCAAATATCTGGAGTCTCGGTGTAGTAGGATGGAGAAGAAGGCATTCTCACGGTCAATGACTGTGAATTTGGGATGTTTAACAGTAACAGCGGGGTTTGGTACCAAAGGAAGCTTTGCTTCCACTACATCGTTAAGAGGACGTAAATCTTGTATAAATCTCCAGAACCCACCCTATGATTGCCTTATCTGGTATATGGCCATATTGCATGGTAAGGTGGATGTCTGTAGGATGCCATGCTGCCATAGCCGAGTATATACCCTCATATGCTTCTCTGGACAATGGGTATTGTTTTGCTTGGGGCAGTAGAGCCCCTTCCTACAACGTTATCTCCACCGCTCCCATTCCTTTTAGTGTCCCTACATTATGTGGCCATTTGGTCGATCATTTCTCTGGAAACCTTTTGAGAGCTTCGTCTGTGTGTTTGCTTCCCCTTTTTACCAGTTGTGTCAGTATTGTCACTAGCTTCTCTACTACTTTTACTGGGCAATATATATGTAGATGGACTACCATCTTTCCCTCCTTTTCCCCATCGGAGAACAGTTGTTCATCCATTAATCCTGTTACTTTCAGTCTTGGGTCTATGCATTCGTATGCCACTCCATTTTGTCATTGTCCATCCCGCATAGGATCACCATGTCTTTGCGGATCACGCAACTGTAGTACTAGTGTGCTGCCTCTTATGTCTTCCTTCTGGCACTGTGGTCTGAAAACAAATTGTGATGCCAATCAGAAAACCTTCCCTCATATTACCAGGACCCATCCAAGTAGTATCTCAATCCCATACAGGAACATCCTAGGGTGCATGAGTTGGCCTCATAGTGTGCTCTGAGTGTGTGCTGCTAAAACGAGCGGGCCACTCCTGTGCATTGAACACACCATCCCCTTTTCTATGAATGATATTTTGGTGTTCAGTTTGCTGAGCAAGCCTCTCCCCAGGATATCGATTGGGGTATCTTTGGAATATAGTAGTGGTGCTACAATGTGCTGTGTCCCTATTATTAGTGGTCAATCTTTTGTCTTTACCGCCCCAGAGAAGCCCTGCGTATCCATCACTTTATTTGATAGCAGGAATCCTCCTTCCCTTATGCAAGATTTAGTTGCTCCTGTATCTGTCAGGAATGAGATTTCTCTTGGTCCTATTTTCACTGCTACCTCTAGTTCCTCTTCAGGGCCATCAGTTGCTGCTGGGACTGGACACAGTAGAGCTTTCTGCTGGCCTCCCTACTGTTGTGAGTTATTCTGTGGAAAAGGGAAAGGATTTCCTCCTACAACACTGACCCCAGTGCAGTGGGGTACCACGCTGGGTCGTAGGAACACAGTATTTCCCACTGCTAGTGCTGGTGTTTGTGTCATATTCGAAGGCACCATTGCACCATCTGTTGGTCCCCCTTGCACCTGCTGCTGTCCCTACAGCAGGGGCACCTGCCCCTGCTGCACCTGGGCCGGGTGCTTTTCCATCTGCTGCCACTGTGACTATACTGTGGCAAACCCTTTCTGATGAGCCATTTCATATCCCTTATTGATAACGGCACCCCTGCTATCTTTTCCTTGAACGCCAGTATCCATTTAATGGCCCCTGTGAGGGCAGGCTACTTATTAGGTTGTCTCAGTCCATGGTCTGCCATGGTATGTAATGTGTGTCCCCTTTTGTAACAGCATCATCTGCTTCACTTTAGGCCCTGTCCCCGCTCAGCATTTCGTGACCTGAGCCAGCCCTACTTTTATCTTCCCCTGTCTACTTCAGAGGGAGGTTGACCACTCCCTCCTGGATTCAACACTGTCCTTTCTTGTTTGCTTTCTACCCCTTCTCCTGTCTGTGTCAGGTGTCCACTTATCACCCTCTCCATCACTAGAATCTCCCCCTAATTCTTCTTCATCTGAGCAGCACTACCCTTGTCTCCTCCTTCTGCCTCTTCCACTCCCCCTTCTTATTCCTCATCGTCCAGTCTAAATGTCATCCTCTCTGACAAACATTCCCGCTTGGCCACTCTATTTTTCCTCTGCACCTCCTCTCCTATCACAATTTCTGCTTCGTTGAATAATGCATCGACCTGTTGCTGCGTGTTCTTCACAATGTCTGCTAAGTATTACCCCTCTCCCTTCTTTTGTGTGTCTCCTCCCGCTGGGTGTCTCTATCCTTATTTTTCTCTGTCATCTCTTTTCCCCCTCTGAGTTTTCTTGCTGTGGGTTTGTATACCCCACCCCGGGGCGTAATGTTGGATAGACACTTAGGTCAGGGCTGGAGAACTTGGTCTGTCCCCCTCCTTTGTCCACTCTCCCTCCTTCTTCATCTGCTCCTCTTTTGTTTCCATATAGAGTTTCCAGAGCCCCAGGATATTCTGTCTTCTCATACACTTTGAGCACCTGTATTTTGTTAAAAAGTATGAGAAGATATTTTCTTTTATTCTACTATCGAAAATTTCTTCACCAGGCCATGCATGGAAAAACTGACCTGCAGTCTCTTGGACCCACTATAAATTATAATGTAAAGTGTATGCCGTGACCTGGGCACTTCTTTACACATATGGTGGAGAGGGCTATCCTGATAGGCCATTATTTGCCATCATTTTTCTGCCCTTCCTCTATGCCATAATTACCCCAGGTACCCATTCTCACTCTTGTTTGTATACCCATCTCCATGCTCACACTAACCCTTAGCCACTCATCTCCCCCTTCTTTTGCCCCTTTCTTGCACCTTGCCTTCTCCATAGGCTCACCCACACACTATCAACTGATATACTGGCCTTCTCCTCAGGCCCAACCATTCACTCTGGGTTTGTAAGCAACGGCCCTCTCCACAGGCTTACCTTCCTCTATGTTAGTAAAGGAAGGTGCTGAGTCACCTGCACTCCTATCGCTTTTGCCTAAAGCAAAACATGCCAAGCATGCTATTATACACAAAGTACATGTCAGTGATGACCCTTCCACCAAGGTCAACCCTGCTAAAACAAAACCAACAACACTTACTACCATGTGTGTGTGCCTCTCTACTTCTTCAAAATACTACTCCAACTACATTATGCAATGACACCCCGTCCCCTAAATAATGCAACTATACAACTTGTATTATGTGCAGCTCCCAACTACCAGGGTCCCTCTTCACAATTTACCTATCCTGCTGTAATGCAGTGGTGCCCACACTCACACGTCAACTCCACATTGGTTGCTGCATACTAAAATCTATAACACCTTGAGGATGCATCCGAAACACCATAAAATGCAGTCCCTCCCTTATCCGTTGGCATGCAACCACGATGCATCGCTCACTTGAATGGTTAAACTCACATGTCATGGAGATCCTAGTGTCCCCTCGACACCGAGCCTCCCATGCAGGCTAACTCCTCCCCCTGAATGTGGTCATCTGCAGAACCTCCTCAGTGTTGCGCATGGATATGGTCTGTAGTTGCCGGACCCGCGGCCTCATGGAGGGTGGCCAGAATACACTCAGTTGACCAAGAGTACTGATGATCTTGCATGGGCTTCCAAATATGTATTAGGGGTCCTCTAGAGCTCGAAATAAATATGTTAACACCAGTAGTCCAAAAAGAAGCGCACACCAGGCAAGTAGTAACACTGTTTATTACAGCTAGGCAAGCACAAATCAAACAGCACAGTTGAACAGAACTAGTTGATGAGATCTGACAAACTGGCTCACAACAGACAGTAGTTTTATACCGCTAATACAATGTTTGTACAATTAGAAACAGTTGCGCTTCAGACTTCACGTGTTCTCAGTTCTCAAGAAGCCTACTGATTAAACTACATCATACCCCTTGTAGCTAGACATACATTAGTTAAACATGATTGGGGCCAACAGACCTACACCCTCTCAGCTCATCTCCTCCCCATGATGCACCACATTACTTCCTATCCCACCCCACAAAATAATTTTCAATCAGTAATAACATAATTGTGCTGATCTATGGGTTTTTACTCATCACCAGAAAGGAAGGAACACGAGACGCCCTGAACTAGTAGGAAGGGAGACATTCACACGGCACATGCAAGACAGTGATTTCTCAAACACTTTTGTGGACACTCTGTGGGCTTGTTTTTTTTCCAGGGACACCAAAACTTAGCATCTAATTTGCTCCTCTTGGAGCACCCCTCCATTCGGCCTCCCCGTTCCCATGCCCGCTGGCTAAGGGCGATATGAAACTACCTTGGCACCATGGAAGTACCACTTTGGATTAGGTCTATTGCCCCAGCACACACGAGTAGCTGTGGGACTGGCTCACCGACCTTGATTACATCACTTGGTGCTGTGTCCAGTGAATGTAGTTTGCTGGAGTCAAGCAGCCATAATTCAGCTCTCCCCTCACTCGGGATGCGGCTCACGGGCCATGTGATCAAAGAAAAAGTGATCGGACATGGTGAGGTCCACCTGCAGTGCCCCTATAGAGAGCACTTACCGGCAGCTTTGCCTCTCTTGCATGTATGCAGCTGCTTCCCCTAGGTTCATGGTGTGTTAAATCCAAAGTGTCCCCCCTATTTCCCTTCCATGCCTCGTTTTTGGGCTGGCTACAGCTCCTTGTGGCCCTCTTATCCCCCCCCAGATGTGTCCCAGCTCATCCCCCTTATTCCACAATTGGTAGGTATGCCCCCCTGTCTGGCACTGAATCAGCATCTTCTTTATACTGCTATCACTTAAGTTTTAGGAGGGGTGCAGGATGGCATGCATGGCTGTCAGATTCCCACATCTTATGTATTCTCTTGTCGTTCCTAGATTCTATGAGGCAACAGGCACTCTGGGTCTGCAATTGTTGAATATTCATAAAATTGCTACTGTTCATGCTGCATAAAAGGTGATAAAAGCACAAAGCAAGCATACAAACATCTTCCTATAATTCTTGTTTACCTTGTGGAGTGTTCCTGAGCACTACAATTGTTAATCCTCGTGGCTCTTGGGAGCAGGTTGGAGTGGTCAGGAGACTAGAGCATTTTCTGGCATTAGGGCTCATTTACTTAAACTGCCTGCAGACCAAATAGATTCCACAACAAAGGGAGAATGGGAAATAGATCCTTACAGATTTTGGGTACAAAGAATTAACGTGGAAAAGGTTTCCAACTTGTTATCTCCTCATTAGGTTCACACTACCGGACTACTTGAAGTGCTTCTTGCCAGCACTATAACAAAACGTAAATTAACCAGTCCACTCAATCAGAGGAACAGCGGATAAAATCAGCTTGCATACATACTATTGAATGTTTTTGAGGAAGGCAGTTTTAGAAATGAAGGAGCAGATTGTGTTAGCTGAGGATTGTTCACAAATTACAGGTCTAATGGGAGGGGGTCCTTGCAGAAGTGTGAGGATGCTTTATAGTCCCTTGGGTCTGCTTCTTGCCCACAATTTTCTAAACACCCTGATCAGACATGAAATTTGATGGCTCAAACTCTAATGTGTTTAAAGCCTTAACATCTTTACTTTGGCTTCTGTCGTACGACACTAATACGTCCCTGCCACTGAATGATCAGCAACTGACTCAGAGTCTGATCATCTGTCTGTGAGCATTTATACGTATACATGCAGCAGAGCCACAGAGTAGATGTCAAATTAACTAACCATTTCAACTTTCAAAATAAAATGTACAAAACTTGAACTTGAATACATGCAGATCACAACATCATAACAAAGCATCTAGAAGAATATGGAACTTTCAAAGTTGGTCTGAACATTATTATGTTTTAGAATTAGTAAATATTTCAGAAGTATAAGGGCTTCTGGAAGCTTTGGATTTGAGAAAATAGACCCAGATGGTATGTATGTATGTATGTATGGAGATCCTTGACTCCCTCTCTGTGAAATTGCCAAGTACAGACTGGGAGCCAAATAATATCTCACTTTGCACATGACTAGAAAAATAATGTGATTGAAGTAATTACCTAGTTAAATTACTGAACACAGTCCTGTGACTGGCTCTGAACCATTCAAGGAAAAGGGGAAAGGGTTTTTAGCTACCGCCCGTGTTTCCCTTTTTAAAGTGTCCATTGGAAAATGCCAAATGTGCACTTCCTGCAGATTAATGCAAAAGAAACAGCATTGAAGCTAACATAGCAAACACAAATGTTCAATTAACAGTTTTCTTTTTGGAAGCGACTTACGTGCAGGAATGACAAGTAGGTGGTCTTTAACTTGAGCTTTCAAAAATGTGGTTTGAAATACTGACATGTATTTAGTAATAAAGTTTTGTCCTGAACTCCCATTCACGTTTCAACCAATGGTGAATGTGCACTCAGGGTAAACCAAATGTGCATTTAGTGACATGTTTTAAAAAGTTTATATTCAAGCTAAATTCAGCTTTGACAGTTGAACTGACCATTGTATTAATCTTTCATCATTGTAGTGTTCTAATTTAAATGTGCTAAAAGAAATGAACACTCAAGCCAGATACAAAGTATAGACAATACATGCAATACAGAAGTTCAAGCAAGCATGCAGCCAGGCAAAACTTAATTTGGTTATTGATCCTTGGGTAGACAAATATTGTACACCTGTTGTTAGGATTGATAATTGTAATTAAGCTTAAAATCACTCTTTGACCTCCATGATTCATTTGATATAAATAGATTTAATTGAAAGGTAAATGTATGAGCTTTCTGTTATGAAGGTCTGTCCAGTAATCAAACCCAGATCTCAAAGAAATGTTTAGGCCCATACTCTGATGGTTGGACTTGTTTATGCACACTCTTGCCATGTGCACCCCAAAAATAACAAGACTGTGGCCGCGGAGTTAAGGGCGGTGCACTTTTGGTTTGCTGTGCTGTTTTGCTGCTGTGGCTCTGGAGAGGAGACTGTGGAGACTGCTGGAGTATGTCCTACTTTAAGCCATTCGTGTCAGTATTATCACATATACTGAGCTCGAGCGTTCAAGCATGTTTATTTTGGTCCTGAATTTGGTGCCTTTGCCTTTAAGGACACCGGAGGCATAAGGCACGCCCCCTTGAAAAGCAGGAAGTGAAATACAGTGCACTAAGCGCTTGCGGCGTGAAGCCCGGCTGCGGAGTTAAGGGCGGTGCACTTTTGGTTTGCTGTGTTGTTTTGCTGCTGTTTGGCTCTAGAGGCTTTGAAGGCTTAAGGGAACAGGAGCTCCCAGCCTTTCCATCTGAACATTCCAGCATAGAAGAGTTGACTTGCAATATGCACGGTAAGCACACCCGATTGGCATATTGTCATTGAATTTCTAAAAGGAGAACAAAGCAGATCTATTGCATAGCAACATTTGTCGCCACATTGGGGGTGCACGAGAGGGCATGGAGTAAGAGGATGGTTTAGAAACATAAGCGCCACAAATTAGTAGCACTAAATAATTGCAAAGAGGCAAAAAACCGGGAGACTGTTGGAGATCCTGCTCCTTTGATCCAGTTAGTACTGTACTCTACCATGAAGCAACCCATGCACTATTGAGCAGCTGTAACTGCTCTAAAATATATAAGGAACCCAGTGACATCAGCTGTGCTTTGTGCGCAGCATTGTGACACTTACGTGGTTAAAGCCATCATTTGGCGGCATTTTGTGAGCTGTCCCCTATTTAGCAGCATTCATTTGTTTGGCGGGTGAGTGACAATCTTAGCCACAATACCCGGGATCCTCAAACAAGACAACTACTGGTATTTGTGGTTAGAACATCTGCCCTAAAGGGGGGAGATCAAAGGGTATTGACTGTTTGAAGCTATGAATCCTAATCCTAATCCTCATTGGATAACCGTCATAAAAGTACCACCAGTGATTGCATCCGAGCATCGGACATGAAGCTGTGCAGCATGTTTTTACAGACAAAAAGAGAGAGGTGGAAGGAGATGGTTCCTACCTACTAGAATCAGAGCAAGCAGAATCTACTTCCACCCAAATGCCCACTCAGAACATGCGCCTTAATTCCCAGACAATAATTCATGCACAAATCCACACTGAGACAAATACTACCACACCGAAGGGAAGAGAAGATGAGCAAAATCATCAAACCATACTCCTGCAACAATGGCAACAAGGTTTAGAGTATACATTAACAACTAAAAAGATCTATCAAAAGATCCAAGCCCACTTTGGAAGGAAAAGGCACAAAAGCCATAATGATGTGGAGGGAGATTCTGCTATCCTCTTGCCTGAGCCACAGATTATGCAAACCCAACCTCCATTTCCGAAGTACACTCTTCTACTGCTAAACTAGACAATGTTGTGGAGACAGCATGTTTGGCGAGGGGTAGAGAATCTCCATCCGCTTTAATTAGGAGCTCCTCAAAAAACTCACTGCATAACCCAACAACCCAGAAATACAAGATGATGTAACTCAGCTAGACCCATCTATTGAAAAACCAGAGCCAAGTACAAATACACTGATAGCTTTAAATTTTGTTCTGAACTCTTTAGTCTCGATTTTTGAACTACTGAAAACAGAAGTTCAATCACAAGCGGGCACACTCCTGGAAATGACAAGTAAAATAGCATACTGCGATTCAACCTTGGTAGAGCTGGTTTCAACCATTAATACCAATATGACCCTACCCCTAAGAGATCCAAGACTAGAAGTTGTCAGGCAGGGTCTGGACATTTCCTCAATACAGTCTGAGCCTGTTTGGCAACCAGCCTACTGCCGAAGATCAAGGGGCAGAAGGAATATGGGAAAGCGCCAAGCAGGAAGGAAAAGATCAAAAACGGTACAGTCAATCGCTAAGAAGAATAAGAAAAAAGTGAAAAGCAAAGATTATTGCCACTATATCAGGCAAATCTGCTCACCAACAGAAAATGCTAACCCCCAAACATGGTGAAGAGGCATTAGCGATGGTAGGCGGACCTAAAGATGAGTCCGTTAAACCAGAAAAAAACAAGAAGTAAGTGATCAATGAAAAATGGCAGAAAAAAGTCTAAAAGCTCTATGCAATCGACTAAAGAAGAGTCTACCAAAATAACGAACATAAGCATTGGTTCCGAAACAGACCTGAGTCAAAAACAAAGTAGTATTACAAAGGATGACTTGGGCGAGAATAATAAAGGAGGTCCAAGACTTGACAAAAAGCACTAGACTGACAACTCCTCAACTACAACTTGCCAAAAAGATAACCCAGTGAAAAAGGTCAAATGGGAACCTATCATTCTACAGAAAAAAACCCATCTGACGCAAACTCAAAATAATTTAAAGCTGGCTCCGATTTTTTTACCAGCTAGAAGAAAGAATGCAGTGGAATGCGTGGAAGCACAAACACCTTTATTAACTGCTACAGCCCAGGAACCCTCCCAGATGTATGACAATGGGAAATTAACAGCACTTATTATTCAACAGAATCAGGAAAAACACGGGCCTGTGCCTCAGGTAGCAGCTCAACCAAGCAAGCTACAATCACTAAAAAACTTCAAGGACTATGCTGTCCCAAGAGTATGGATTAGACTCTGTAAAAAAGTGAAGCAACATAAATCATTAAGCCGCTCTCTGATCTTGGGAATAACAAAGATAGTCAAAAACTTGTATCCGTTTTCATCCGAGGATATTGAAAGTGTAACATTCCCCTTGGCGCAAGATCCTTTCTCAGTTTGTTTGTTTGTTTGTATCAGGGCGCAGGAGCATCAAGAATATTCTCAGCTTGGTTACAGTGCTGTATAGTAATTACAGGTATGAACATGGGTAAGTACAGGTACAAGAACAAGGCAGAAACATTAGAATGCTATTTACAAAATGTAGTTGCACCTAAAGTGGGGATATGTTTGAGGTGTCCTTAAGGTGGGTGGCAGGGAGTTCCAATGTTGGGCTGCTTTCACCTGGAAGCTATTACCACCAGTTTTGGTTTGTTTAAATCTGGGGACTGTAAGTAAATTGGAATTCGCAGTTCTGGTAGATCGGTTGGGGGTGTATCTCTTAAATCTGTCGACAAGTAAGTAAGTGGCTACATCATTGAGGCATTTGTGCATCAGAGAAGCTACCTTGAGCATGATTTTGTTGGTTGTGGTGAGCCAGTTGTGGGCTCTACTAATATTGAAGATGTGTTCTTTTTTGGAGATGCTCAGAGCTGCTCTGAGAGCATTATTTTGCAAAATCTGGATTTTGTTTGTGACATATTTATTGGCTCCAACATATAGGGCGTTACAATAATCCAGTTTTGATAGGATTAAGGCTCTGGATAAGGTAGTGCAGCTCTGGGTCGAAAGGAAGGATTTAGCTGCTCTTATTAATTTACAGTTGTAGGTGGTAGAGGAGGCCATGGAGCTAACCTGTTTGCGGAAGGATAGGGTGGTGTCTAGATAGAACCGTAACGTTTTAACTTCTTTGGCTACATCAATAGGATTGCCATCTATACTAAGCTAGCATATTTGTGATTCAGTTTATTTAAGTTAGGGGTGGAACCACGGATGAGGAGCTCGGTCTTGTCATCATTCAGGCATAGACTATGAGAAGCCATCCATGCCTGGATTATGAGGTACACCTTGTTCACCAAGGCCAAATCCTTGTTGTAATCTCCCGTCAGCGGGATGAGGATCTGGGTATCATCGCCATAGTTAGTGTAGGTGATACCCAGACCATCAAGATCATCGAACAGGGGCTTTGTGAACACGTTTTACAAAGTGGGGGAGATGCATGACCCCTGGGGAACCCCACAGGTGATGGGGATAGGGTCAGTGGAGGCTGAACTAGAGAAGACACGCATATACCTGAGTCTAGGTTGTTGCAGAGAATTTTGTGGTCTACTAAATCAAATGCTGCCGAAAAGTCAAGTAGAAGTAGTAGAACAGTTTTTCCATTGTCTCTAAGAGTATCAATTTGTGCATTAAGGTTGATGAGTGCAGTCCCTGTCCTGTGCTGGGGTCTAAAGCCCGACTGACAGATTCCCAGGAGGTGATTTTTTTTTATAGGTATTGATGTATTTGGAGATAGGCTGTCTTATCTAGTATTTTAAGCAGGAAGGGGATGGTGGTGATGGGTCTGTAGTTTGTGGTTATTGGGGGGTCTAACGCGGGTTTTTTGAGTAGAGGGAGGACCCATGACTCTTTGAGATTGCTGGGGATGGTCCCCAAGGAGAAGGAGGAGTTGATGAGCTTGGTGATGAAGGGTGAGAGGTCTCTGGAAGCATCTTTGATGATTTGTGAGGGGCAGGGGTCACCCTGGCAGTTCAAAGGTTTGAATTATTTTTTCGACCTCTAACATGGAAACTTTGGAGAAGCTGAAGCGAAGGGAGGGTTTAGATGCAGAGCTTAGGGGGGGGAGGGGTGGTGTTAGATACACGGGCTGTTCAGCTGAGAGATTCTTTCTTGTTATTGATTTTGACTTGTAGGCCTGTGACTTTATTAGAGAGGGCATTTTGGATGCTGGTGCACCATTGTGTCAGGGACTGGAATGGGTGTTTCCAGCTCTTTAAGGATAGTAAACAATTATTTTATGCTGGAGTTAGCTTGTGATATTCTCAAGTTGTAGGACTCTTGTTTGGCGATTATGATTTCTTTTTTTTAGAGTGCAGATGTTGAGGTACATCTTATTATTATCCGAGGGTGATTGTCTCCAAGCCTGTTCACTTTTACGTTTTCCTAGTCTGAGAGATTTCAGGTAAGGGGAGAACCATGTGTTCAAATGTTTTTTAGGTTAGCTTTTTCTGAGTTTTAGCGGAGCGATGGAGTCTAAAGCTGATCTCATGATTTTGTTTTAGTCATTTACAAGGGAGTGAGGGTTGGAGATTTCTGATAGTGAGTTCAAGGTCGGGAGAATAAGGGGGAAGAGTTTTTCAGCTGTAATGATTTTCTTATTTCTTGTTGGGATGGCTGTAGCTTGTGAATTATTAGTGGTAGTCAGGGTTTAGTCCTCCAGGGGAAGGTAAGGAGATGGTGGTCACACCAAAGCTGGGGCGAGATGGCGGCGATGGAGGACAAGCAAATATAGTCTGCCACCCAGTCGAGGGATCTCCCGTTATTGTGTTTGGGGAGGGTCACTCTTTGGTTAAATCCTAACTCAGATAAGGTGTTGTCAATAAGGGTGGCCTGGGGGTCTTTAGGGTCTTTAAAGCTTAATTTAAAGTCACCTAGCAGAAGGCTCCGGGATGTGTTCTATAAGTTGTTAGTGAGGATGGTTATAAGGTCCTCCTAAAATGATCCTACAGGGTCGGGAGGTCTGTAGAGTAAGCGAATGGTGAGGGTTTGGGAGTTGACAATGGGCAGTTTAGCTATGAGCGAGTCACAAGATGTGGAGTTGTCCGAGGTGGCAAGTCTCATGTTAAGGTGAGTTTTGCCAATTATGGCGAGGCCTCCGCCTCTGTATTATGATCTGTCTGCTCTGAAGATAGTGTAATCATCCGGGATGACTAGCGTAAGGGCTGGGCCAGCAGCTGTGTGGAGCCAGGACGCAGTGTTGGCTAAAAAGTCCAGTTTTACGTCTAGTATAAGGTCTGCTATGTCTGTAGTATCAGCTACTAAGGAGCATGCATTTATTAAGGCGCCTCTAATAGGAGGGGTGATGGTTTTGGTGGGAGTTGGTGGAGTGACTGTATTGTAAGGCTTGTGCTTGAGATCAGTGTTAATTGGGTTGTGCGTGAGTCTGCTCACAGGCCGGATGGTAGGTGTGTCTATGTACTCAGGTATAGTCCAGTTGGTCAGTTTAGAGTGAGGGGTGTCCCTGGCACGAGGTTCGTATAGTTTGGGTAGCCTGGCACGAAGTCTGGAGTTTCTGGCAAAGGGACTGCAATGGATGGACAAGTAGGGTAGTGTAGATTGGTGGGTGAGCGGTGTAGGAGGATGGGTGTGAGTCATGGTATTGGAAGGTGGGGTGTCTGTGGAGACAAAGGTGAAGATTGAGTTTAAATGACTAGATAGGCAGATTAAGTGGATAATTACACTCAATAGGACTGAGTAAATACCTGGTAAATACATTGTGTTAATATTTGGTAATACCAGGAAATCTGGTCATACAAGTCTACTGCTACAGCGCATCAGAACAAGGCAATTCAGTTGTAGCACCTCAGTGCAGTAGCAGTCAAGGCAATTCAGTATAGGTGCAACAATCAAAAATCAGCAGACAGGCAGTTCAGTTGTTGTGCTTCAATGCAATAGCAGTTCAAGGCAATTCAGGTAAAAGCACTTTCAATCATTAGCAGCAGCGGCAATTCAATACTAGTGTATACTACTTGCCAGAATCTTGTCATACAAGAGGGGTGATCAGGTGATTGTCTGCAATGAAGTATATTGCTGTCTGATATCAAACAAGTAGTAACAGCACAAATTAAATGTGCATGGCGGCACAGTAAGCTAATTTCAGCAGTGGGCCAATATCAAACAAGTAGTAACAGCACCGATCAGATATGCAGGTGGCACAATACACTAGCAATATTTCAATAACTAGGCATGGAGTAACAGCAGAATTCGATTGGACTAGTTCAGTTAAGGGTGTAGGTATACGTGAGTAGGGGTGCACGAAAATGCAGTAAATTCAGCATTCAAATGGTCATAGGTAGACTTTGTGGTGTCACGAGTGCAACTGACATGACATACGTACAGCACATTGTAGGGATACAATATACCACGCCATGAAAACTAAGTATTGCACATATGACATACACCAATGTAAAATGCAACATTTCTAAATTACTTTCCTAGCTACAATGAGATGCAATGAATAGTCGTGTAATAGGGACAGGTGATTTATGGAGATAGGAACAGCATGTGAGCTCACTTTTAGGCGACCATAGTTCATGTAACAATGATAGGTGAGGGAAGGATTTCAGATGGCGTGTAGAATGATAAACATTAAAATAAGAGTAGAATGGTGCGCCTGGGCTTTGGAATGCACTTGGCTTTGAGGGATACAAAAGTTGTATTTAGCACCTCCGGCGGCGTGTGTGCTGGCAGATGTGGGTACAGAGTAAAAGTATATTGGAAGGGTAGGTTACACCTGGTAGGTGTCGCTCAGACCGGGATGAACTGGGTAGGGAGTCTGGCTGACGGCGTGTAAGGCTTAGGACAGTTATCAGCCTTGACTCTTAGGGCCTTGCTGACGTGGGCCAGCTTCATCTGCCGGCACGTAATAAGGCAAGGTAAATGGCACGAGAGCCAATCAGAGCCCGGCAGTGTGGACTGGGCTGGGTTTAGCCATAGGATGCCACGGCCATGCAGCGGGTGGTGATCTGGGAAGGTGGTGCCTCCCTCCTGGTAGGCAATGGAGGCTGAGGTGCAGATTAACCAAAAAGTAGCAAACAAAGATGCTGGATCCTGGAGGCTGGTTGCTGGGTGCTATTTAGCAAAGTAGGCATCAGTGAGTGAATTTAGCAATTAATGCAAGACGAAAAAAGCTTTTACGCCTTTTCTGGCTCAATAGCCTATGCGCTTACCGCTTCAACTGCAGGTATGGGAGACCTCTCCTGGTCTGGGCACTGCTACTGCAGGGGTTGGGCTGAGCTCCTGATCCACAGAAGGGGCTGGATGGAATGCTTCCCAGGCTCGGGACAGGTATCAGCCTTGACTCCTTGGGGCTTGCTAACGTGGGCCGGCTTCGCCATGGAAGTGGTCTTTACGTCATCCAGTGCAAGAAATGCTAACTTGAATGAAGCAGGAGAACTAGAGACAAATGGCCTGTATATTTCGATTAGTGAGTCCAAAGGTGTTCCTGAAGATTGTGGTGGGATTATAAAGCCTACCACACAAAGCCCAACAAAGGGAAGAGTGGTTCTGGATCTTGGAAAAGAAGAGTATAAAAAATCAAAAGTTGAGCAGAATTTACAGGGCAATGCACTATCTCTCCAGCCAGAGATTCTTTCCCAGGTCCTACGCAAACGGGTGTAGGCATCCAGCAGCTTTTGAAGGGAGGGTTTAAATATTGTCGGTTGGAATACGCGGGGCTCCAGTACAATCAAGGCAAGAGGCATGCAGGACTATCTATTTGACCTAGGAGACATAGTTTTATTGCAGGAAACATGGTTGGTGAACCCCCGAATATAGAAGGTTTCACCATACTTTGTTTACCAGTACTAAAAAAAGCAAAAGGGAGACCCTCAGGGGGTCTCCTGATAGCTCTAAAAAAACAAACCCTTAAAAATATAGCTCCTATGTTTGAAAATGCTCTGGGCATTAAAAGCATGCAGAGCCCATTTGGTCCAGGATAGCATGGCCAAATTATGGGTGCTAATTAATGTTTATTGGAACCCCGCCTGCTAAAAACTGCATCTGTTTTTGGAGCTGTTGGGCTCACTGTTAGAAACAATAAAACTGGGCCCAGGAAATAGTAATATAATCTTGGTTGGGGACCTAAATGTGGACTGCATGCAATTAAAAAAGGGTATAAAAAACCACTCCACTTTAAGCAAATCAAAAAACGGGAGACTGTGGGTGGACTTAATGGAACATTGGGATCTCAAGATGATGAATGGTAGCTCGGAAGAAGACGCTGGGGCATCCGAAAAATGGCATAGAGGGGACTCTTCCTCAACTTTGGACTACATTTTTGTTTCCCAGCATCTGTATACGTTGCCCTCGACCTTGTCAGCAAAGCATGATGGAGGGAGTGATCACAGTAGGCTAGAACTATATTTTCCCGACCTATCCAGTTCCTCCCAAATCATAAACAGCTGCTGATTGGAGAAAAAGGGAAAATCAGTCTAGTAAAATATAGACATGAAGGGGAAAATTTCAATTCACAGCTGAAAAAGATCCCAAGAAGTATTTGGGAGACAAATGCCACCCACATACATTTACCAAATTACTTTGGGCTATGTCTGCTCCTAATGAGCCTGCAAGTCTTATTAAACAAAAACATGCCCATGTATTTGATGAAGAAACACAGAAAAGGAAAAGAGAACACAGAAGAGCTCTGCGGAGAATCAAGCTGGCAGGGCATTCACCAGAAACTTATAAAGCAGAAATAGGAATTATCAGAGAAAAGACCAACTATAGATCATGGTCACTCCTTCAGAAAGCCTCCCATCTACACAATGATTGAGAACAAATGCTTAAATTACTTAGAAAAGGGAACACAAAAAACCTCTGAGCACCTATCAATCATTTTGAGGGTGGAACTGGTAATTCCTTGTCCAATCTGTTTCTGAGAAAGGGTGGGTAGAACACCTAACAAAAGTTTTTAAAAACACCAGCGATTCCCAATTTGTTGCAAAGCCATACACACTTTGGCAATTGAGGTTTAGCGAGAAGGACACAGAGGAGGTAATTAACACGTCTTCTGGCTCAATAGCAGCAGGCCCTAATGGTCAGACATATCAAATACTCAACAAAGAGTTGGTGCTGTGGTCACGCATTCATTTGTAAAACAGTTCACTAAGTAAAGCAGCAGAAAATCACACTCTTAATATAGTAGACGACACCCAATCAATTCTGGACAAGTTAGGCTCAAAATGAAGTGTGAGCAAAATGTCACTCCAGCAATTTAAAAGGGAGGGAAAGACAAGGTTATGCAAAATTAAGCAGCACCGACAAGTGAGTAGGCAGGGCAATCTAGAAAAGGCTTGCTACAATGAGGATTCAAATCAATAGACCTGGGCCAATGTTAATGTTTCAGAGTCTTTGCATAGGATCACACAGTTCAGAGTAGTTTGTGGTTATGTCTTTGCCAAGAGTTTGAAACGAAGTTTGTCAAAGGAAAAGTTATTTAAAAGAGTAGAGAAAGACAAGCCCTCGTATTGGCAAAAGATTTCAAACATTTTCACCGCGATCAGACGGAACGATCATCCGGGTTAGAACAGTACTTTAAATGAAGAAGAAGGCTGTAGCTGAAGCAGAAGTTCCTGGCAGATCCTGCAGGCTCACAGTTCCTGAAGCGACTGTCGGACTGACATGCAGTAGGAAGACTGGCGGGTCCTGCACTGTCCAGGGAAGAAACCAGCAGCAGAGCAAAGCAATGAATAAAAGGTGCACTCCTTAAAACCCAAACAGGGTCCGGTCCTCCTGGCTATCCGGTTCACTGCAGCTGTGCACATCAAATTCGACAAGGGGAGGGAGGTCTTGCTTGGTGTTTGGCAAACTGGTTGGTCCCACCAGCTCAAGGGAAGAAGATTTCTTGCAGATCTTCTCTGTTGTCGAAGTTTGGAGATTGGGACCCGCAGCAGGGCTTCACCGGGAGATTCAGTCATGTAAGTGATGCTCCTCTTTCAGCTTCTCTTCAGTTCTCTCAATCCAGTGGCAACTCTGCCTTCCAAGTCCGAGAGACCTACTTTTTATGCAGTTTTCCCCTATTCACATAGCCTGTCTGTCAATCACACAGCAGCGGGGCTGTCCTGGCGGGACAGTCACCACAGTCAATCATACAGAGTGTGACATGGGTCTCCAAGGAGACCCTGTTCAGGGAGTCTCAAACCTCTCCCTCACATCCTGTCCCCCTCAGACATTCAGGCGCCTAAGGAGGGCTTCTGTGCAGAAGCCTGCCATAGGACGGCGAACAAAGGAACCAAACCTGGTTTGGCGCGGAGAGTAAAACACGAGAAAGACCTTTACAAAAAGAAATGGCAAATAAACCCAGCTAGAACCAAATAAAAGTAAATGGGGTCCAGCGGATTTAAGTTCAAGGCTACTAACGTAGCCCAAAACAGTACCAAGGCTATTTACAGAGACCGCGGTAGGAAAAATAGGGTAGATACCATTGCCACCAGCCAAATCTTAAAGAAAGGGGAACAAAATAATGTTCCATGAGAGACAGACAAAAAGGGATAACTACTAACCCTTTCCAGTATTCCATGTAAGATAGTTTGTATTGGGTCTGTGCTTTTAAAAAGACTAATACAGTCAATGGCAACTTTACATGTTCTGAGAGACAGTACTCAGTCCCAGACAATGGAGTTTAAAGTGGAAAGTCTGAAAAAGACAGCCCTGGGTCACTGCACTAAAGGTGCTGTGTAACACACAGTAAAAAGATTATGCCTATGGAGTAGGTGAAGCTACACAGTCTATGAACACAATAAATGTTAAACACACAGCAAAACGCATGTAAGAGTGGGAATAAGGGCTAACACTCTTACCAGGTGAAAAGAATAAATCCTAGAAATCCAGCAAAGCTGCTGAGGGACTCAGTAGGTAAGGGAAATTAGCCATTCTGGAGAATTCTCCCTAACAAAGATCTTCATGAAGGTTTTGTTGAATGAGATAACACAGTGTGTAGAGGATTGCGGCACCTGCCTCGTTTCCAAACAGGTTTTCGGAAAGGCATGTCAACAGCACTAAATGGCCTTATCCTAAACTTGGTAAGTTATTTGGAGTGTGGGTGGACCTATCAAAGCCTTTGACCAAGTAGACAGGGCCCTACTTTGGAATAGACTTAGACAGTGGGGCCTGCCAGAAACAATTCTAGCAATACTGGTAGAGCTACACAGAGAGACCAAACAAAGAGTTCGCCTAGACGAGCTAGGGCACCTGTCAGAAACCATTAAGGTATAAAGGGGGTGAGGCAAGGATGCTTAGGAGCCCCAATTTTTTTCAACCTTTTCCTGGCGGATATGGGCATCTCCTTGGGTCCATCTGCATTGGACAGCCCTATTTTGAATGGGAAAAAATCTTTTGGCTGGCCTATGCAGATGACATAGTGCTGCTAGATAGAACACCAATTGGGCTACAGCACCTGTTGACCCAACTGAGTATCTATGCAAAAGCTAACAAGCTCTCTATAAACCCCACCAAGTCAAATATTATGTTTTTTAAGCATCCACTAAAAAAAATCAAATACTCAAACTGGGAACTAGATGGACAAAAGATACAAAAAGTGGAGACGGTTAAATATCTGTGATATATCATTCATGCCTCCCCATCCCTTTATAAAGTTCAAGCCGAAGTTACAGCAAAAGTAGTGCAGGGTGCAGCGCAAATTGTGAAACTAAACCAGGAGCTCTGTAAATTTTCCATCTCGCAATTGGTTAGATACTATTTGGCAAACATAGTACCAAACATCCTTTATGGATTGGAGGCTAAACCTCTACTCTGGACCACCAACTGAGATATATTTGAGGGGCAGCTATGGAGGAGAGTATTAGGTCTCCCAGCATGCATACCTAGTTGGAGTCTAAGATATGAGCTTGGCCTAAAATCTTTGGGTTGCATGGCGAGCTGGAAATGAATCCCCTTATGTGGGGAGATTATTGCTGGAATAGAGGTCTCTCTCTATAGTGACACCAGATGTCACATGCTGAAGTCTAAATCTGCAATTCTGCAATTCTGACACTGTTGGAGAATAAGGTGAGAGAACTCCTCTCTAGTGTCGACCTTGATCTAGACACACTTATCTCCAATCCACTAAAAATAAAGCACAAGTTAGAGTTTATGGATTGGATAAAAACCATGGAAAAAGTGAGAATGAGCTCACCTGCAAACCCCTTCTCAGGGGGCGAGAAAAAACTAGGTTGCCTTTCAAATTATCTCATGAAATCTCCAGACAGCTTGTTACATAACAATTTCTTAAGGATCAGACTAAACCTGGTACACTATGGGAAATACTGGAAAGGCGTAAGCAGGGAGACAAAGCGAAACAGCTATGTAAAATGTATATTAATCCAGCAAAGCAAACGCTGAAGCACCTGCTTATGGACTGTGAAGGGACATGGAGCCCACGCCTAGCACAAGAAAATTTTTTCAGAGCACAAAGAAAATATTATCTCAGAATTCTTCTGGGCTGCAACGCTGCACTAACAGCAGCAGTGGTACGTGTGCTAAAATTCTGTGAAGTCATCATGTAGAAAACAAATGGGTTTCAATATCAGATAGGGAGGAGACTCCCAAAAGAAATCATAGCAAGTTTGGTAACATCAATCAATAAGTGTAATAAATTAGTTTTTTGTGTGATTGATATGTATTGGTGAAAGATTTTGAAGTATCAATTGTATCTGTTTTAATAACTTTGTAAAGACTTGCAAGTCATAAACAAATAAAACAAAAAAAGAAAATAAGCTTGTTGTTGAGAAATTGGGGAAGACATCAAATAGAGTAAGAAAAGCAGTAGAGACCACTGTATGCTAAATAGCCAGGGTGAAATGTAAACCTATCTACCTCAAATACCTCAGATCAGATTCTAGCCAGCAAGTGTTGTGTGCACATCTAAAGATAGTCTATTCTTATGCTATTTTTGTTCTGGTCTTGAAACACTGACATATTTTGGAATTGTATGTCCAAACTATGTGTGTGTGTATGTGTTGGTGTAGATGTGCAGGTGTGTGTGTGTGTTGTAAGGGGCTAGTGGGAGGAGATTGAAACACAGGTGCTATAAATGTTGGGAGAGACTTCTATTAAACAATATACTGGTTGGAGAAACACCTTCCTGACCTTAATACTAAGAGGGATTTCCATGCCTCAAAATGATATTCTAAGGTTTGTCAGGATAGTCAAAATAAACCAGTCCACCGTCATACCCAACATTCCTATTTCCCGCCCTCCCCCTTGAAACTCAAACTAACATGAAAAAGGGAGTCTCTGTTCTACTTGCAAAAAAAGTACATTTTGAAAAGGGTGCAACAAATAAACTCTAAAAAAGCAAGAACAACCTTAAACTCAGGTTGTTGTGCCCTCCGAATGTTCGATGAGGGTCGTTAGTATTCAAGGATTTGTTTTTTGTGCATTCTCCAACTGTGCTTTTTCTTTGCTTTGATTGCTACTGCTCAGCTGGTCACAGCCAACTTGTTGGTCTCTCCTGCCAGGAACTGTGCACATGTGGATTGCTTTGGCTCTTTCTTCACGTGGGTGTGAATCCCAGACTCACCTTTTAAATGTGGTCTTGTTGTTTTGCTTATATTACTGCTGCTACTACATCGTTGGTCACATCCAACCTGGTGTACTTTCCTGCCAGGTACTGTGCACATGAAGATTGCTTTGGCTTTCTCTTCATGTGGGTGCAACTACCAAACTCACCTTTGAATTGTAATATTCTTGCTTTGGTTCTACTACTACTACTTCTACTGATCCTTCCTTGTCACAGCCCCCCTCATGTACTCTTCTGCCAGGTACTGTGCACATGAAGATTGCTTTGGCTCTCTCCTCGTGTGGGTATAGTCTTCTTGTTTTACTTGTACTACTACTACTCCTCCTACGTGAGTCATAGCTGAACTGTTGTACTCTCCTGCCAGGTACTGTGACTATGAGGCTTGGTGTGGAGGCCGTGATTCAGTAAATGGGTGTGAGTCCCTAACTTGCATACATGATACTGGCCTCTTCTAACCTTCCTGTCAACTGTTCCAGTCTCCCCAACCTCTCTGGAAAGCTTATTGGTTCTTCTCTGTTGCTTGCGGGATGCTTCAGGATTCTACAGATTCTCTTCCCTGCTTCCCTGTCAGCTCTGCTTTGACTTTCAGACAGTTAGCTGCGAGTCTTGACTTCTTTGCGCACTCCAGGCTTCCTGTCTGGATGGGATCTCAGGTTTCTGCTGCTCGCGGTCATTCATTTGTGATGGAGCATGTAGGGATGCCTTCACTAGTGGATAAGCATCCCGTTCTTGGTGCTCTTGGCATCCGTCTCCTGCACAGCTTCCAGCGTTGGAATCACCCGCTTCCTCCGGGGAGGGCCTCTCCTGTTTGGCAGTCCTTCTTCACTTTTTATTAGACAAATGACATAAGCCATTTTATGGCATCTAGTCTGTGCATCTTGGTTCTGTCAAAACTGCCATATGGAGCCATGCCTCTTCCTCGTCCGAGTAATGAGGTCTGTATTCCTCAATATGATGTTGTTGCTCTTCCTCGTCCCGGTAGTGATGTCTGATTTCCTCACTATGGGCCTCATTACGAGTCAGGCATTAAGGGGTTAAAGGCGCCGTAAACGGCGCCGAACCTTAACGCCTGATTCCGAGTTCCCTTTGCGCCATGGTGAGTTTAACGCCTGCTTTTTGCAGGCGTTAAAATCCATGGCGCTAAGGGACCATGGTGCTAATTACGCCACTGTAATTTACGGTGGCGTAATTAGCGCCTTCCCCACTCCCATTATGACCTATGGGGCAAAAATGGGAATGGGGAAGGGTAAATGGGAAATGGGGATTTACCGCCCCACGCACCTTGGAATGGGGCGGTAAATCCGCCATCCACCATGGTGTAAACATGGTTTACACCATGGTGGTAAGGATACGACCCAGGCGGTAACTTACCGCCTGGATCGTAATGAGGCCCTATGTTTTATTTTCTCTTCCTCTTCCCAGAATTAAGGTCTTCTCTCCTCACTAGGTGGTTGTTGTTATTCCTCATCCCAGTATTTCTTGGGGGAAGTGTCCTTGTCTACATACATAGAAATGTGTGAGGGTATGTCTTGCCTTGTGCAGGGTAACATGGTAAGGGAGGTTAGGGTGTAGGGAAATAACACGGCATATATCCCAAGGTGTTGTCCCTCATCCCATAGGGGGTTTCCCTCCCCATGAGATCCACTTGCTGAGTACCAACCCCAGGGCGATTATCGGGTAGCGCCTCATCTCCCTGGCCTCATGGGAAGAGGCTTCCCGCATAGAAGCAGTGACGACATCCTGGGATTTGTTGCAGTGTTTTCAAATATTGACACAGAGGGGATTTGCTCAATGCAAACAAGCAATCATGGCTTGGGCAATGCACACATATTTTATTAGGACACTGAGAATAATAGAGATGGAGTCAAGTTAGTTTAATGAATAATTGTATTTTAAAACATTGAATTATATGCCTTGTTTTATGTGTGTATGTAACTTATTATATAATACTACACTAAATTGCACTGTTTTTCATCTTCATTGTGAAAAGGTGAATGGCTTTGGCTGAACTAAACTGATTGATGAATTCAATGTTGGCCTTACTACCTTTTGTCTTACCCTGCTTGGTGCTTAATAATTGAAATACCTCCAACTTGTTATACAATCTATAACACATACCACTTTCTAGGGGCATTCATTATTCACAGTATTGACATGTTATGCATGTGTGCTCATCCTGCTTCCTTTCGCACAGCTTGATATTGATTGCCTCACTACCACTACCAAGTGGGCGTGCAACCAGAACCTTAACAGACACTTCTCCTGCTGTTGGCCTAAGCCCAGTCGCTCTGCAAAGAAATCCGCGTTGCAAAGTTCTGACCTTAGATCGACTTAGCCGCCATTTTAGGTCCATCCGCCATTTTGATTTCCATTTCAAAGTCACTCTGTGTTCTAAAATGGAGGACAGTGTTTCCCGCTTGTAACCTAGCTGTCCTGACCTTCGCACAAAAGTTAATGTCTAAACTGCCCATGGGCCAAATGTTAGGGTCGTGTAATGTGACCTTGTCCTATGTTTGACCTGTAGATCAAGGATTACCCGTGCCAACAAGTCTGATCCGCAGACATACATCAAATACAATGTTGTTTAAATTCTAAACGTGAACACTTGTTGAACTATATTGTATAGGACGTGTACTAAGGCTTAAAGTTAAATCCGAAGATACACTCTTGCCATTGTGACTTGTTGTTGTACAAACTGGAAATAATCCACGTGCATATAGTTGGATAAACTAGAGGTGAACTCGGCACGAACTCTAGACCGAGAATTATGAACCTGCAAAGGGGCTGGACTTTACGATTGGAAAATGTATAAAAGATGTAAATGTTTGGATGTCCAGTACCTCTCACTTCTCACACCGAAAGGGCTGGTATTTGCTGTGATGTACTGAGGGCCAGATAGCTATCTGATACTTTGTTTCTTTGTAAAACTGTACAGTTACAGAAAAAAGATCTGTTAATCTTTATAAGCCAGTGTTTGTTGTATTTCCTTTTGGGGAACTCAGCCTCGCTATTTTTCTTTACCTTTTCTTTACTTTTACAGATGGCACCCGAATAGGGACCCTCAAGATTGATGCCAGCTCGTTGAAGGTTGACATGGCTATCGGACCGGGCTCGGACGGTGTAAAAGGGGGCCCCTTTCTTGGATGAGATGCGACACCTCAGCAGAGCTGCACGACCCAATCCCTGGACAGTGAGCATGCGGTCCGAGTCAGCATCTTGACGAGGGTCCATATATTGAGGCGGGTAGATTTGCGAAATCACCAACCATGTGGGACCTTAGTTAGAACTTTGCAATACGATCGGACCTCCTTATGATTTGATCAGGTGAGTCGTGACACGATTCTTAAGTATCCTGATAATTTGTTTTGGCGCATTGCACTCGCAAGTACAATTATTGACCAGGTAACACCAGTAATCTGATATGCCTGGGAAATTGGCTGCCTGCTTCAGGGCATTATTCTGCAAGGACAGACAATCTTTGCAATTTGGCCGACCGGTGCTGCTGATGACTGCCTCCAAAAAGGGCAGGGCGGCCCAGAACCGGAACCACGGGAACCCACAATGGCTCTGATCTGCGGTTGCCAACTTTTTCTTTCAGATTCCCAAGGCTCTCCACAGAATTCTGGCCAAATCTCTTCGCTAGCAATGTCCGAAACCAGAGAGTTAGCCCACCAGTTGTCCAAAAATGTGCATTATCTGTGCCCCCTTGAGGAGAAGGAGGGAAGATACTATGCCCCGGTACAAGTACAGGGGCAGGGTACAATTTTGGCACTGGTGGACACTGGATCCCAAGCTACCCTTCTGTCCAAAAGGGCATTTGAGGAACTAAATGCAGGAAGGGGGGAGGATTACCGAATTCCTCTCACCTCTCTTCCTGGACAACTGCAGAACTTTGACGGGAAGGAAATTCCCGTTGAGGGGACTGCAGACTTGGACATTAAAATTGGGCGACACAAGGTGAAAAGCCCGGTCATAGTAGTGACTCCAGAGGGCACCCCTTGTTTACTAGGGAATGACCTCCTGAGAAGGTTGTTACCCCTAATAGATTGTGTAAACAAGGTCTTCTGGACCCAGACTAGCCGACCAATAAATTTAAAACAGAGTGTCAACCATGTTAGTTTAAACGGCACCTGCCACATGGTTGAACAAAAATCTGACCAAGTAGAATTTCACTTCCAGAACAACCAAACTCCAGACGTGACAGTAATAGCAGTAGGACAACAGAATGGTGATGGGGGGTCCTCTCTATTTCTGAAAATCAACCTTCCTTCCAGTTTAAGGTGGTATTCCACACTGGAAGGAAACACCCTGAAATTCTTTACTAATCCACAATCAGAAACTCCTATAGTCCAGAAAGATGTGAAATCAGCTCAGAGCCTGGCTGATATTCAGCAAATTGGAGAGCAGTTGTTCATCCCTGTTCAGTTAAATGATGGGAAGGACTCTGTTCTCGCTCGAGTGTGTGTGAACAACGGTAAGAGCTTCATCAGTGAAGCCATGTTCCGCCAACTCCCAAAAGATCCAGCCATTCCCACATTCAAACTGATAGACAAATGGGAAATGGACCTGGAAGCACCTAATTCCAAACATCTCCTGCCAAGCAGGTGTATGCTCAAAATCTCCATTGGCAACAAGAGCATAGTCCATAATTGTTGGGTCGTGCGAGATGTCACTGCTGCCTTTTACTTAGGCAGTGACATTCTCAATCGCATTGCCATTAGTTTGGACCTAATAAACTTCAAAGCTTGGTCCCGATTAGCGGATAATCCCATGGGATTTGATGATCCAGAAAAAGCATTTAGGTCAGCTCAATTGCTACCTTATGCAGTTGAAATTCAGATCAAAGAGCAAGTCACCATCCCAGAAAGGACCCGACAATTCTCCCTGGGAGTGAAAGTTAAAAGAGGACAAACATTGAAAAACCCTGATGCTTATATCCATCTAAATGCTTCTCTCCAACAGCAAGGGTTAGGGGTAAACCCAACACCATTAGTCAACATAGAACATGACACCATTCCAATAGAGGTGGATAACAGCGACTTAAAGAGTATTACTCTAGCCGCAGGCACCATTATTGGAATGGCGATTGATGACCGACATTTCTCCATTGATTTAGGAAATGAACTGTTAGGACCAATCCCCAAGGACTGTTTTGACAGTGACAGTGAGGACAATACAACACCAGACAGGATTTTCACCCGGCCTGGGGGGAACTTCCTGGTGTACACTTCTTGCCCTTATGGTAAGGAAGATGTGACTTGTGACTTCAGGAGGGATGAGGTGATTTTCCAGGTCCATGAGGGCTGCCTTTCCCACCTGAAGCCTCCAGTCCAAATCAGCACTCTGACCAGGGACTTCTCCACCCAGCTGGAGGAGGCCGCTGAGATAGCCAAAGCAGAAGTCTTTCCAGGCTTCAGGCAGATGGTGGAAGAGAGAGTCAACCTAGCTGATGCCTGTGTGACTCTGGAACAGAAGCAAAAGTTGAAACAAGTTTTCTTGGATTTCCAAGATCTCTTTGCAGTAGACTCATATGACTGTGGTCGCACTGACATCCACACCACAACAATTCCCACGGACCCTGGAATCACTCCAGTGTTTGTGAAGCAATATCGCTTGCCTCTCGCATCCATGGAGTCCCTTACTGAAATAATTAAGAACCTTGAGTCCCGGGGAATAATCTGTCCAGTCCACAGCACTTTCAATAATCCGGTGCTGTGAATATTGAAGCCAAACGGCTAGTGGAGACTCTGCGCCGACCTTAGGGAGCTCAACAAACGGGTCCATACTTCCCGATGGCCTCTGCCCTACATTGACCAAGGGCTGGCCCAGATTCAGGGGTCACAGGTATTCACAGAAATAGACCTGACCAATGGATACTGGACCGTGCCTGTCAGTAGGGAGGACCAATACAAACTGGCTTTTACCTTTGGGGGCCAGCAGTAAACATCGACCCGGACTCCCTTCGGATACCTCAACTCCGGCAATGAATTCAACATTTTCCTACATAAGGCCACGCCCGACCTGGGTGCGAGGGGTAACCTGGCTTATGTAGATGATGTCCTCATCAAAAGTTCATCTGTGGAGGAACACATAGCGGAGATCCGTTATGTTCTGACACAGTTGAGGGCCGCCGGAGCAAAACTTTCCTTTCAGAAAACACAGTGGTGTAGAACCCGTGTTAATTTCTTGGGGCATGAGATTACTCCTCAGGGTCTCTGTCCCCGTCCCCAGGAAAACAAAGTGGAAGCACTCCAGAAACTGAAAGACCCCACAACTCTGCGGGAACTAAGGAGCCTCCTTGGACTGAATAATTACAGCAGAAAGTTCATTGAAGGCTATGCAGAGATCACTAGACCCCTGATTCATCTCTTGAGGGGGGGGGTCATGTGGGAATGGGATACAGAACAATCCGAGGCAGTAAGACAACTCAAGAGAAGCCTCTCACAAGCGCCTTGCCTAGCTTACCCTGTCAGAAACAAGGAGTTCTTCCTGGAGACAGGGTTCTCTAATACGTGCTTGACGCCAGTATTATACCAAAAGCATGACAAGGTCAATAAAGTAATCTCCTATGCGAGCAAAACTTTATGCTCTGTGGAGGAAAAATTCAACGATTGTGAGAAGGCACTCCTGGCAACGGTGTGGGCATAGAAGAATTACCGTCCGTTTATCCAGGGGGAACACATCATAGTGGAGACTCCACACCAGCCTCTGCAATATCTCCAAAGTGACAGAATCCGGGCCGGAAATGTGAGTAATTCCCGAATGACTTCCTGGATTCTGTCAATGCAAGGCTTTCCTGTAGAGGTCAGATATGGCCAAAACAAGAAGAGTGCCCTCGCGCAAGGTCTGGCTGACTTGCATGATTGTGCCAGAGAAAACTGTCTCGAGGACGAAAGTCTAAAAATAAAGGACAACATGGAGGCATACCTTAATTCCCCACACAAAGTCTTTGAAGAAGACAAGTGTGAGGGAATGCCCACTGTCTATGTGGATGGATGCTCGTACCATGTTGACGACAACGGGGAGAAAGAACTGGTGGCCGGCGTAGGTAATGCATGGGTGAATGAGTCACCAGAACCCTCCGCTGGATACAAAATTGGTCTCCGAAGTAGTCAGGTGGCAGAATTGATGGCTGTGCATCAGGCCATCCTCACTGCTGTCCAACATCAACTCCACGAACTGGTCATAATCACAGACTCGGATTATGTACGGAACGGGTTCGTGGAGCACCTGGTTAATTGGAAAACCAGAGGCATGTTATGTGCTAATAACAAACCCCTGAAACATGGGAAGTTAATCCAAAATATTGATGATCTGGTCACATCGAAATGGATCACCATCTACTGGAAAAAGATCAAGGGTCATTCCAAAGTAGAGGGACCAGACAAAACTGGAAATGACTTAGCTGATCAGCTGGCCAAAACCGGGGCCATCCAAGGGGATCTAATAGAAATAGAGTCCCTGTTGGGGGAAATCCAGGTCACTGCTATCACTAGGTCCCAGGCAAATGCTCACAATGATCTTTCAACTGCACAATGGAGTAAGGAGACCCCTGATGCTGATTTGATTACAGCTCAGAAGGGGGATCCAATAATTGGTAAGTTTTACCAACACATTGAGGACCCTGAGAACTTTCCCCTGACGGATACCGATTACATTAGGAAAGAGGACCTAAGAGTGTTGATGAAATGTCCAAAAATGTTCCGAATCCAAGACGGTTTGTTGGTAAGGAAATCCAAAGCTGGCCACGATCAGTGGGTGGTTCCTAACTCATTCCGAAGCCTGATGTTAAGTCACGTCCATGATGCGGCCACTGCCGGTCATAGGGGGTTTCACACAACACTGGAAATCTTAAGAGAGGTTGCATACTGGCCACACATGGGGCAGGACCTCGACCAATACTTGAAGGGGTGTCTTGTGTGTGCACAATTTCAGCCATCATCCCTCACGCACCGTGCACCTCTCCAAAAGAGGGGGATGACACTGCCATGGTTAGATTTGCAAATCGACTTTATAGGCCCTGTAATTCGCTCGTCTAGAGGAAACAAGTACATGTTGACCATTACATGCTTGTTTATCAAGTGGGTTGAATGTCTCCCAGCCCCAAACTGCAAGGCAAAACAGCAGATGCCCTGATGATTAACCACATCTTTTCCCGTTTTGGTCTACCTCAAAGGATTGAGTCAGACAGAGGTAGCCACTTCACCAGTGAAGTAATGACAAAGATGTGGGAGATACTGGGGGTTAAAAGGAAGCTACACATTGCTTACAGGCCAGCTTCTTCTGGTGCAGTAGAACGCTACAACCGGACAATTGTGAGCATATTAAAAAAGTTTGTGGCAAATTCTGGGCCAAGTTGGGATATCCTAATGGCCATCAGATCTACCCCTTCATCTGCAACTAAAATGTCACTATTTGAGTTGATGACTGGACGCAAGATGGTGCGTCCCCAGCATTTGCTCTACAGGACTCAAGAGCAGACACTTATAAATGCCTCCACAACTCATGAGTATGTGGAGAATTTAAGGAAACACCTTCAGCATGCTTTTGCCTATGCTCAGCGGAATCTAGAAAGATCAGCCGAGAGCATGAAGACCCACAATAATTTAAAAACTACCCGAAAGGAATATAAGGTGGGTGATCGGGTCTATCTATACAATTTCCAAAGGAACCAGGCCAAACAGCGAAAATTCTTGCCTACATGGAAGGGACCGTTTGAAATTATAGACAAGATCTCCCCTGTTGCCTATAAGATCTGCATCCCCAAAAGCAGTCTGAAGGAAGGGGAAGACAAGTGGGTACATATAAATCAGCTAAAGTGTTGCCATCAATGGCACACTCTGCAACAACTGGAGGAATCCACTGGAATCTCAGAGGGGGCCGCTCCAGAGTATTTCAGTTCCAACCCTAAAATATTCCACATATAGCATATCAAATTCTGTGATCCGTGTATATATATATATATATGTTCTTGTCTCCTAATTTAAAAAAGAAAATGTATATGTTCATATCTTCTGATTCATAAAATCTATATGTTCGCCACACCATTAATAGTGGTGAAGAAATGTCTACGAATTGGTATTGCCGCTTTGCTTTATCATCCTAGGAGAGATGAAACCATGGAGACTGACCAAGGAGGACGACCGTGGACCGAGAGCAGAGACCCGAGGGGCCCAGAGTACCGCCCAATCCTCCCATCAGGACCAGCAAGGAGAACTGATTGATCGACTAGAGGGAGGAAAACATGCTGAGCTGGGCCATCATATGAATTGGAAGAAGAGGAGACGAACATCCCAGATCTATCGAGTTCCATCAGCGAAAGGACAGAATGGCCATCGCAAGAGGGGGGCTTGTGGGATGTTTTTACCCATGCATCCAAGCCCTACCATAAAACTGTGCAGTACTGGCATGGAAAACATCATGATGGCCAGAACTCCCCAGAGAGTGCACAGGGAAAACATGAAGAATAGGCTGCCACCCATTTTTGCCTATGTTGTGAGCACAGGAGGGCACTGCCTAAAACCACCATTGGGCTACACACACAGTAGCCTGAAACCATTGGGAATGGCAATGCTGATTGCCAAAAAGCAACTCAGAACTGTGGGGAATTCATTTTCTTAATCCCAAAAATGGTTGCATTACCAGTACTCACCACTATCAGAAAGCCAGCGTTTTAAAACCACCAGACTTTGGTGTAAAACTGAACAAATGAAACACAACCAGACCAAGGAAAGACTTGCTAAGAGGTGGATACAATGTAAAACTATATTCTGAAATGACTTGAAGGAAGTAACTATTTAATGTATATGTAAAAATTGTCAGTTTGATTTGAATGTAGAAAACTGGGAACAAAAAGTGACATTTAGCTGAAACCTGGCTTAATGAAACTGAATTCTGTCTGACAACTACCCCCGACAGGAGTTGAAACTGGATCAACAGCCACTCTTCCCAGGCCTAGCTGCATCCTGCCGCCCCTTGCCAAAAGGAGTTGACACCTCTCTGATTAGATTAGGGGTGGAGCACCTGGGAACTGGAAGGGACCGAACAATGCAACTTCCTTGACTCAGGCAAATGTTATATTGGGGGCGTCGTAAAATAGCTTCCTCTTGGGAGAAACTGGGGAGCAGCTGTGCCTCTGTGAACAAGCTGGCTTGGGGGAAGTGGATAAACCAGTTATTCCACCATGTGATGTGGGAAGCCACACCCCTTTTTGACCAGGGCATAATTTAAAAAAAGATGGATAATTCATAGTACGGACTTGTCAGAATTATATAAGTAATACCATTATTCTTGTGATTTTTCGGTGCACATTTTAAGAGGCGTTAGGACCCTGTGGTGTATTCTGGGGGGTTGCTAGCGGAAAATAGGGTCTTACTCCAAATGTCTGCATGTTAAAAATCTGACACTTCATCAATTAATGTCCATACTCCGTGCGCATATGTGTGTAATTTTGGGTAAATGTCCGATATTGCAAAACCAGTTAAAAAGTGCAAAATGTTGTGATTTTTGAATGCAAGCCCCCAGGAAGATCAGAGGCGGACAAGCATGGACCATAAGGAATATATATTGTGTTCATGTAATTTCAACAAATTGTATATCTGGGAAAGATGTATTTGAATCAAATATAGATTTGTGGGCAAACTGACCAGGGGAGGATCCGCTGACCCATAAACAGACCTCATCATGATGACAATCCATTTCCTTCCCCCAATCATGGGAGATGGGAGAATTGGGCCAATGACAAGTAGAGAGGGGCAGGCTTAGCTAGGCCCAGCCACACACCCATTTTCAAAACACATAAAAAGAGAGGCTTGAATCCACCAGCTGAATCCTCTTCAGCAGGCCTCAAAATTAACCAAACTATTCAACAGCCGGGCGAGCTGTTTGAGGTTTTGCCGAGAATTTTTGCAAGAACCTGTAGCAGTACCCAGAAAGCAGTGTTACATCCAGAATCCAGAGAATATAGACCAGCAGAGCAGACTGACCCAGATCGCTGTGAACAGAACCGGTGCCTGATTGACCCGCCGAACAGACAGAACCGCAGCCGGACGTGTTGACCAGATCCGTGACGGGGCCTAGTTCAAATTTATATTGTGAGTACCTAGCAGAACTGTGCAGAACCAATCTCTTAGTTAAAATAATCTAATCCAAATTATTTTAACCTAAGTAGAACAGCCTCCTAGAAATCGTGTCATCTGTCATTTTTAAAGCTGCACAACTGTCACCTGTCAATTCTGCAGCTGCAAGCTGTCACCTGTCATTTTGAGTTTACTTTAAATCCGAAAATCTACCTTTATTAAATCGTCCGTATCTCTGGAACCGTTTGGGCTAGGAACGTGGTCATTTTAAAGCTGTGATTCCAGGCTTTCCAACGAACCTAGAATCAACTTCCTACTCCCTATACTTTTCCCGTAATCGCGAGACACGCACTCACGAAATTTAACACGATTTGCGATTTGGCCCGATTTCTTCATCTGTAGAAATCAGCAGCTTTTTGCTTCTCTTTGCTAAAATTCGTTTGCAATCTGCTAATCATTCATAGAGTATTGTTAAAGTAAGCCTGAACTAATATAAAGCCATCACCTACCCTGAACCTCTAGAGGGAATTAAAAGCAGTTTCAGCACCTTTTCACTTCCTTGCAAACCACATTAAAGTAATTCGCTTGTGTTTAAAACTCATCCCTGTTTTCTCTAAGCTTGCTGGGGGAACTGGAACTGTGTATTGCATTATAAAGTGTGATTTGTGGGATTCTTGAAGACTGTGTGCTCCCCTTCCATTTCTTGTATTGCTTAGGGGGGGAGTGAATTGTCAAAAGAAAAAGTGATCATATTACCTTTTGCTAAAATCATAACAAGTTATTTCTGTACTGCATTTTATTCCACCGTGCATGTCCTTGAAACCATCAAGCAATTTCAGCTACCTCATCCTCGACACTACTCCTAAGTAACCAAATCAGTGTACCCCTGTAACATTATCCATTGTGGATCACGGTCATATTCTGAAGTGTGATATCAGTTATCAATTTATTTATAAAGTGTGATAGATATATATTGTTGAATTGTCCAAATAAACCTTTTAAATTTGCAAATCAAACCTACTTCTTGGCTCAGTTGGGTCAGGGGGATTCTAAGAGGGCGATGTTATACAAGGGTTATCATCCAGAATACTGAACTGGACATAAAAATACACCAATAAGGGTTTTCCTCAGCATCCCAGAATAGGCATTGACTTAGCTGTAGTGTTGATTGAATATCGCTTACAAGCAGGTGCACCTGCCTAGAATATCCCTGCACATTATGTGTCACAGTTTGTTCACGTCCCGTTCTCGAGACAGGAAGTGAACACCACCAAACAATCTATTCCCGATATTAGGAAGAATCCGACAGGGTCCAACAAAGAAATATAGTCCGTCTTGCAATCATCAGTATTCACCTTAAGTGATATTGATTTGTTATTTCCTGTACTCCTGCCTATTGACTTACGGAACAGATTAGGACTGTAGATGATGTACCAGGGTTAGGAGATTTATGGGATACTATGGCTATACTCGATAGACAAAGGCCAGCTGGTGAGAGACCTCCACAGGTAATACTAACTTTGCCTGATAGAATAGTTACAAAATTGAAAACTATAATTCCTGAAAGAAGGATTATTTGGGACAAGTTTACGGCCTGTGTCCAAGGAAAATCTGGGGGTGCTACCAAGTTCTTTAACCAGTTCGAACAAGTATTTTCAGATTACAGTGGGCAAGACTTAAGCACAGAGTCTGGGAAACAACTATTCGTGGATACATTTGTGCGTGGATTGCTGCCTGACATCCAGTCACAAATGATGTCTTTCCAGAGCACTTGGGAAGCGAAGTCTCAGTCAGAAGTACTGCACATGGCTCAGTACTATGAGAATCGTGTCAATAATGAAAAAGAAAGAGTTGAAAAGAGAAAAGGTGACTTAAAGACGAAAGTATTAGTGCAGCAGATTGTTAGAGGCCCTAGAGGGGGTACTTCGCTATTTAGGGGTCAGTACGTTCCACAGGGAAATGCACCATTGGGTCCTGTAAACATAAACCAGTGTGCTTATTGTAGACAAGAGGGTTATTGGCGTGCGCAATGCCCGATCCTCCAGCAGAGGTCGAATAACACATTTGGAAATATGGGTAGACGATCCAGAGGCCGACCCAGGGGCATGGGGTCCATGGCCAATAGAAACATTTTTGATCATCCTTCTGCCGCTTACCTCTCTGAAGAACTTCCTTTCAACGACATTCTGTTTCACTAGGATTGCCCGAAGCAGGGTTTGGAACCAACGCCTATTCCCCTTAATCAGAACGTTCTCTACGTTGAAATGATAGTGGGAAATAGGGAACATCTATTCTTGATAGATACAGGGGCATAGAAGTGTTCCATTGATCATTCACGGGTTCCAAACATTTCACTGTCAGGGCAAACCAATGTTTCTGTAGGGTTTTCTGGCACACCAGTTTTCTGTCCGGTTTCTTTGCCGGTACCTATTTCTTTGGGTCCATTTACCGACCACTGTCCATTCCTTTTGACCACAAATTGACCACGAATTGTGCAGAGAATTTGTTGGGGTTGAATCTGTTGAAAGAATTAAATGTGGTAATTCATTGTTCTTCTGATGGAGTGCGTTTGACGATTTCACCACAGCAACTTTCTATCTCCCAATTCTTAACCAGACCTTTGCCGCCGGAATTTAGTAATGTTCCGGAGTGTTTGTGGGCAATTGACGACAATGATGTTCGTGTTTTGCAAATTGAGCCCGTTAAGATTATTCTGAAACATGGAGTAAAGTTGCCATGTATCCCCCAGTATAAGATTTCGGTCGATGGTGAGCAAGCTTTGAAATGCATCATCTCCGATTTTGTACATCAAGAGGTGATTGAGGAAATTGCAGGTAGTTTGTGCAATAGTCTGATTTTAACCGTGTACAAAAAAGGCGATAATGCAATTCCCTTCCGTTTTATTATTGATTTATGTGCCATTAATAAGATTGTTGCTCCACAATTTCCCATTGTGCCTGATGTGACAACAATATTGACCATGATTCCGGCATCAGCTACTCACTTTAGCGTTGTGGATCTAAAGAACGCCTTCTTTAGTATCCCTATACATAAGGACAGTAGATACTTGTTCGCGTTCACCTTAGGGGGACACTCATTTACCTTTACCCATGCACCGCAAGGTTACACAGAAAGTCCTATCATCTATAGTAGGGCTTTGAAAGAGCAGCTCGACACACTTGAATTGGCCCCTACAGGTACTCTGCATCAGTATGTAGATGATCTTCTCTTAGCTGCTGACTCAGAGAGCGCTTGTAAGGAGGGCACTGTGTTATTGCTTATTCACGTAGCACAACATGGACACAAAGCTTTGCTTAAAAAATGTCAATATTGTCGACAGGAGGTCACCTATTTAGGCTATCTCCTGTCAAAGGAGGGAAGAGGGTTGACGCCTGAATGGATAAAAATCATTTCTAGCATGTCTGTCCCAAATACACAGAAAGAAGTTAGAGCCTTGATAGGAATGGCTTCTTACTGAAAGCAGTGGATCCTAAACTTTTCCTTAATGATTAAACCAATGTTGGCTTTGACGAAGAAGGGAATTTCTTCGCCATTGCCGTGAACATTGAACACCAGCGAGCATTTGATCTGCTCAAGACGGCATTGTGCTCGGCACCAGTTTTGGGTACACCAAACTATGAAAAGGCCTTCGTGTTGTATGTGCATGAATATGATGGATGTGCTTTGGCTGTGTTAACGCAGGAACACGGAGGGAAGAATAGGCCTTGCGGCAACTTTTCTTCCGTCCTTGATTCTTTTGCATGCGCTTTGCCAAGATGTTTGAGAGCTGTCGCTACTGCTGCTGCATCCATAAAACAGAGCGAGGGAATGGTCCTAGGCCATGCTTTAACCCTGATGGTACCTCACTCTGTAGATGTTCTATTAAACAGAACACAAACGCAACACCTCACCTGCGCATGATTAACGAGATGCGAATTGATCTTGTTTGCACCGCACATCCAAATCAAAAGGTTTTGTGTTCTTAATCAGGCTGAACTTTTACCTTTCCCGCAAGGTATTGCTTGCAGTAACGAAGAGTCACATGACTGCCTTTAAAACTACAGAACAAGAGACCAAAGGCAGAATCGATCTATGAGACATTCCTTTGAACAATCCACAAGGGGAGCTGTTTTGTGATGGCTCCTGTTTCAAACTCCCTGATGGTACATCCACAGCTGCTTATGCAATCACCACATTGAGCACGGTCGTGGAGACCAAAAGAATCACGCATAACTCAGCATAGGCTGCAGAGATTATAGCATAGACCCGAGCTTGTGAACTTTCCGAAGGGCTTACCGTAAACATATATACTGACAGTCAGTATGCCTTTGGGGTGGTTCACAACTTTGGCAGACTTTGGGCAGAAAGAGGTTTTTTGACCGACATGGCACTAAAATCCAGCATGGCTCCTTGATAGTACAGCTGCTGTCAGCGCTTGCACTCCCTACTCAGCTAGCTATTATGAAATGCGCAGCACATCAGAAGATCGTAGATAATGTAGGAAAAGGGAACGCTTTCGCTGACCACTGATCTCTCTTCAGAAATGTATACTTCAAGTAAATGTCTGTACTTTGGATGAGGGTATTGACTCTTTAAAGAACATTCAAGCTGATGCCATATTAGAGGTATTTAAGAAATGGGCTGAGGGTTTGGCGAAATTGGATGATGACAGGTGTTGGGTGGACAAAGTTGAAGGGAAGTGGTTATTGCCCGACGCGTATATTATGATGATGGCTGTTATGGCTCATGGCCCTACCCATATTTGTGCTCGTAAGGTCACCAAACTGTTGCAAAATGGGTGGGTAAATGACAAAATCCCTAAGGTAGCTGAACGCTTCGTTCAGGGGTGTATGATTTGTTTACAGCACAATGTGGGAAAGGGCACATCAACTCCTAAGGGTAGTTTTGGTCCACCTTCTGTCCCCTTTGAAGTGATTCATTTTGACTTTATTGAAATGGAGCATTGTCATAACTTCAGATACATATTAGTTGTCATCTGTGCCTTTAGCAAATGGGTTGAAGCTTTTCCCGTCAAAGATGCCACAGCCGAGTGAGAAGAAAGAGTTGCTGGACTCACACTTTGCAATACCGGTGATCTTAATTAACCACCAACAGTCGTCAAGAATGCATGCCGTTGAAGCATACATAGATAGCAGACCAGTTGGAAATTATATTGATCAAGAACTGGCAGCAGAGATGGGGCTTCCTTTGTGTTCTAAGCTAACTATGGACAAGGTAACCACCGTGGATGGGACAGAAATCGCTTCCGGACCAGTAACCCAGTGCACAGCCAGGGTAACCTTGCTGTGCCAGGACGGACATCGGGAGTCTATTTCATTCGATCTCATCAAGGCACCTCAGTTCAGGCTAATACTAGGGATGCCATGGTTGGTTGCTCACAATCCTTTGATAGACTGGCGGGCTCAAAAATTAACCTTACCCAGTGACTGCTCCCCTGCCTGCTATTACCAAGAGGAGAAACCCGACGTCTGTATCCCTATGACTCCCGGAGCGACAGTATCAACCCTGGGAGCAACTAATACCTTGCCAAGTGAATACCATGATTTCCAGGATGTTTTCCGAAAGGACCAAGCCAATACATTGCCGCCGCAGAGGCCCTATGACTGTCAGATCGACCTTGTTCCTGGTGCACAAATCCCTTGCGGCAGGATCTACGCTCTCACAGAACCAGAAAACCTTCATTTGAAATCCTATCCAGACCAGTACCTTGCAAACGGATTTATCCGTCTTTCGAAGTCCCCCGCACACAGTCCTTTGTTCTTCGTACTGAAAAAGGAAGGAGCCTTGAGAACCAGCATTGACTACCGCGCATTGAACCAGATCACCGTGAAGAACCGCTACCCCTTGCCACTTATCCCTGAGATGCTAGACCAAGTTAAAGATGCCCATATTTATACCAAATTGGACCTTCGAGGAGCGTACCACCTGGTCCGAGTCAGAAAAGGAGATGAATGGAAAACGGCCTTCCGTACTAAGTATAGCTTGTTTGAATATCAAGTCATGCCCTTCGGGTTATGCAACGCTCCTGCGGCATTCCAGTATTTCATGAATGACGTCTTAAGGGAGTTAATTGATGTGTGCGCCTTAGTGTACATAGACAACATCTTAGTATACTCAGCCTCAGAACAAGATCATGTCAGGCACGTTCGTTCATTCCTCACCAAGCTCTGTCAACATCGCTTGTTTGCAAAGCTTGAACAATGCCTTTTTCACATCACCGAAGTAGAATTTCTTGGTTTCATCCTTATTCCAGGAAGCATCAGAATGGACGTGCACAAGGTAGATGCCATTCTGAAATGGCCTTCACGGATGTCTCTGAAAGGGGTACAAAGCATGCTGGACTTTGCAAACTTCTACCGCCGGTTCATTCCAGACTTCTCTCAGGTTGTGCACCCAATCACAGTACTATTACGAAAAAACAATAAAAAGTTTGCTTGGACCGAAGAAGCAGAAGAAGCCTCTCAGGAACTTAAACAAAGGTTTACCTCCGCTCGAATCCTGCGACTGTGAAGTGGAAGTCATCATCAATAAAATCAAACCTTCTAATTGCCAATGTGATTCCTGCCCCGCACCCATCATCAAGGAATCTGCTCATGACCTTGCCGCTTTTATAACGGCCTTAATCAACTCCTCCTTTAAAACAGGCATTGTCCCAGACAACCTCAAGGACGCATGGGTGATCCCTTTGCTAAAAAAACCTTCTTTAGACCCGAGTATACCAACCAACTACAGACCCATCACGACTATCCCGTTCATGATCAAAATACTTGACCGTGCAGCCTACCTGCAGATTCAAGACTATTTGGATCTTAATAACCTCCTTGGACTAAGACAATCCGGCTTCCATCCTAGGCATGGAACTGAAATGGGCCTGATAGATTTGAAAACTCAAATCGAAGTCCTGAAAGATAATGGGAAATTAGCCTTGTTATTGCTCCTAGACCTGTCCGCGGCCTTTGATCTGGTCAATCACAAAATCTTGTGCCAGCACCTCCGTTCTGCCGCCCACTTCTCCGATTCAGCCACTGCCTGGATCAGCTCCTTTCTCAGTAACAGACACATGAGGGTATTCTCCCGTTCAGCAGATTCCGACCCTGCCCCCATACAATGCGGGGTCCCCCGAGGTTTGTGCGTGTCACCTACACTTTACAATGTGTTTACCAAACCTCTCTTTGATGTTCTGGATTATCTGTGTGTCTCCTACCCCAATTATGCTGATGACACCCAGATACTCATCCCTATCACTGGTGATCACACGGCGGGCACCAAGGCATTGAATGAAGTATATCTGGTAATCCAGGCTTGGGTGGCCCAACACTAACTTTGCCTTAATGATGATAAGACGGAGCTCCTCATCTTGGGCTCCTCTCAACGGCTTAACAAATTAGATCACTCCTATCAGTCATTCATCATTGATAGCAATGTCATTAAGTTGTCCAAGGACATTAAAACCTTGGGTATCTATCTTGACTCTACCTTGTCACTGACAAAACAAACCAATGCAGTCAGATCAGCGCCTGCATATACCTGCAAACTCATTGCAGCCTGCAGACCTTTTCTGACTACCCCTAATAGCATCACTCTAGCTAGAACGCTCATCATGTCCAAAATAGACTACTGTAGTGCCCTTTATCTGGGGCCTAGCCAGGTTTACCTCAACAAACTACAAATTACACAGAATAACGCCATCAGAGTGGCGTTAAATATCCCAAAAAAACAACATATCTCCGATGTCAGGACTAACCTGCACTGGCTCCCTGTCAAACAGAGAATATCATTGAAATCACTTGCCCTTACTCATAAATGTTTGACTACCAAGGCCCCACCCTACCTATCCAACCGCCTCTCCCTCCACGCCTCCTCACAACCCCAAAGAACTACTCAGACACACAGCCTATCTCTGCCGAGATTTAAACTTCAAAAAGCTGGGGGCGTGAGTTTCCCTGTTCTGGCTACTAAGCTTTGGAACACTCTTCCGTCCAACATCAGATCCGAGCCATCATTCAACTCCTTCAAACAGAAAACAAAATCTTGGCTCTATGCTCAAATCTGACTTAGTATCTGCTTGTAGCAGCTACCCAGATTCTTCTGCTCCCACTGAAACTGTGCCTCGCTTAATTTTGCCCCTTGATAAACTGCTTAAGCGACTGACTATGCAACTCTTTGTGTCTGACTATGCTCCACTACTTGCCAACCTTCTCACTACTATCTGGTCCTGACACTACGCTCAGAGTGACCAAGCCTTCCCTCTGCTGTATATGATGTATATGATGTATATTTTTATGCTTTCACTGTAAGTATATGCTTGATTGCATATTCCACTCCGTTCTGTAATTATGTTTCTTATAATATATTTTATATACACAACTTTTGTACCTATGTAAATTTACGCTCCTCCTGTATATCCTGTATATGATGTCACTTTGTAACTTTGTCCTCTAAGTTCGCACCCGGATGCCCACGGGCTTGGTGCACGCTACAAATAAATAAAATACAAATACAGATAAGTAGGAGGAAAACCAGGATAGGACAGAACCTTGGAAACCAAAAGAAGAAAGAGAGTCGAGAAGCAGAGAGTGATCCACCATGTCGAAAGCAGAAAGGTTGAGAAGAAGAAGAACAGATGATTATTTCGAGTAACAAGCGGTGAGGAGAGAGTTGCATACAGAGGTTAGGGCAGCTTCAGTAGTGTAACAGGGCCGGAAGCCAGACTGAGTAGGAGGAAGAAGGGATAGGTCAGATATGACAGATGAAATTTGTGAGTAGACAAGACGCTTAAGCAGCTTAGATAGAAAGGGTAATAGAGATATGGGGTGAACATTTGACACAAGAAGATGGTTAGCTGTGGGTTTCTTAAGAATGGAAATAATAATTGCATGTTTAAAAGCTGATGGGAAAATTGAGTTAGTGAGACAGGTATTGAATAAAGCGGTGAGAAAAGGTACCAAGAGCCGATAGACTTTAGGAATAAGTAAGGAGGGAAAAGGATCGCTGGGAGTCTGTGTTTGTTGCTTCATAAAATTAAGTGTAATTTAATTGCCCTTCACATTCATTGATATATGCTGGCCTAGCTAACATCAAGATTTCTCGACCTTTGTCTGTTTTCGTCAATATTATGTCCTTATTTTTAGCTTAGTCTTTAATGGCTTTGAGTTCGCGCCTAGACATATTTTGGTATTACTTACTTTTTTCTTTAGCTTCTAGCACTGCAATTTCGCTCATTATACGATTTTCAAACACCACTGATTCTGGGGAATACCTAGTACTTGGAGGACAAACATGCAAGGATTACAATGCCTATTAGAATGTTATTGTTTATCCAAAGATGGGTTCTGCAACAACTGTTGTATTTCCATTTTCTGTTTGAAACTCTCACATGGAGCAGTTGGTTGATAAAAAATGCAGTCTGCTTGAGCTCCTCCACAAAGTCGAAACCTCCTCAGATTTCCAAGTTTCAGAACAGTCATCCTACCCCTGCTTATCTCCCCCTTGACGTTGAATGTGACCTACATGCAAGTGACCCAAAATGCCTCCTTGATAGCACTGAAAGCTGCAGAATTATGTGGCATGCATCATCATAGAATACCCAATTCAAACACATCACCAGCCTCCTGAATGAGGTGTACTGGTTACCACTTTAAGCACACATCATCTGCAAGACAGCCTGCATCAACTTCGAGGAAGTCACAACTTCAACACCACTCCATCTGGCTATGAGACTCAACATCTCGGGAGGGCACACATCACCAAAGGCCACAATATGGCCAGTATGGGAAAAAAAGATCTGCCAGAGGGAAACATCTAGGAAACATGCATTTCTCTTCAGCACACTCTGGATCAAGTTAACAATGGTGATTAGACAGACCCCCTCCATCGTACACTTCAAGAGGTACCTGAAGACCCTAATCTTCAAAGAAGATCTCACCAATCACTGATTGCTCTACTTAACCCTATTTTTATTTGCCTCTCCTGATTTACCCCCCTACCCTGCTGCCCACACCCATCTCTGCAATATTTTCCACTCCTCACCCTATCCTATGTGCAACTCGGTGGATACATCCCATATGAAGAGTGCTTCATTGCTTCTCTATTGGGTTTGTGCTTTTTAAATCACATACATACATCACCACCACAAATGCTGCACTGTCCCTCAAGTCCCCAGTAAAGAAGCTGACTGTGACCTCAAAAAAAACACACAGAGCCTGTCATCATGTCATCACATATTACAGGTCTGAAATGCAGGCTTTATCAAATATTCACTTGTTTACCTTCTACACAGGTAGCATTTGAACATTAGTATTTAATAGAAAATCAGCTAGCGGCCAGGTAACATGTGGTGTGGCTTGACGATCTTGTGTACGTCGTGTAAGTTTCAAGTTCAATTCCGCTAACTTCTGGCTCTGTCCTAGTCCGAGCCTTGGTGCAGGAGCGTTTCTGCGATCCCACAATCTAGTGAGTGCTTTTCTCAACACCCTGTGCCCGCAGTCTTGTAGTGATTGACCGGTTCTGGTAGGTTCCTGTTTGGCCTGCGGTCTCCCATGGTACAGGGAGCAGGCAGGGGGCAAGGACCCATGAGGGTGGTGGAGTGGCCAGGCTTTGATTGATTTTCTGATAGGACAGCAGGACACATCATGCCCGGCAATGGTAGCATCGTTGGTTTGAGCAGGATTGATTACTGCAACACCCTCTACTTCGCCCAGCCAATTGGTCTGATCCATCGACTGCAGCTTTTACAGAATCTGCCTATGCAACCGCAAACCCATATGAGTCACATATTAGGCCGGTGTTTCGCCAGTTACATTGGCTTCCCGTGGAACAACAGATTGCTATTAAATCTCTGTGCATTGTACACTGGGCGGTCTATCAGGCTGGACCAGAATTTTGTCTTGACAAGTTCCAGCCCTATGTTCCTGGTCAGACTCTTCGCCTGGCCAGTGATCGTCTGATCCAGGTTCCAAGGTTTCACCTCCAGAGAGTGGGTGGCAGGGTCTTCTCTTTGGCAGCCGCTAAACTGTGGAACAGCATTCCCCTCAAACTTAAATCTACTGAGAATCATCTGGCTTTTCGACGTCTACTTAAGACAACTCTTTCCTGTTGAAATTGTTTTCCTTTGATTGTAATTGGTGTGCCGGTCCTCGCGCCCAGGTGCCTTTCGGGTATACATGCGGGATACAAATTCGCCTAACGTAACATAACGTAAGTGGCACCTGAAGTGGAAGCGGCGGTGAGCGCATTAGATTAACATTCCATTCACTGAGCCAAGTGGTATGTGTTACTCTTCGTTGGGTCACCCCTGGCTTTTTTCCATGGTTTCTTCACACTAGGCCTTTTAGCTCAGCGACTGTGGAGTTTACACTCTTTAAAATGAGCATACTCTGGTCACACATATTTAGAGCGTGGAAGTGCTGTTCTGCAGAGAATGCTGCTGGAAGGCTTACCGATGGGCTGGCTCTTACTATTGGGGCCTGCAAAGTGAACCTGCATTGAAGACTACAGGGAGTCTTTCTACTTTCTTGTTGAACATGCTGAGTTCCATCTATATTAATAAAAGTGAACATTTATGGTTTTTTTTGTAGCATGGCAAAGTGTTTTCCTCTTTCAATTCCACACTGCTTCACTAATCTGCTCCAGATTTTGCATAGTTTCCTGTTAGGACCCTCCAAACAATCTGGCTTCATGACATTTGGACACCCCACGCCATTCCCCGGTTTTCGGCAAAAGTCCAAATGTGTATGTGGATTCACGGCTTGGCGAAGCATTGTTCCTCATAAAATTCAACACAGTTGTACCAATCTGCACCACATTTAGCATAGTCACCTTTTAGAACCCACTGGACATTACTGGCTACATAACATTTGGACAGCCCACCCTTACCCTGGATTTCATCACAAGTCAAAGTTAGTTTGTGTGTTTGTGACTTGGCAAAGCATTGTTCCTTATATGATTCCAAACTGTTTCTCCAATCTGCACCACATTTTGCACAGTTACCTTTTAGGACCCCCGGACATTACTGGCTACATAACATTTGGACATCCCACCCTTTGCCTGGATTCCAGCAAAACTCTTTATTTGTTTGTGGGTTTGTGGTTTTGATGAAGCGTTGTTCTTTATACAATTCCACAATGTTTCACCAATCTGCAACAAATGTTCATAGTTAACTGTTAGGATCCTCCAGACATTAATGCCTACAAGACAGTTGGACACCCCACCACTTTCCCCGGATTTCAGTACCTTCACACATGAGACGGTTTTCTGACATCGCCGAAACATCAATGTGGTCATAGAAGGACCGGTCCTCAACCCTAGAATGCACAGTTTTTGGGACATTTGTACCACAATGCACCACAACAAACTGTACTACGCCAGGGTGAGGCAACAGGTGGGGAGAGAGCAGAGTAGGTCCCAATATGCAATAGCACACCAACTATCGCCTCACCCCAACGTCTGCTCTGGGGTTTGTCACCCAGCCACACACACCTATTCTCAGTGCACTTTACATCAGAGTGCAAAGCACATCATCATGATGATTATGCTGCTCCAGGGCATGCACTGCTCCAGGTGAAAGATAAAAGTATGTTTTTTAATCATAGCTTAAATGTTTCACCTAGCGTAGAAAAAAGGCTGTGTTGCCATGTCCCCTAATATTCCACAGCTTGTGAGGTTTATAGGAGGGTGTAAATATTTGCCACAACTGTGCAATTGCAACCGAGCACAGTGAGGGAGCCTGAACCAGCAAAAACAGGACTGGGGGGTTGGGGATTCCCATCCCCTAAGACAATGTTTGAATAATTGGTTAACATGGTGCATTATACAGCACACATTCTGTGAAATTGGGTAAAAGGCCAGATAGTTTGCAATCAGCGAATCTGAACAGCTACCTACAGGATCATTGATTTTCAATAATTGATGGGAGGGTTGTCATGTCTGTTCACAGAACTTTTTTTACAGAATGGATACTTTTTGTTAGTTTTCATTATCTCCTTATCAAGCTTTCAGTTTTCTCCTCATTCCAAAGGTATGCCAACACGGCTTGACAAGAGTTTTAATTTGGTTCCGGTAATTCTCTCCTGCTCTTCCTTGGGTTATCTGTTTTTAGTTATCTGTAACACTGGTAGAGGAGCTGATATTGATCTAGGCTGCCCCTAGCTGTACAGTTTTCGGGTGTTTTAGTGGGTAGTGCCCGTAACAGTCCATTTCGCTAGAGTCAAATGGTTGTATTTTAATGGGCGGTCACATTTCTGCACATTTTGAATTTGGTTTAATAGATCATTTTGCGATTTCATAGTCTATAGAATCGTGATTAGCTGTCCAATTAGCCATTTGGAAACTCCATATTTTTGAATCTCTTAGCTGTATTTGCTCCATTTGTAACACCAGGTGGTAGAAATCCTTTTTTTTAAATACACATATAAGCGCTCCTTCAAGATACTTTTTTATGGCAACACATGTTGACCTTTCAGATCATTTCAGTATAGTCAACGTTTCCTTTTCCGAATCATCTAATGGCTTTATGTGTTGCTTGTTTTCTCAAATGCAAGCTACTTGCTCAAATGTTTTCGTGATTGTTTTCTCATTCGTTAACTGAGTATTCGAAATGTAATCTTCAACAGTTTTATGTGTTAAATTTACGAACGCATGTTTTAATGGGTTCTTTTCGCGTGTGCTTGACCCGGAAGCTCAAATTTTATAGCGATTAGCTATGTAATATGATTCCATCTGAAGAGAATACATAGTAATGTGTCAGCCTCTTAGTCTGATCTTTGCCGAGCAGGGGAGTTGTGGCTTCAATTAGTGAGCGGAAAAGGTCTCTACATTTTGTACTATGCGTTTTGTTACCCTCCATCTTGAATGCTGATTTTTTTTTTGCACCGTGTGGAGAAACATATTTCTTTTTTCATTCTCGGATTCCGAGAAGTGATATAATGCTTCCCTCTATCCCCTGGCAGGCTGCAGGAGTCCATGTTTTCAGTGAGTCATTAGGCAGTCCCCGGGGGACACCCGCTGAGGATGAATCGCCCTCTTTGGGCACCTGCATTTATCAGCCTGCCGCCTTCCTCGTCAAAATCTCTCGAGTGGTATTTGATGAGGTAGGTTAAGGCATTGCTCTACCTGGCCATTTTTTGTGGGTTTTTTTTTCAAACACCTGGACACTGTGTGTCCTCGGCACTCTGAGACATAATTTAAAAAACGCCAGTTTGGTCAATGCTTGACCTTTGCCCTAGGATATAAAGAAACAATCCGTTCCATGGAGTTAGTGTGCTCTGGGGATATGCCAGTGGGAAATCACAAGAGCAAACTCAGAAATGCCCTCACTTTTTCCCTCCTTAAGCACGTCTGTTGTTTGTCCAACCATGCTTTAGTACACGGAATCCTCTGTGCAAATTGGATTTCTTTAAAATTGTAAAATTGTTGTATTTCGAACACATGCAAAAAGGCGACACTTATTCAATGAAAGAACAAAGAGCTAATGGTAAAACAAATATGTGCGTTTAAAAGGAGAACTTAAAAACAACATTTTTCAAACATATCCTGATAAAATGGAAAGAAGAAGTGCAGTGCAGTGACATGGCACACCATTTGGGGTCCCCCCTGCAAACCATGCTGAGGACCCCCCTAAGTTCCGTAAACAAATCACAGGGCAAGCCATACTCTGTTACTGTGTGCCAAGCCATGCCACCATGTGTGCGCAATGTCCATGATGATCATGCCGCTGCAGGGGCATACACTGCTCCAGGTGAAAGATAGAAGTATGTTTTTAATCAAAGCTTAAATGTTTCATCTAGCGTAGAGAAAAGGCTCTGTTGCCTTGTCCCCAAATATTCCAGCCACAAGTGGCGGCCTGTGAAGTTTATAGGAGGGTGTAAAACTGTGCAATTGCAACCGAGCATAGTGAGGGAGCCTGAACCAACGAAAACAGGTTTGGGGGTTGGTGGATTCCTATCCCCTAAGAAAATGTTTGAATAATTGGTTAACATGGTGCATTATACAGCACACATTCTGTGAACATTGGGTAAAAGGCCAGATAGTTTGCAATCAGTTTTGTAGGTGTAAACATGCAGGTGCAACGTCACAAACGCAGAAGGAGATACACACTACGTAAACAATATTGAAGTTAGCATCTCTGCCATTTTGATTGCATTAGGTTTAGGCTTCACCATTAGTGAACTGCATACCGACATGTTTTATTGTGTTTTCAGGCTTTATGGTCATTGGATAGAATTGAGTCCTAGTTGAGGCCTAGTGCAAATGAAGGTCTTGCCATTTACTGAATTAGATTTTATTCCTGCAGTAATCCAAGAGAACCTTTAGTTTTTCTTCCTCTTATAGTCATCATCCTTGGGTAGCCATGCTCTACACACGTGATGTAAACTCCACCCATGTGAATTACTGCAGCAGTAATTCCACCAAAAAAGCCCCATTAAGTCCTATGGACTAAAAGAAAATGGAGATTTATAACACCACTGCTACTTGTAATCCAGCTGTAATCCCGCCGAACCGAGTGGCAGTAATGGTAATTCAGTTTGGTGATATCTGCCCTATTTTCTGTTTCCATCACTAATGGGTTGCGTGCAGAACGTACTGCTGGGGGTTGCGGGACATCTTCATAAATTGCAGGTGCTTTCTGTTGCGGAGTTGCTTTGGACACGTACTCAGGTTTAGTATATACTGCAGCTGCTTGCATCGGGTACCAACCTTGAAGTGGTGGCGGTGTTGTGGGGGTTGCGGGTTCATCCTTTGGTTGAGTTGTGGGGGTTATGGGTGTTGCAGGTGCTGCAGGCTGTTCACATGGTGCAGGTGTCACGCCAGGTGTGGGAGTGACATCATCCACTTGTATCACTATTTCTCCCCAATTTCTATCTTGTTAGCCAATTTCAAAAATTATCTACCATTCTCCAAAGCTTGAGAATGCCCTTCCTATTCCTCAACATCTCCTTATATTTCACTTCCAAATAAGTATACAAGTGACCCAAAACCTCCATGTTAGTTCTTTCTTTGGGCCAGCACTTATATATTCATAATATTTCCAGGTACATTGCAGGTGCTTTTCAAAGAAGGTAGCAGGCGCTCCTCTCCAGAAAGAACATGGCATGATAACCTGTTCTGAAATGAGAGTTTCAGCACACGCTTTTTGCTCACTGTACCTTTCACAGATGGGAAATATCCATTTCCATATCAGTCTTTGTCCCGCCCACATGGGCAGCCCAGTACTGAAATGCTATGGCAATTCCTCTCTGAACAAGAGTACCAAAAGCAACATATATATTTGTGTGGTGTTAAGGAACCCATGTTGTAGCCACACCTAACCTTGAAATGCTATTGCACCTCTAACCACTGATTCAGCGGTATCAATACATTCCTCCTCCCACTATTGTCCACCCTTCCCATTACCTCTCCCTTCCTTCGTCACCCCCTCACACCACACACTAATGCCCCACACAACTCTGTACACAATTAAACAACCACTACTTGACACCACAATAATGTAATAATACTATTTACCACAAATCAATAAAAACGGAAATATATACACAACAATATAGAGCCTTCCTCAATCTCCACCTTGAGACAAGGGTGTTTACTTCCTTAAGCCCCCTCATGCTGGGCAAAGGGATCTGAGGTCTGCAATATAATGGACCTCCACAATAAAATCACACTTATTTACAAATGGTGTAGACCTTTCCTCAATCCCCTTGCCTGGGGATGAGGGTATTTACCTCTTCACACTCCCTTTTGCTGAGTGGAAGCTTTCCAGGTCCTCCTTATCATGGACCTCACTCCTTATTTTGTCCTGCAGTTCTACCTTTCCTTCACAATCGGAGAAGCTTCCATCTCTCATCATCTTTTGCCTCATAATATATAGGGTAACGTCACCTTACAAAAAACCAATATATGTTGCCACGTGGGTTTGCACACTTCATCCATTCACCATGTCATTTCACACATACTCACTCTTCCTTATTGATTTCTCCCATACAGGTGCACTTACATGTATTTGTTCTCCCGAGTTCCTCTGATACAGGGTCCTGTCAATGACCTGCACACTCAGGGAGCAGCAGCCCACTCCGAGGAGAAGACAGGCCGTCTGGCAACACAGCGCATGTAAAACTCTCTTCAAATCGTGCACGGGGAACTGGTCACTGTAGATGGGCACTGCACAGCTGGGAAACCCTGACCTCATGGAGAGTTCTGGATCACATCGGGGTCATCAAAATGAAAGGGTGACTGTCTGAAAAACGAAGAATAAAAACCATCCAAATGACCAAAGTAATCACTGCACCTCTTCGAAGGGGAAAACAAGGTTATAGAGGCCAGGATGATAGCTTAGGGAAAAACATTTGTCTTGGAAGCAAGACAACGCATAGAAATACAGGTCCGAATCCAAGGTGTGCATTAAGAAACTGGTCCCTGTTAATAAGGACCTTATTCAAGACCAATTATAATTATAATTATATGCAAAAGGGTCTTAGACGGACTCATAGAACCAAACTGACAAAGAGTTGTCTTATCTAAAGACATTATAACTTTAATAGCAGAGAAAAATCCACTTAACAATATCATGCATAATAATGAATAGAGCACAATCCCACCACCCTCATTGTCTACCAATTATAGAACATGCTAATTCCCCCCAATAGTCCCTTGACCGATTATCCCATTCCCCTAGACATGTGGTGCCCTACATCATCACTGTCAAACCCAGATATATGATTGGTGGGTTCTTATCAATAGGTTTGTAAATTTGAGACCATCATGTTATGTGGACCATCCTGTTCCAGACGCAGTCAAAGTAACTTGACGAGTCTAACCCTGCTTTTGATGAGCCAATACAAAATAAAAGAGGTAATGGCTGAAAGGTAGAGAATTAATCTTAAACCTCTGGCAATTGCTCTGGTTAATCGTTCTTCACCTGCCAAGCAATTACAGAAAGGAGAAAATCACATGCAAATCAGGCTTAGTACCACCCCCAAAGGGGCAGTCAAGCTTGAACTGGTAGGTTACATCCCTTCTGCACGAGACCACAAGCATTCCAAGACATGTTTCAGCATTATTGTGCATCATCATTGAGGAGTAGCTTGGGATTCTAGGCTCAGCAGGCATGGGGCGCACATCTGGGCATGCCTGTCTCACTCAGGATAACACAGCAAGGTGCTGGATGGAAGGTTAAGAATTAATATTAAACCTCTGGCATTGCTCAGGGCAACATGATGAGACAATAAATAGGCTTCCTCATTAACCCAGATGCCATGGCACACACAATCTGCACCCCCGACATTGTACTAAATCTATTGGCATGACCTCTGCTCCTCCTGTCCCAAATCACAAGACATTCCAGACACGGCTTCCCTCGAATCTCCTTCCAACCCCAGGTGTCCAGGTATGATGTGAACAGGGCAACGCTCTTGGGTCTAACGTTCGAGGATTTGTTTGATTAAATTGTGTATCTAAATGTAATTCATATGGGTTGACTGCCCGGGGGTGAGGGCAGTAGTGTTCTAAATCTATGCCTAGCTCGTTGGCATCATTGAGCCTCATGCCTTATTCTCAATGTGTCCTTGAAAGGGCACAAACCTTGATGCTCTTTTACCAACTAACATTCTGTTCCCATCATGTCCAGGCCCTGCAGTTGGATACAATTAGTCCTTGTCTGCACACCAGGGGTGACTCGGCTTATCTCCTGGGTAATGGGGAAAGCGGTCTGTTACTGGAGCTGAACTATCAGGGCTACAGCTCCACACCAAGGCCTGTGCTCTCTTTTGTTCAATGTGTACTAGGCCTTAAAATCTAAATGGTGTCACTTCTGTCAAGTTAACACACCAACCTCACTTTTACCGCAATACCTTGCTGACTCAATCCTTCCCGCACATCACGCTATCCTACGTCACTACAATACATTAGCTAAATAGCTAAATGCCAGGCCTATAATGCTGCCCTATCTATGACCTCTGCAACCACAACATTAATACATCTGTTGCTCATTCTGTGTTGTTATATGTAAGTATCTAATATATGTCAGACCTCACTAATACAATGTATCTGCTTTCCGCGGCACAACCTTCACTCTGCTCCCACAATGTTGTTCTCTAATAGGTTTTCCTCAACCTGAACATCTTTGCCTGACTGGGACATTTTGTGTGCATACCAACAATGTGATGCCTCAGCAATACCAGCTATTTAACAAAGCTGAAATTATTGTTGCCTTCCATCTCACTCCTGGGGTTCAAGTAACAGTGAACACGAAATGGCTGCAAATTACCAGGTGGGAACTGATTCAATTGGCCAGTGATGCAGAAAAAAGTACACTTGTATTTTCTCACAACTCATGCTTCTCATCATTGTTTCCAGCAAATTACAAAGGATCTTCATTTTCATAGGATAACTCATGACATAATCCAATAGATGCAAGTTATCAAAAGTGCACAGGAGCATTTCCCAATGCATTTTCATGCCTTTCCCTACAATATATGCCAGTATAGAATACCATTTCCAAGGTGGCTCCACCAATATATGCCAGTATGTTCATTTATGAACATTCTCACATTCGCTTTGCGATTAATGCCAGTAAGTGCACTCTATAAAACATGTCAAAGGTGGCTCTGCCAATATATGCCGGTACCCCTGTGTAAGAGCATACTACTGTTGGAGTGGCCCTTAAAATTGCCATGCCACAATAAGAAAACATGTCCAAACTGTTTACAATGTAGGCCATTCTAGATACTTTAGAACACTTATCATGCTTTCTTTATCATAGATGCTCAGTAAAAAAAATAGTCATACCACAGTAAGAAATAGCTAAGTTGGCTGCACCAAAATGCCAATCTAGCAATGTAATTTAACTTATCACGCTTGCTTTATCAAAGATGTCCAATAATAAATGTCATGGTACAGTAATAAATGGCTAGTCTGGCTCACCAAAATGCCAGTCTAGCCACATGATAGCACATATGAGTGCTTAATCATAGTTTCCCAGACATAAATGTCATGCCACAGTAAGCAATAACTAGACTGGCTGCACCAAAATGCTAGTCTAGCCACTTAATAACACACCCATTCACCCCCTCCCCACCCCACCACAACAATCACACCTCAAAACCTGGGATAGGAAAAATGCTGGTTTTAATCTGAATTATAAATATAGGCAGCTTCTCTACAGAAAATAAACACACCTTGCCAGGTAACACCTCACTAATGTTCAAATTTACCATACAAACAAACATCCACACATGTAAAGTGAAACCTAAATAAGTACTTGAGCCAAAAGACGCAATCCTCCCCATTATAAACATACAAACTATCATTGGCCATCAAATTAAGAATGTACAAAAACAATCTTAGAATATGTTTACCACAATACCATTCACGTATTTGTCACTATCACCATCATCAAGTGATATTGGGGCCGATTCATGGAACAAACGTGCGCCGAAAATCTCTGCGCAAGCAGGCGCAAGCAGGCGCAAGCACAAAAAAACAGGTGCACGCGCACGCGTGCGATCCATGGAAGTCCCTGCGCGTGTTCTCCTCGGGATGTGCGCCAAACCCGTGCATGGCGCACACCTCACTGCAACATCCCGAAAGACGTGCGCGACGCGCACAGTGAAAGCGCACAACCTCGGCGCATACACTAGAAAGTGGGCGGAACACGGGGCGTAACGCACGGAATGGGGAACAACTCGCGAAAACAAGGGCGTAACTGGGGATGTACTGCAGGGAAGCAGACGGAACGCCCACACGCACCCGAACCAGACGTATTCATGGAATCGAATAGGGCAAAGCCACGCACAGCGAAAGACACGCACAAGCCGAAACACGTCCGCCACACGAAGGCAGGCGGTAGCGTCCCTGCGCATTACAAAAGTGGCAACATACAGCAATTGTGCCTGTGCGAGTGGGGCACGTGTATTTCGGGGTTGCGCGGGAAGTTACACACGCGATTGAGCGGGCTATGTGTATTTCAGGGGTTCGTGTGAAGTTTTTCACGCGATCGGGCCTGGGGGAGCGGGCTACGTGTACATCAGGGGTTCGCGTGAAGTTTTTCACGCGATCGGGCCTGGGGGAGCGGGCTACATGTACATCAGGGGTTCGCGTGAAGTTTCTCACGCGATCGTGCCTGGGGGAGCGGCCTACGTGTATTTCAGGGGTTCGTGTGAAGTTTTTCACACGATCGGGCCTGGGGGAGCCGGCTACGTGTACATCAGGGGTTCGCGTGAAGTTTCTCACGCGATCGGGCCTGGGGGAGCGGGCTACGTGTACTTCAGGGGTTCGCGTGAAGTTTTTCACGCAATCGGGCTTGGGGGAGCGGGCTACGTGCACATCAGGGGTTCGCGTGAAGTTTCTCACGCGATCGGGCCTGGGGGAGCGGGCTACGTGTACTTCAGGGGTTCGCGTGAAGTTTTTCACGCGATCGGGCCTGGGGGAGCGGGCTACATGTACATCAGGGGTTCGCGTAAAGTTTCTCACGCGATCGTGCCTGGGGGAGCGGCCTACGTGTATTTCAGGGGTTCGTGTGAAGTTTTTCACACGATCGGGCCTGGGGGAGCCGGCTACGTGTACATCAGGGGTTCGCGTGAAGTTTCTCACGCGATCGGGCCTGGGGGAGCGGGCTACGTGTACTTCAGGGGTTCGCGTGAAGTTTTTCACGCAATCGGGCTTGGGGGAGCGGGCTACGTGCACATCAGGGGTTCGCGTGAAGTTTCTCACGCGATCGGGCCTGGGGGAGCGGGCTACGTGTACTTCAGGGGTTCGCGTGAAGTTTTTCACGCGATCGGGCCTGGGGGAGCGGGCTACGTGTACTTCAGGGGTTCGCGTGAACATTTTCACGCGATCGGGCCTGGGGGAGCGGGCTACGTGTATTTTAGGGGTTCGCGTGAACATTTTCACGCGATCGGGCCTGGGGGAGCGGGCTACGTGTATTTCAGGGGTTCGCGTGAACTTCTTCATGCGATCGGGCCTGGGGGAGCGGGCTACGTGTATTTCAGGGGTTCGCGTGAAGTTTCTCACGTATCGGGCCTGGGGGAGCGGGCTACGTGTATTTCAGGGGTTCGCGTGAAGTTTCTCACGCGATCGGGCCTGGGGGAGCGGGCTACGTGTATATCAGGGGTTCGCGTGAAGTTTCTCACGCGATCGGGGCTGGGGGAGCGGGCTACGTGTATTTCAGGGGTTCGCGTGAAGTTTCTCACGCGATCGGGCCTGGGGGAGCGGGCTACGTGTATTTCAGGGGTTCGCGTGAAGTTTCTCACGCGATCGGGCCTGGGGGAGCGGGGTACCACTCACCGTCTGCCTTGCGTGTAGAAGAGCGCGTAGCCAACACCCGCTGTGAAGTAATAGCGTGTGAACCCCAACGGATGGAAAACACACGCACCGCACAAAAAGCACGTACAGAACAGTGTAAAGGCACGCGGGATCTCCAAGCCCTGCCAGGGCAACGCCCGTGCGCAAAACGTCACAGACGCGCTTACGCTGTAAGGGCCTTTGGTCCAATGAAATTGCGTACGCGTGCTGACGCGCTTACGCGCTAAGGGCCTTTCCTCGATTTTCACGCTGACATGCAGGATTTTCACGTGCCAAATCACTCCGTATCAAGCTGGCCACGCGAAAACACACGGAAGACCACGCTCCTGCCCAGAAGGCCGAATTACTGCCCCCCAGTGCCCCGAGCAGCCTCCCACGTGCCATCTGCTGCTGCCTGCCTGCCTGCCTGCCTGCTGCCACCGTGCCCTGCCATTTGGTGCCTGCACATCAGCCATCAGCAGGGGTCCAGTTGCTGTGTCCACCCCTGCTGGAACAGAAGACTCCCGACTCAGATAACATCGCTCCACAGCCCAGCCCCAGGACCCAGTTGCCCACCCACTCCTGCCCCTGGGGTTGCCATGTCGGGCACATCCACATCTGGCACCAGTGGCAACCCCCGGCCAGAGGGGCAGAGGGGCACGAGCTTCACTGCCACCGAAGTTGGTGTCCTGGCGGAGCAAGTCCTGGGGCAGTATGATGCCCTCTTCGGATCGTCCCGCGCCAACAAGGAAGGACGGGAGAGGATCTGGGCCGACTGTGTGGTTGCCATCAACGCGGAGGGGGTGGCAACCCGCACCATCCAGAAGGTCAAGAAGCGCTGGGAAGACATGAGGTCCAGGACCCTCATGAAGGCCCGGCGCCTCGTGGAGGGGGGCCGGAGCCGCATGAGTTCCATCCAGATGGGGGTCCTGGAACGCGTACACCCAGCGCTCCACGCCCAGGTCCTTGAGAGGGAGACCCGTCTGGAGTTGAGCGGTAAGTGGCCAAGCATTGCTGTGTGAGACAGGGCATGTTGCAGTGTGCTGGTTGTCTGATACTTGCCTGTATGTGTGACATAGGCCATGTACGCATGTATGTGTGCAGGGACATCATGGTAATGCATGTGCGACCAGTAATGTGTGAACCGCACGGTTGTTGCATGTGTTTAAATGCGACATGGGGAGCCCTATGCAGATTGTACACATGAGAGCATGGCAGTCTCTGTTCCTGGACATGGGTGGGGGTGAGGGATGGGTGCTGATGCCAGGTACATATATGGTGTCCATGTCTGTGTGCCTGACCTGCGTGTCTGTGACTTGTGGATGCCATGGATGCATGACACATGTCTGTGACAATGTACAGATTCACTGATGCAGCCTAGTCATCCTTGTATCCACTGTGATTGGGGTGTACGGGGCCAGATGGATGTGACTGAGGTGAAGTGTGTGCATGTGATAGGCATGACCCATGATGCATGTGAGTTCCATTACATTGTATGTTTCGAGAGTCCATTGGACATGTATGGAAATGTCCATGGCATGCACCATGACTGTCACTGTGTGTGTTTTGCCTGGACTGACACATGTGTTGTGGAGGGACATGATGGAAGTGTACTTTGACAGTGGCACTCATCTGCTATTGCTTCCTATCTAGGGGACCATTGTACAGTACCCTGATGCTTGTGTTCTATGTCTCCCTCTACGCAGCGGCTAGTGAAGAAGAGGGCGGAGACGGCGCTGTGGAGCAAGGCGGCGGGGATGCCCCCACGGCTGCAGCGGAAGGGGTGGGTGAGACCCACAGGGGCCTGCTACGGCGGAAGACGGTGAGGAGCCATCCAGGTTGGTGGTTTCCACAGAGGAGGAGGAGGCCGCCACTGAGGCGCACATGGGGCCTGGTGGGGGCATCCCTGCTGGTGCAAGTGGTGCAGTCCAGGGGCAGGGGCAGGAGGCAGCACAGGTCACCGTGGAGGGGCCTGTGCATGTCGCTGTCCCTGACCCTGTGGGTGCACCACCATGCACCAGCAGGGATGCCCCGTCCCAGGCCCGTCCGCAGGTAGAGGGGATGTCCATGTCATCTGACTCCCCTCCACCTGCAGACGAGGGGACCCCTGGCCGTATGGAGAAGGTCCTGATTGGGATCGCGATGCGCACGGCTGTGATTCGTGATGCCGTGCGTGCTTCCCAGGAGGAGCACGCACGTCATCACGAAGAGCACCGTGCCGACGTGGCCCAATTGGGATCGTCCATGTTCGGGGGTTTCCTGCATGTGTCGGCCAATCTGGCGGCCCTCTCCTCCTCTGTGGAGACTATACGCCAGTCGTTCACCTTGCCGTCTTCCGGCCCAGATGCCACCAGGGCCCCCTGTGGACCTGCCCTGACCAATGCAGCCAGCTCGGTGGGGATCCCATCCCTGCCACAGTCGGGAGTCAGAGGTCCAGCAGGGGTGGACACCACAGCAACTGTACCCCAGCAGATGGAGGATGTGCCGGCATCATCAGGCAGGGCACGTGCACGACGGCGTCGGTGGATTCCATCAGCCTGGATGCCATCGTGCTGCCAGAGGCAGTGGCGTCGGAGGCAGCAGCGGAGTCAACGTGGGAGGCATCATGGCTCAGGGCCATCAACATCGGAGGGGCAGGCATCGGCCGGAGGGCAGGAGGACCCAGGACGGGAAGTGTCTTCCGTGTGGCAGCGGTTGGGCCAGCATATAGGTGCGCAGCGGCGGCGGGGGGAAAAGAGGCGCGGCTCACAATGGTCAGGGCGGAGAACTCCATGCGGAGGGCCCTGAGGCGGGCCGAGTGCCTCGAGGCAATCCGCAGGGGGTTGGAGGAGCAGATGGCGTCGTCCCTGCGGACCCTCGGGGCCATGGAACAGGACCGCCTCCGGGACATAGACAAGGAGTTTGATGATGCCCTGGCCCGGAACACCACGGAGTGAGCCGCTGGACTTGCCCGCCGCCTTTGTATATAGTTCTTTAGTTTTAGGTTTCATTTGTTTCTTCTTATGATTTGGAGTCGACGGACACAGCTCCACTTTTTGTATATAGTTGCATTTTAGTTAGGGTTTTTTGTAGGTTTCCTTTGTTCAGTTGGGCTCATGGACCCTTGGATGTTTTGTACATAGTTCTTCATTGGATTGATTTTATTTTTAATGTGACTTTAAACAACTTTTTTTTGGATTTGGATTTGTAGTTTTGATTTTTTTGGACGGACATGCAGCTTATCTTTTTTTCATTGCCATTGTAGTTTGTTTCATTTCATTTGCATTCAATTTTTTTTAATACAATTTTGTTTTCATACTTCACTGTGTGGTATCATCTCATTGGTTTCATGCATGTCATGTTTGGTGTTTTCCCATTCATTTGCAACCATTGTGTGTGACGGACATGGGTTCATTTGCTTTATGAACATTGGGGGTGTAACATGTAATTTCCATTTCCATGTGGGTGAATGGGTTACTTGGTAGGGCCTTTTGGCTGTGGAGGCTGACCATAACGCACATGATTGGGGATTGTGAGGACCTGGGTGCAGGGGGACATGAGTGGGGGCCTGGTGGAGGCTGCCCCTGGTGACTGGGGAGGTGGGGGTGGTGGGAGACATGGGTGGGGGCCTGGTGGCAGGTGCCCCACAGTGCTGGGGGGGGGTGGGGAACATGAGTTGGACATGGGTGGGGGCCTGCTGGCAGGTGCCCCACAGTGCTGGGGGATGGGGGTGCTGGGAGACATGGGTGGGGGCCTGCTGACAGGTGCCCCACAGTGCTGGGGGGTGGGGGGGTGGGGAACATGAGTTGGACATAGGTGGGGGCCTGCTGGCAGGTGCCCCACAGTGCTGGGGGGTGGGGGGGTGGGGAAAATGAGTTGGACATGGGTGGGGGCCTGCTGGCAGGTGCCCCACAGTGCTGGGGGGTGGGGGTGCTGGGAGACATGGGTGGGGGCTGCTGGCAGGTGCCCCACAGTGCTGGGGGGTGGGGGGGGTGGGGAACATGAGTTGGACATGGGTGGGGGCCTGCTGGCAGGTGCCCCACAGTGCTGGGGGGTGGGGGGGTGGGGAACATGAGTTGGACATGGGTGGGGGCCTGCTGGCAGGTGCCCCACAGTGCTGGGGGGGGTGGGGGGTGGGAGACATGAGTGGGGGCCTGGTGGAGGGTGCCCCTGCACTGCTGGGGGGTGGGGGTGCTGGGAGACATGGGTGGGGGCCTGGTGGAGGCTGCCCCTGGTGGCTGGGGGGTGGGGGTGCTGGGAGACATGGGTGGGGGCCTGGTGGTGGGTGCCCCTGCACTGCTGGGGGGTGGGGGTGCTGGGAGACATGGGTGGGGGCCTGGTGGCAGGTGCCCCACAGTGCTGGGGGGTGGGGGGGTGGGGAACATGAGTTGGACATGGGTGGGGGCCTGCTGGCAGGTGCCCCACAGTGCTGGTGGGTGGGGGTGCTGGGAGACATGGGTGGGGGCCTGGTGGTGGGTGCCCCTGCACTTCTGGGGGGTGGGGGTGCTGGGAGACATGGGTGGGGGCCTGTGGAGGGTGCCCCTGGTGGCTGGGGGTGCAGGGGGACATGCGTTGGTGGGCAGTAGTGCAACATGTGGGTTGGCTGGGGGGCATGGCCATGGTGGATGGGGTGCCTGCAGGACATGTGCGCCACCTGCAGGGGCCGTGGAGGGTGTGGTGCTCCCCGCGCACCCCTGAAATACGCGTACCCTGCTCGCACGGGCCCAATCGCGTGTGGAAATTCCCGCACACCCCTGAAATACACGTACCCTGATGGAATCGCATGTGGAACTTCCCGCGCACCCCTGAAATACGCGTACCCTGCTCGCACGGGCCCAATCGCGTGTGGAAATTCCCGCGCACCCCTGAAATACACGTACCCTGCTGATATCGCGTGTGGAACTTCACGCGCACCCCGAAATACACGTACCCTGATGGAATCGCGTGTGGAACTTCCCACGCACCCCTGAAATACGCGTACCCTGCTCGCACGGGCCCAATCGCGTGTGGAAATTCCCGCGCACCCCGAAATACAGGTACCCTGATGGAATCGCTTGTCGAACTCCCCCCCCCCATGAAATACACGTACCCTGTGGTGCTCCCCGCGCACCCCTGAAATACGCGTACCCTGCTCGCACGGGCCCAATCGCGTGTGGAAATTCCCGCACAATACACGTACCCTGCTGATATCGTGTGTGGAACTTCACGCGCACCCCGAAATACACCTACCCTGATGGAATCGCGTGTGGAACTTCACGCGCACCCCTGAAATACACGTACCCTGATGGAATTGCGTGTGGAACTTCCCGCGCACCCCTGGAATACACGTACCCTGCTGTAATCGCGTGTGGAACTTCCCCTGCACCCTGAAATACACGTACCCTGCTGATATCGTGTGTGGAACTTCCCACGCACCCCTGGAATACACGTACCCTGCGGAAATCGCGTGTGTAACTTCCCATGCACCCTGAAATAAACGTACCCTGCTGATATCGCGTGTGGAACTTCACGCGCACCCCGAAATACACGTACCCTGATGGAATCGCGTGCCGAACTTCACGCGCACCCCTGAAATACACGTACCCTGATGGAATCGCGTGTGGAACTTCCCGCGCACCCCTGGAATACACGTACCCTGCTGGTATCGCGTGTGGAACTTCACGCGCACCCCGAAATACACCTACCCTGATGGAATCGCGTGTGGAACTTCCTGCGCACCCCTGAAATACGCGTACCCTGCTCGCACGGGCCCAATCGCGTGTCGAAATTCCCGCGCACCCCTGAAATACACGTACCCTGCTGATATCGCGTGTGGAACTTCACGCGCACCCCGAAATACACGTACCCTGATGGAATCGCGTGTGGAACTTCCCGCGCACCCCTGAAATACGCGTACCCTGCTCGCACGGGCCCAATCGCATGTGGAAATTCCCGCGCACCCCGAAATACACGTACCCTGATGGATTCGCGTGTCGAACTTCACGCGCACCCCTGAAATACACGTACCCTGATGGAATCGCGTATGGAACTTCCCGCGCACCCCTGGAATACACGTACCCTGCTGATATCACGTGTGGAACTTCACGCGCACCCCGAAATACACCTACCCTGATGGAATCGCATGTGGAACTTCACGCGCACCCCTGAAATACACGTACCCTGATGGAATTGCCTGTGGAACTTCCCGCGCACCCCTGGAATACACGTACCCTGCTGTAATCGCGTGTGTAACTTCCCCTGCACCCTGAAATACACGTACCCTGCTGATATCGTGTGTGGAACTTCCCACGCACCCCTGGAATACACGTACCCTGATGGAATCGCGTGTGGAACTTCACGCGCACCCCTGGAATACACGTACCCTGCTGGTATCGCGTGTGGAACTTCACGCGCACCCCGAAATACACCTACCCTGATGGAATCGCGTGTGGAACTTCCCGCGCACCCCTGAAATACGCGTACCCTGCTCGCACGGGCCCAATCGCATGTGGAAATTCCCGCGCACCCCTGAAATACACGTACCCTGCTGATATCGCGTGTGGAACTTCACGCGCACCCCGAAATACACGTACCCTGATGGAATCGCGTGTGGAACTTCCCGCGCACCCCTAAAATACGCGTACCCTGCTCGCACGGGCCCAATCGCGTGTGGAAATTCCCGCGCACCCCGAAATACACGTACCCTGATGGATTCGCGTGTCGAACTTCACGCGCACCCCTGAAATACACGTACCCTGATGGAATCGCGTGTGGAACTTCCCGCGCACCCCTCGAATACACGTACCCTGCTGATATCGCGTGTGGAACTTCACGCGCACCCCGAAATACACCTACCCTGATGGAATCGCATGTGGAACTTCACGCGCACCCCTGAAATACACGTACCCTGATGGAATTGCGTGTGGAACTTCCCACGCACCCCTGGAATACACGTACCCTGCTGTAATCGCGTGTGTAACTTCCCCTGCACCCTGAAATACACGTACCCTGCTGATATCGTGTGTGGAACTTCCCACGCACCCCTGGAATACACGTACCCTGCTGTAATCGCGTGTGGAACTTCACGCGCACCCCTGAAATACACGTACCCTGCGGAAATCGCGTGTGTAACTTCCCATGCACCCTGAAATACACGTACCCTGCTGATATCACGTGTGGAACTTCACGCGCACCCCGAAATACACGTACCCTGATGGAATCGCGTGAGGTACTTCCCGCGCACCCCAGTGATACACGTAGCCCGCTTGCTGTGCTGGTACAGGGTTAGCGCAGCCCTTTGCGCTGGATTGGGTATATTGATGGCTTTTCCCTGCACGAGAGGCGTTCTTGGGGGCGTAACTGGCGCTGCTGCAGGGTCGCTGCGCCACTGTGCGCCACGGCTGGTTTTGGTGGCTGGAATCCATGAATACGCTGTGCGCGGAATTGGATTTTAGCGCACGCGGCTGGCGCAGGGATTCGCACGCACACACTGTGCGCCAGCCGCGTGCGCCACTTGTGCGCTGGATTCTATGAACTACCCCCTTAGTATAGAATAAATTTACTTCCGAATGTTGGACACTATTTATAGCTTGGACATAAATACAAGAATGCCTGGCATTCTTGATGTGCTTATATTTATTTGGAAGGATTGGGTTCAGGGTAGAAGCTTGTATTACTAAGAGTGAAATATCTTGATACATTAAAGGGTCACATGCATTTAATTGTACATGATTGTAAAACTGAAATAGAAAATGTATCAGCAAGTTAACTTTAAGGGTCTGCGCAGGACAGAATCCTTTTGTTTCTGCACAATATTATTTGGGAAAATGATGTTGATTATTTAAATTGCCATTTTGTTCTTGGGAGTGAAGTGGATACATTAACCTCCTTCCTAATCTACTTTACAAGGTCGAAAACTGCCGTAGACTATGCTCACAAACCCAGACAACATTTGCTCCTGTGAAAACTCAGATAATTAATGAATAATTAGTTAATGCGAGAGACTGATATGCCATGCACAATTTGCATTCTAGAACAATCTATTTCAAAGGTGCAGTTTCCAGTTAGTATAATACCTTGTACACAGGGTTCCCTCAAAATACTTTCAATTGCCATCTGGGATTAAGCTCTTGTGACATATATCAAATCAATTTGTGGGTTTTTGTACTCACTTTGGGTGTGTCTTTTACAGGCCCAGGACAGGTAGAGACATCAATAGTGGTAGGCAACTGAACCAAGAAAGCTCTTCTTTTCAGTCTGTCTCCCAGCTACCTATTACCTCTCAGGATCTGTCTGGGGAAAGTCTGTTCAATTTTGCTCCCTCTATACATTACTTAAGAAAATTGTCCTTAAATTACATTCAAACACCACCAAAATACGTTCTTCACCTGCCCTAAAGTTTCCCTTCCTCTGCTGCTTCCCCCAAAACTCTCTCATCTTCATATGTGTTTGTATTATTTAATGTATATGGCACTCATGACTGGGTAAGTATCTGAGTGCACTTCCAATCATGTATTCCAGGAAGGTGGCCAATAAAAATTATCAAGAACAATACAAGTTATTTAAGAATAAAAGAAGTATTAAAAAAGCAATGTTTTTAACTACCATGTAAAAGTAACAAGATTTGGGTGAGCATTATAATAACTTGAAGGGAATTTCACAACCTGAATGGAAAAGGAGCATTCCATGGATCGAGAACACTGAAAAAAGAGGGTGTCAATCATCAGCATTTTATTCACAGACCTTACATTCCAGTTGAATTTGCAGTGTAAACAGTATACCAGAGGACAAAGGTTCAGGCTACACAGTCACCATTCAGCAAAGTGGCCAAGTCCAACAAACCATCCCCCAGTAATCATGGAGGTCTCAGCCAAGGGCAAGTTATAACTGTCCTTTATTTTCCATAACAGACAGGGATCATTCAGGAAGACAAAATCTCCAACAATCTCAGCTCCTGATCCTGTGTCAGGAGCTTTTGTTACCAAATGGCATCATAACTGAACCCTTCCCCAAAAGCCTAAGAGCCCACTCTATTGGGTGGCTGGGGTGATAGTGCCTGTCATCAACTGGTCATTTGTTAACATCCTCCCCATTCCCATTGAGCCCTATGGGGGCTCAAATGGGAATGGGGACGTACCAGGACCGGGTCCCGAAAATGGGAATTACCGGGCCCGCAGAAGTCAGAATGACCGGGTAATTCCCTTTTTTCGGGACCCGGACACGAGTTTGGAGGTAGCCATGCCGGTAATGACGGCATGGTTACCTCCAAACTCGTAATGAGGCCCATTGTGTCCCAATTGTTGCTACTTGTACATCCACCTAGGCTGAGAGAGTGACTGCAACTTGCAATGTTTGTTGGGCAACACATGTATCAGTTCTTGTCTGGTTAGCTGGGAACAGCTTCTCTTCCCATCACGGGCAAATGGCTATTGTTCGGCTTGGCCGTATCACATGGGTGAGGACCGCAAAACTGAGCTTTTGGTCTGAAATTAGTGAGGATTTCTTCTGCTATTCTGCAGGTGGCTCCTTGCCCCTAGAGTTAGGAATGTTCCACCCGCCTTTGTCCTTGGCTTCGAGCACTGGTCCTTTGCTTCATGCTGCAGAGTCTGCATTTCTTTCTTCCTTGTGCTGAGGCTTATGGCTTTGTGCAAATTCAATACTGTTGTTCTATGGTTTCTCTATGTCTATTTATGTTATTGTATTGCTTTCTCTTGAGGTTAGTAGTATTCGGTTCTCCCAGGTTCCTTATATGTCCCTGAAGTTCCATTTGATTATTAGCAATAAGTGGCTGCAAGCATGATTTGTGTGACTCTTGCTCTTTTGCGTTTCTGCGTTTCTCTGTTTGGCTAATGGAGGAAAATAAGAAAGACTTCTGACAGTATGTACATGCATCTGTCCTCGATCTATACAACTGTGTATGCACGTTCTTCGTGTTTGCACGTGTGTGTCCGTGTAACTTCATGCAGGGATGTGAGTCTGCTTGGTGGCTAACGTTACTATGTTGTGGTCTATCTAATGACGTCAGCACAGCTATATATTTATCGTAAATCAACCTGGTATAGTGATGGGGCCCCGTGTCCACAAAGAGGTCCGCTGGATAGGGTTTGCATGGTTGTCTAAGATAATTTCTCCTCACAGATGTAGGATGTACTGGCCCTCCTAGGGGCTGGCCAAACAATGACGGGCATCCAGTGTCAGACTGGGACAAAAAATGGGCCCAGACACCCCAAAAAAAAGTGGCCCTCACCTAAAATAAATGGCCCTCAAATCTTCATCTGTGAATCATGTAAATTCACAACTTTACAGGAAATGCTACTTATGGAGGGTTAATGGTGTTTGTTGTATGTATTGTTTTGTGTAAACACTTGAGAAAACAAGCGATAACATTCCTTTTCCATGACCCTGGCATTTGATAATGATTTGATGTTTAAATTGCATGTTTGCCAAAGCACTTTACATACCACATAATTACATACAATCATTCCCAACTGAAGTAGTTGGTACTCATTTATCAACCTCTGATTAATGAAAAGCTGAGTTGGCCTTGCGAGGATTTGAACCTGCTGATCATGCATATATTGCAGCAGTGCCAGCGAGTGCTCAACCTGTTGGTCTATATTACTGGAATAAGCTAGGAGGAGCAAGCAGTTCCTTCCTTCTTCCCTCCCATCATCCATCACTCCCTTATCCCTCCCTCCCTTCCTTCTTTTTGATTTTCTTTGTTCTTTTTTGTTTTGTTCCCTTTTTTTGCTTCCCCTTCCATTCTCTCCCCTTTCTTTCATGGACATCATTCCTCTCCTCCTGTCCTTCCTCTCTCACATTGTTTCCTTTCTGTCTCCCAACCATCTTCCTCTTAACTCACCCCATCCTCCTACCCTCCTTGGTTTTGTCTCTCTGCCATTCCTCTGTATTTCTTTTCTTCCTCTCTCTCTGTAATTCCTACCCCATTGTTATGTTGGAAAATAATTAAAGATAAATTATTGTGCGTGGGCCAACAGGTTAGGGTGCACTCGAGTTGAGTGCAATGATAGGCTCTGCAGCATTCTTGAATAACAGCTGATACAAAAGGGCAGCTGCATCAACAAGATAGCAGAGATAACATCAGAGTGTGATAGATCCATGTTCAGACACAAACATTTAATCTAAGCATGCATGAACCCCACATCTGGGTCTGTCTCGGTATAGATATCTCACGGGATTAGGGGCCTGGATTTACAATGCGTGTATGTGTTGTTTAGTCCTGCGGGTAAGGTGCCAGGAAAGGGTGATATTGGCAAGAATGCAGTTCAGCTATGACTTAACAATGCCACAATTCACAACAAGCCTGGTGCCACCACACACATCATGCAGCTCAGACAATACCCAATCTAAAGCAATTACCACCTCCCCAATTCTACCAATGTCTACAGGCTGAGAACCATCCCTCATTAAATCAGGGTAATGCACCTAAACTACTGAGGTGTGATTGCTGGCTGGAAAATTAGGAAAACCTGTCCTCAGTACACCATGTGATGCTCATACCAGTATGACACAGCATGCTGCAGAACTGGCACTACTGAATACCTGGCTTTAGATTGCTGTATTTAAACATTAGTGAAGTGAGAAGCTCTCACTTTCCACAACTTCCTATTTTCTGTTCAAAACCCTGAGCAAACATGCCCTACACCAGAAAACATGTATTCAAAGGAATCATAGTGCAATAAACCTTATGTCTCTTAGGCTCCCTCCCATGCACACAAATGGCCTAAAAAAACAGGCCTTGATGCAACTTCAGAAAGGGTCCTCAATGCAGCCACTGAATCCGAACCATACACAGCCTCTGAGAAGTCCCTCGCTGAGGGGCCTGTAACAAAACTCCCAATGCACAGGGAAGAACAGAGAAAACATTGTTTCATATCATTTTGCCTATTGGGGTTCAGCTGTGAAAGTGCACAGGCACAATAAAAGGTAGGATCTGTACATTCAACCATGCACCCAATATATATTAAAGCAGGCTATTTGGAATAAGGGACAGCATTTAGATAACAGAGATGGTGACTAACATTGGAATAAACAAAACAGAGCTTTTAAGAGGGAATAATGATTGTACGCATCAGGTATCAGCAAATGCAACCAACTGCAATACAAATGTTCTTTTTATTTCACCCACTCTTGAGCTGCAAAGGTAAGGAGGAAGCAGTGTGCAGGGCATTCTGGGAAATAAATTTTTTTTTTTAAATTAAATTAGTTTTACTGATTGCCTTAATCCCCATATTCACATATCCCCATATTCTGGATATATAGTACATTCTGAAATACAATCCTAGGGCTTTCAGAACACGACAGCCGTATGCTGCAAAGTTTGGAAGCAAGGTCAAACAGTAGGCTCCAAATCCAACAGTTTGAACTCAGAGCTAAAGGACAATATTATGACAAATCATAGTGCACACTTGTGCTTGCTACACTTATACCTAATGCAGAAGTACAGTTGAATGTCTCTGTCCTATAATTGTACACTGGAAATCAGCTCTTACAAGAGGCACTGTGCAATGGACACTCCTAGGCAACGGCCTTGCACAAAATATGCATACATGCAGCAATATTTACTACAGTTTAAGGGGAATTAACATTTCTGTAAACTATAATAGCTGTAAGTGATTTCAATTCGGCACACACCCAAGTCAAAGCTCATCATGTAGTGCACAACTGAAACCCTTATTTATTTTTGTCTATAAGTTTAGTATTCTGAACGATATACCTCTCATATCACACCCTTCGCCTGGGACCGCCCTCGGTCACACTGAACCAGGAATCAGGCTAGTTTGCAAAGGTAAATATTTATTTATGTATTTAAAATGTAATCACAATATGTTTTAATAGATAAACAACAATCACCAATGGGGTGACAGAACACTGAATAATATATTTGAATACACTAGGAATAAGTAATGAGCAAAACAAATGCAGCACAGAAAATAATACTTTTGTGTTGGTTCAGATGAGATAGCACTATGGTTAGATGTAACACCCGTCAACCCCCAATAAGGCAATGTAAACAATTGGGAGGAGAGAACAGGTATTCAGGAATAGCACAAATCAAACAGAATATCAGTCCCACCTTCCCCCATAAAACACAAGAGAAAAACAGATTTGGGGCTGATTCATGGAATTATTTGTGCCGAAAAACGGGGATTTGTGCGCCATTCTGCCGCAAATCACCATTTGTTAAACAGGGATTTGCGGGCAGAATGGTGCACAAATCCCCGTTTTTCAGCGCAAATAATTCCATGAATCAGCCCCAATTGACTTTTCAGCAGTCAGCATGGCTTTTAAAATTATCTTTAGAATTGACTGGGCAAAAACACCAAATATGGTGAAAAATACCTAAATTGTTGGAAATTCCTATGGGGGCCACTTTGAATAGTTGCACACAAGCACAAGCATTGATTTAGTCAGCAGAAAACATTTGAAATCTTAAGGTCCAAGTCAGAAGCAGTCTAAAGCTATTTTACACGTGTAAACCTTTGGGATTTTTAAATTTGCGGCAAACTTTTCCTTGTGCGAGATTCACCATAACGGGAGAATCACACTGTTTTGAAATGCGGTTTTGGGTTCTATGGATAGCTATGGATGTTAGGTACAGGTAGAATTTGAAAACTGAGGGTGTTGTAGAGGTTTTAGTAAAGGTCTTTTTTGCGAGATAGGCGCGAGAATGGAAAACAGAAATGCACTTTTGAAAATGACAAATGGGTTTGATTACACTAGAGGATGACTATGAAAAAGCGAATACCACACAGGGATCTTACAGTTACGTAATCAGTGCGACCCACCTGCTAAGGAAACTCGACTTCTTCAGATGAGAAAAGGGTCAGCGCAAAGATAGTTCTAACAATACTGGCTCTGAATGAAAGATAAGATGGGATGGGTTTGAGGTAGGGATAAGACAATGCAAATATACTATGGGCCACAGTTCTTCCTATTAATACTCACAGGGTAAGTTTTTTAATGGGACCATCAGTTCTGGTCATTGGATTGGGTCTGGTCTAGGAAAGACAGCACATCAGGAACGGTACTGGATCAGCGAGGCCGGTTGCCAGATTTGCACAGGATCTATCCTCCTAAGCTGTGGGTATTTGAATCAGCTGGATGGTGAGTTCCTCAGGCAAACTTGGTGGTGGCAAGCCAGAGGATTTCAGGATGGTTCAAAAGGCCTTCTCGCACCACCCAGCGCTTAACTGGGTAGAGAGAATGAATTTGAGGATTAGGGCTTGCTGGAATTCAATAGCTTTCTATTGCTGGCAAGAGTTTTGGCATCTGACTATGGAAGAATATTAAAGCTGGATGTAGAATGCTGGATCAGAGTGCTTTGCCGGAATCAGGAAAGTGGGTGGATCTGTGAGTCCCTATGTGTTGTCAGCTGTCTCTATTTATCCTTTAAAATGACATCACAAAGTGAGTGTATGGGCCGGCTTAGCTAAGCTGACCCTTTGAGCTGGGATTGGACCCAACTTCATCTCCGCCTTGCAATTTGAGTGATTGGATCAAGGCCGGATGATGCCGCATTTTATGGTTTGCTTTACAATCCTCAGAAACCTCCCTTTAGACACTGATCTCAAAATCAGATTTGATACAAATACTACATTGGTCACCTTTATACATATCACACACAAAGATGCCATATTTTACGTAGCAGCTATTCATCAAAACCCTGCAGCGGTGGGATCTTGTCTCAACTTTCTACAGAAATTTGTCCTTTTCGCTATGAACACAGTTTCCAAATATTATGCAACTTTCCACAAATGTGTGTGTTTCACATAGGAATGTGCCTGCACATTTTCACAATTCTAACATCAATACAGCTTGCATAAAACAACATATACTACCATTCCTGTCCAGAACATGTTACACGGTTATGCCGCCTCTTAAGAAGTGCACCCCAAAATTAGATCCACAATTCTGTCCTTGGCATATTTTTCACCCTTTCGGATGACAAGTTATGAGTCTTTTAAGAATTGTTCTTTGTTCATTCTTAACAGCAGATGGTCGCTTGGCTCCACCCCTTTGTCTCTCCTGGGAGTCTAGTGCATCCCCCTCCTTGAGCGAAGTTCCTTTCAGGAGAGTTTACAACCGCCTTCACACCTCCAATTTCTTGGGCTGAAGCTTGTCATTGTTCCTTTCCTTTCCATAGACAAAAGTATGTTTCTAACCCACAATTAGCACCTCCCAGTGAGTTTCTACTGAGAGGAAGGCTCTCCTTCTGGGAGAAACCTGCTTTTCCAGTTCTTGTGACTCAGCCAAGCTAATTAACTTCTTAAATCCTGCAAAACCAACTTTGTTGTATCAAACATAAATACATTTCTTTCTTAGCCTTAAAATCTGTGGGATCAAAAACACAACTAAAATCTGTATTCCTTTTTGGTAACAATCCTTTTTATGTTTGCTAATCCAGCAGACTTTTTATGTTTAGGTCACTTTAAAGTTTCCTCAGTACTCCTCTGACAGCTGTCATTCAGGTGGCCCGGGAACTGCACCCAGATTTTGGCATAGGCTTTCAGTTTTCAGACTTTGTATGTTTCTCAAAGTTTCATTTGATACATGAATTTTAGCACCAGGCCAGATTTTGAATGTGGAGAAGTGATGTGTATAGGCATTTAAGAGTTTTTAGCAACAAAGCAAATATCATTTGTAGGCACATTTTTGGGTTTCACCTGCAAAGTTCTGCTTCCCTCTCTGTACTCTGTTTGCTGGTCATGGAGCCCACTGGCACATTGTCTGCAGGGTGTGCTCTATTCCCCCGCACATGCACCATGGATGGCGGGTTGTGCATCCCTCTTTTTGTGTGCTGAAGCACACGGTTTTTGTAGGTTTTTGTAGGTATTTGGCACGCATAAGGGTTTTGCCGCCATTGTTGCAGTTTCTTTCACCTTAACTCGCAGGGTGATGCCGCATAGCACAGCGGAGTGGGTCAATACATCCCACATTATGACGCTTTGTCCTGGCCTGTAGCTGTTTGTCCATGTCGAATTTCAGACATTTTTAGAAGATAAGAGCTTTCGCTCATGGGTTAAAAAGAGACACATGGCATGGATGCAGTTCGTTTGCAGTCTTAGAGAGGTTTCAGAGATGCTTGATCATGACCTGATAAGTGTGACATACATACGTACAATCTCACTGCATGAAGGAACCAGCAGGTATGATAACAGAGACCCAGGTCAGCCCATAGAGCTTCCTGCACATATTTATTGTGAAACTGAAGCCACCTAAATACTGTATCATCACCACTCCATCACAGGCCCACCCAATTTAAACCTTTACAATTAGCTGCCTTCACTGTGATTTTTTAACACTGACACACTGAGTAGCATCAAATCCCTTTACCACTGGGCAGCACTGAGTGTTTGCACCACAGAACCCCATCACATTCACATGCCTTTAACACAAAGCAGCACTGACAGGAGCGTAGCACCTTTGACTGCAGCATAAACATCTCTTTCACTGAGTAGCATCCCAGAGCAGCATAAATGTTCTATAAATTAGGCTGCACATTTGGTGACTCTGTCATGACTTTGCCGCAGCAGATAACCACTTCAGAACTAGTCCCGCCGGATTCGCTTAACTGTAGTTGGAACTCCTCCATTTGTGGATCCCTCAAGTAGCACACCAAAGAAGTGAGGGGCTGTACCCAGCCGGGGTTAACTTAAACTGCATAGACAAGCGCAGACTGTTTCGGACTTTCGACCATAAACCAAGTCCCCACTAGTGAGCATCAGTGGGGCTGCCTCCAAAAAACCAACTGAGCTGCACCATAAATGCCTTATGCACAGACGAGCAACATGGACAGCCAGATCACTAACACCCCCTGGGCCAACATTATGAGAAATCGGATTTAATTGAATACTTGGGGCCAGGCTTGATAGAATACGGAGGGTGGAGACAGGAAGATAAAGGTAAAAGGGGAATGATAATTTGGATCAGGTTGCTGCTTCAGTTAGTAGAATTAAATACTGCACAATGATACTATTTTCAAAAACCTCACATCAACCAGGATACCTAGGCCCTGCATGTGCCACCAAGACATGACCTTGCACCTTTTCCTGAACCTGGTCTGTCCAGGGAAGCTCTTCAGTGTGGGCTGAGTCCACAATACTTTAAAATCCTGCACTCACACATTTATGTACACACCAAAGGGTTGTTTTAGGATTCAGTGCTCCCCTCAGCCATGGTGCACTTATGTAAGGACTAGGACTACTACAAAGTCAGGTTCTTCACTGCTGTCTAGCCAACACTGAGCCAGGTGTTACAAGCAGTGACCCACGCAGACACTGACACAGCTCCCCTCCGAATCAGCTCCCCTCCGAATCAGCTCCGGATACAGCATCAGGACCAGCATCAAGTTTGAGTCATCTCATGTTCCCACCACCATATGCCATGAGAAAACCTGATCTTCATTCAAAAGACAATCATTTAGTCCGATTGGAAATGTGATTTTTTTTTTTCATATTTATTTTTGTCTGTGCTCAAACATCCCCTTGTGGTTTGAGTTGCATGTGTTGTTAGTCATGCTGACACGATGATTGCACAGCCGTGACACTCACTGACTGAGTGCCAGTGCGCTGGCCCTTTCTCGACTAACAGAGATAGTAACAATTAATTAGAAACACTTCCCTTGACTGTTCTCGTTCAGAGTCACTGCCTCTTCTCTGAAACCCGATCCCGGCTGCCCCATTCCATTTTTTTGTTTTTATCACTTACTGTGTGTAATTCACGTGCAATGGGCCAGGCATCTCAAATAGGCCTCTCGCCATTGTCGTGTGTGCTTTGCTTGATGCCTGCTACCTCCTCTGTCATCAACTCTTCCCTTTGAATATCTGCACATTGTGCTGGGTGTGGCACCCAGCAACACACCAATGCACATGATGGCACACGATTCTTGAGCATGAGTTGCTGTCACTGCCACTGCCACTGCCAGCCTGCTACATATCAACAGGCCTCCTGCCCTAATAGGGCTAGGCACAAGAGTCATCCCCGGGTTAGACCCGCTCTGCCCCCCACCCAAGGCAGGCAAAAGCAAACTTGATGTCCCACCCCCCACGACAGGAATTGTTAGTGTTCTCGAAGAGAATGTGAAGCTGCCTGTCTGGTGCCAAGCTAGTCGATGGCTGGGGCACTGGCAGCCCCACGACTCATGCTATTGGTGTGTCATCAAAGCAAATTTAACACTTACTTTTAACTTTTCTTTGATGATGTTCTCAGACTAACACTGTCTGCATTCTAATCATAAATACATCCCTTTGCCGCTGTGCAGCAAGCTGACGGCACGCTGTGTGACAACTTCAGTTACAAAAATCCAGCCCAGCTCCATGGATTTTAATGTAGCTCATAAAACCAGCCCCAGAGTGCCTTACAAAATTGGCCCAGGGCAATCCAAAGTCCATTTTGATTCTGCCGGTGGCAGAATGGTAGATAGGCCAGTCCGCCAGTGGCTCTCATTTCTCAGTCTTCGGCCTGTCATGCATATATGGGTCAGGAGGGCCACTCCAGGGACGCTCTCTTCAGTTCGGTTTCAATGTATTTTTGAGATAGTATGGTGTAGTGTTGTAGAAGGCCTTCGGTACTATAACTAATGCCTTATATTTGACTCTTGAAATAAAGGAAAATCACAACAACAAACGTGGGTAAAATAGTGCCTGCAGGGAGTGTTAGGTTCAATCCTTGCTGTTGAGTTGATTAGCATCTGAATTAGCATCAATGAATAATGAATTGCCGTAATCAATTCTAGAGCCAATGGTAGCATGGACATTCACCCCAAGGTGTTCATATGTCAAGAAGAGTTTAAACACTGAAGAAGCATTACACTATAGGCTATCATGCTGAAAATCTGATAGCAATGTTTATTCATAGTTAGTTTATCAAAGGATACTCCTAGCATCTTAACCTTATTTTGAGGTTCAATATGACTTCCTGATACATTTATTTTTTTGCAGGCTACAATTGCAGAGTGTAGATTGTTTTTCATGGATCCTATTGAGAGCTTGTTTGCCCGCAACATCTATCTAGAATAATTGTGTTGTCAGCTGCAGCATTTTCAAAGGAGATGTTATGATATAGCAAGAGGTCCTAGAACAGTTTAATGTACAAGTCAAACAAAAGAGGAGAAAAACAGGCACCATGAGGAACCCCACTTTTAAGGAGAGCTTCTTTAGTGGAAAGGGAGCCTGGAGCCTAATCAAAATTGGCTGATTTGATTACTCAAAAATGTTCCAGTCCAATTTGAGGCATGCTGTGTCATCCCTGTCACTTTAGATGAATGTGAAGAGAGAGGATCTAGAACTTTGAAAACCCAACAGAATCCACTCATCCAGCATAATCTGACACAACAATGTTGTATTTTACAAAGCCTGGGATAGGTGTTGTAATGAACTACCATCTGTCAAGGGTGTGAAAGCCCTGATGTTTGGGATTTTTATTAGTTTTAAAATGATGCAGGTTATCCTGATATATGCAAATAACAAGGGGGGTCCTGGGAGACTCTCTGCCAGACATAAGTCCTGGTTACAAGAGCCTTACCCAGAGTCTTTAGCTCACTATCTTTCACAGAGAAGAAATATCCCAAACATATCAGTCTTTGTCCTGCCCTGGGGAAGTCCAGCACCGAAATGCTAAGCAATTCACCTCTGAATAAGAGTACCAACAGCATCCCCAGACAAGTGTTTCGGTCTGGTTGAACCTCATCAGTAGGGTGCAGCTGTGCCTCTCTAAGAATAGTGAGCAAGGAGTCCACGTCTTGATTACCCTAGTAATTTAGGGTGAGACCCAAAGTTACTTGATAATGCAAATAACAAGGGGAGTCCTGGGAGACTCTCTGCCAGACATAAATCCTGGTTACAAGAGCCTTACCCCGAGTCTTTAGCTCACTATCTTTCACAGAGAAGAAATATCCCAAACATATCAGTCTTTGTCCTGCCCTGGGGCAGTCCAGCACCGAAATGCTAGGCAATTCTCCTCTGAATAAGAGTACCAACCGCAACCCCAGACACGTGTTTCGGTCTGATTGAATCTCATCAGTACGGTGTAGCTGTGCCTCTCTAAGAATAGTGAGCAAGGGGTCCACGTCTGGATTACCCTAGTAACTTAGGGTGAGACCCAAAGTTACTTGAAATATGCAAATAACAAGGGGGGTCCTGGGAGACCCTCTGCCAGACATAAGTCCTGGTTACAAGAGCCTTACCCAGAGCCTTTAGCTCACTATTTTTCACAGAGAAGAAATATCCCAAACATATACGTCTTTGTCCTGCCCTGGGGCAGTCCAGCACCGAAATGCTAGGCAATTCTCCTCTGAATAAGAGTACCAACAGCAACCCCAGACGCGTGTTTCGGTCTGGTTGAACCTCATCAGTAGGGTGTAGCTGTGCCTCTCTAAGAATAGTGAGCAATGGGTCCATGTCAGGATTACCCTAGTAATTTAGGGTGAGACACAAAGTTACTTGAAATATGCACATAACATTGGGGATCCTGGGAGACTCTCTGCCAGACATAAGTCCTGGTTACAAGAGCCTTACCCAGAGTCTTTAGCTCACTATCTTTCACAGAGAAGAAATATCCCAAACATATCAGTCTTTGTCCTGCCCTGGGGAAGTCCAGCACGGAAATGCTAGGCAATTCTCCTCTGAACAAGAGTACCAACAGCAACCCCAGACACGTGTTTCGGTCTGGTTGAACCTCATCAGTAGGGTGTAGCTGTGCCTCTCTAAGAATAGTGAGCAAGGAGTCCACATCTTGATTACCCTAGTAACTTAGGGTGAGACCCAAAGTTACTTGAAATATGCAAATAACAATGGGAGTCCTGGGAGACTCTCTGCCAGACATAAGTCCAGGTTACAAGAGCCTTACCCCGAGTCTTTAGCTCATTATCTTTCACAGAGAAGAAATATCCCAAACATATCAGTCTTTGTCCTGCCCTGGGGCAGTCCAGCACCGAAATGCTAGGCAATTCTCCTCTGAATAAGAGTACCAACAGCAACCCCAGACACGTGTTTCGGTCTGATTGAATCTCATCAGTAGGGTGTAGCTGTGCCTAAGAATAGTGAGCAAGGGGTCCACGTCTGGATTACCCTGGTAATTTAGGGTGAGACCCAAAGTTACTTGAAATATGCAAATAACAAGGGGGTCCTGGGAGACTCTCTGCCAGACATAGGTCCTGGTTACAAGAGCCTTACCCAGAGTCTTTAGCTCACTATCTTTCACAGAGAAGAAATATCCCAAACATATCAGTCTTTGCCCTGGGGCAGTACAGCACCAAAATGCTAGGCAATTCTCCTCTGAATAAGAGTACCAACAGCCAGTGGTTAAGATTCATTCTAAACCTTCCAGCCATCACCTCTTTGTTTTTGCTTTGTCACCCCAAGTGGGACGGGTATGCTCAGACGTGGGTCCCGTGCCTGCTGGGCCTAGAGACCCAAGCTACTCCTCACTGATGTGCCCCAACAAGGGGCGAAACATGTTTGGGGAAGCTTGTGGTCTTGTGCAGAAGGGATGTGGTCTGGCAGTTTGGGATGGACCGCCCCTTTTGGGGTAGGGCCAAGCCTGATTTGCATATGGTCTTTCCCCTTCTGTAATGGCTTGGCAGGCGAAGAACAGTGGTCTGGAGGGTTGCCCAGAGCAATGCCAGTGGTTAAGATTCATTCTAAACCTTCCAGCCATCACCTCTTTGTTTTTGGGTTATCCTGATATGCAATGCCTGCTCTACCAGTTTTACATTGCAGGTTCAGTGACATCCGAGTCTATGTAGAACAGGGGGCTGAATTTAAGATATGCACTCCTGTACCAAACCTATGATGATCATAATTAGCGCATGGTAGTGGAAGGGTATACTCTACAATGATATCAAATATATGTCAGCCCTTTAGGCCCAGTTCAGCTGTGGAAGGGTTATGTGTATTCTCCCCAGACAGGTTGGATTTGCCCTTCTGGCAGGAATGTAGCCTCGGGAGATTGCTTTTCTTTGTTCCTTTGTAATGTCAGGTAACACACTTTTCAAAGATAGCCACTCTACAGGAAGCTGGCCTGGGAACAGGAATGAAAGGGTGCACCCATTCACAAAAGGTTTGGCCTCACACCACACCAAAAGGCTGCATATCTAAAGGCCTTTGAACCTATTGAGAAGGGAAAGGGTGAGGCTAGTGTAGACTGGACAACTCTGTAGAGTTGGGGAAAACGTCCACCATCATGTTACTCCCTGCCTCTCTCTCTCCTTCCTATCCATTCCACTTACTCTAGAGCACAGCACTTTGGGTGTGGTGTCAGAAGGGCAAAGTCCACTTAGTTTAAGAAAAGGGATTGGATCACTAAAGCAGGCTGCATTAATCCAATCACCTGTTTGATTTGTCCTTTAAAAGAAAGGGTCTAACAACATTTCCTTGAGTCACCTCTGGCCTCCAATAAAGGGAGAAGATGTATCTTGAACCTGTTGGGAGAACAGTACATTCTGAAGTTCTCTGGTAGTGTGGTGAACGCAGGTGTTCCAAGGCAAAGGCGAGCTCTATCCCCTCACCATTCCCAGGGACCATTGGAGGTGAACTCTGCTGCTAGACTAATAGCTGCATCTCTGCCAGCCGCCCTGTTGACTAGGACCTTACCATGTTGCATGATCCATGAAGGTGTGTGCCAGCCTCGGCCATGTTTGGGATCTCCAGAAAAGGACTAACCCTGGTACTTGTGACCCTGGAGTGGGATTCACAGCTCTTGAAAACCCGAACAGCCAATATTCCTGTGTTTTTGATGCCGACCCACTGTGAGCTGTGATTCAAGTGTTTTTGATGCCAAGTGAACCCCCAGGAACCCTTGAAGCTGCCTTTGGAGTTCATCATTCCCCAAACCCCGTTTTGCTGTTTTATTTTTTCGGTGCCACACCACGCCAGCTGAAGCAAGTCAATGCCTCAGCTGGAACCATCACAGTACTGCTGCCCTGCATTTCCTGAGTCACAATTTGAAGTCTAGCTTCTTCATCGCTGCTCCTGTAAGTCAATTAACACAATCCTACTGTCTCCTGAACAGTGACCTCTGAGCTTCTTCATCAAATTGACTTGTCTGCACATCTTAATACCAGCTCAACCACCATCTATCCTCGACCGCTGAACCAAACATGGTGAACGCCTGACCTACACTGCACGAGCAGAGGCTTTGAGACTGCGGCTACCTTTTGTTGTACCCCGACTCGAGTTTGGCACTGGACCACGGCGACTGCTGCATCCTTGACCTAAAACAAACCATTGATTGACACAGAGAAGCCTAGTCACTATTGTACCACTAAGACCTTTACAAAATATTATTGACTAATATCTGCCACCCTGGTCTATCTTTGGCACTAGAAACTGGACAGGTCATTTTAATCTGTTTTGCAACCCCAAGAAATATCCTTTTGACCATTGTAGGGTTTTAAGGTCCTTTTCTCCACTGTCTCATCCCCCAAGAGCTGCACCTTTTCTATCCTGGTATGTTCCTTCTACTTTGTTGGGTTTTTACAGTGTTTTCTACTTAGTTATTATTGCACATGGTGTGTTTAAATAAACAATATATTTGTATAGTACTTTGTTTTGACATTGCTTTACTTTGCACTGTTATACTTCGCTGTTTGGGTTGTACTGAGCCACTATGACACCCCTCTTGAGATTATAGCCTTCCCTTGGCCCACATAACTATAAAAGGCAAAGGAGGTATATCTCTTGACTGTACCTGTTTTACCTTTATTTGTGTGTTGGGTCTTGGTTCTTAAAAGCATGAGGGCCTCTTCTCATCCATGTAGCTCTGCAGGGCTGAAGTCAGTTTACCACAATGTCATCATCTGATTTTAATGGTGGTGTAAATACATTGGATTCCTGTTGATTCTGCCAGCTTTTAGCTGTGTTAAATGCATACCTGTTTTCACTATGAAGTGCAAATAATGTACATAAATTCAGTTACGCCTACATGTTTGTGCATTGCTTGCACTATGATGATAATTGTATGGCGGGGGGGGGACTGCAGTGCACATGCTGGCTGACCCATCTTGCAATTTGGACAATTTTGACATTGAGTGCTTTACTGTAACCACATTACACATTACACAAGGTGTACATGGCATTGATAGCACAGGAAAACTGGATAAGATCTTACCAGATCTTTAGTCCAAATTCATACAGTTTAATCTGCTCACCCTCAAGATCAATGCCCATTTCCTTTTTATTTACACAATCTCACAGTTCTGCCTGCAGCTACTAAACACAATCACAGTTTCTTTAAAACTGATTTATAGAGCCATTACTGAAGAAATGTATTTGTAACCTGATACCCACAGTAACTATAATTCAATCGTTCCCAACATCTTTCTACATTTGTTGGAGTGTTAGATGCCAAAATAAAGGCAGAGACACCTAAGGAATTGCATATTCTTCACTCTTCATAATCTGGGTTTGAACCACTCCCTAATCATCTAGTGCCAATGTATCTTGGTCACATGAATTTAGCATCACGTAACTACCATACACCGTACATGTAATTATCTGCTGCAGGCAGAAAATGGTGAACATTCAACAGAAGGAGCAGGGTCGGAGGAAGTAGTCTTTGAGTCGATACTTTTGATGGATCACCCAACAGAGCAAACATGACGGTTTTACTGTGGTTATGTTTTAACTGGTGCATGTGTTTAGGCAGGGAATTGAACACCTACGGGAAGTGGTCCAAGCTTAGGACAGTCATCATAAGACATATTTCATCTAGTTTAGTCCCCTATGACTTACTAAAGCCCTTTTAGACTACCTGTTTTATTTTAGAGTAGCGGTCAGCCGAAAAACTGTATTACACACAGGCCATGAGCTTGAAGGTCGTATCACCAAAATGCCAGGGGTAGTGGAAGTGACATCATAATATGACCCTTGACACCTGATGACATCACAGGAAGTGATGTGATTTGACCCCACGCTGAAGTGATATCACGGGAATGGATGGAACAGGACCTTTAGCCCCTTGACAAAACAGGAAGAGGCATCACGTAGCATTGTTATGATGTGATATATGATAAGATTTGATATTTTATTTATATCACACACATACACAAGTGTTTCGGGTTCGTGACAAGGCAAGGGAGGGGTACAAGGGAGAACAAATGCACAATCTTACTAGGTCCAGTGACATTGAGAACGCACAAGTGCAGGGGAGAGGGAATGGGGAGAAGTGCATGGGGCAGGGGAGGAGTGGAAAGTGCTGAACATGTGATCAAAGCAACAATAGGTACTGTGGTCAGCAGGTGGCAAGTGCAAGAGTAAAGCGCAGACAGAGGGTGTCTAATAAGTGCATGTAAGGGGGATGTAGGGATGCAGATACAGACCCGAGTACTGGGGTTGCCAGGCAGCAGTGCGGGTATGCAGTGGGGTGGGCAGGGATCTGGGTCCATAATCAGAGTGTACCCAGGTGCCCAGTGCAGAAACAGGCAGGGATCAGCAGGGGGGAGGAAGAGAGAAGGAAGAAACAAAGAGGAAAGTCTTGAAGTGCTTCCAGCACCAACAATGGTTCTCCTCATGTCTCAGAGTGGCATGGAGGCTGTTCCAAAGGGAGGTACCAGCTGAAGAAAGAGATCTACCCGCAACTTGTTGCTTGGAGAAGCGACACACCCTGAGGGAGTTGGAGGTGGAGGAGCGAAGATCTCAACCAGGATGGTATTTTCAAAGGGAGAGTTGAAGGAATTTGGGAATTGAGGACCCCGTCCCCGGAAGGCCTTGTGGACAATGCAAAGGGTATTTAACTTAATCCTTGCAGCCACTGTGAGCCAATGAAGAGATTTCAGGGTTGGAGAGATACAATCCCTGGGCTTGAGGCCAAGGACAAGTCTTGCAGTCCTGTTCTGGATGAGTTGCAGAGGTTGGAGAGTAGTAGCAGGCAGATTTAGAAAGATGCTGTTGCAGTTGTCCAGCCTAGAGAGAACCAGAGCTCTAAAGACAGTGAGCTTCTGAGGGAAGGAGAGGAAAGGAAGAATCACTCTGAGGAGGTGCAGTTGGTAGTTTGACTTTTTAGAGATGCCAGAGATGTGTGGGGAAAAGGAGAGTGTGGAGTTAAAGATGATCCCAAGGTTCTTAGCCTCACAGATGAGAGCAGGAAGAGGGCCAAGGGAGGCCGGCCTGAGAGTGTCAAGAAAGGAAGTTGCAGGGGTGCTGCTGAGGAGGGTCTCTGTCTTACTGGCATTAAGGCAGAGATTGTTGGGGGCGCACCATTCCTGGAATGCAGACAGGCAGATAGAGATGAGAGAGGGAGAAGAGGTGGCAGAGTGGAGCCTGAAAATGAGCTGACTATTGTTCGCATAGCACTGAAAGTTGGAGCAGAGAGCAGCAATGCAGTGGGGCGAAGCGTGCCAGGTATTGGTTGAAAAGCCAGGAAAAGAGGTTAGCCCCCTGGGGAAGGCCACAAGTGGAGAGTGAGATGGAGGAAATAAATGACCCATGTTGAACCTGGGAGTGCTGGCTGGAAAGGAAGGAAGTCAGCCAGGCCAGGGCCTAATCAGTGATACCCAGGTTATCATGGAGGCGATTGAGCAGGATGGCATGTTTGACCGTGTCAAAGGCAGAAGAAGATCAAGTAGGATGAAGACACGGGGGAGGTTAGAATCAAGGTTGGTGAGCAGGTTTTCACAGATTTTCAGGAGAGCAGTTTCTGTGCTTCTGGCAGCTCTGAAGCCAGACTGATGGTCATGGAGACAACCAACAGAATTAGTGTGAAGATTAAACTGGGAGATGTCCAGCTTCTCCAGGAGTTTGCCCAGGAAAGGAGTGATAGAGATCGGGCAATAGTTGGCCGGCCAGGAGGGATCGGCAGTGGGTTTCTTGAGGAGAAGGTTCACAAGAGAGTGCTTCAGAGGGGAGGGGAAGGCTCCAGTGGCAAAGGAGTAGTTGCAGAAGTCGGCCAGGGCTGGAGCGAGGGTGTCAATATGGTCCTTGATGGTTTTGGATGAACATGGAAGAACCTGTTTTGACAAGACTTTCAATTTCTATTAATGTTCCTAAGAATAGTACGAAAAATATGGTTACAATATTACTATAATGTGAAATAACTTTCATATAAGAATGGATCACCATATTTATCATAAGATCTGTGTGTATAGGCCCATATTACCACATTACTGTGAATGCAAGCAGCCGTCCATGAGCAAATGATAATGATTTGTCATTATATAGCACTTAGGCTTAAGCGCTTTTTATAAAAACAAATATACTTAAAATATCAACCGATCTGTGTTGGTACTCATTTATCGACCTCAGAAGGATGAAAGGTTGATATGAGGTTTTTAAGAACAGACTTAAACAGTGACTTACCCCCTGAAGTGTGCCTGAAATAAACCTTTAATGAGTATAGCAATTTTTGTATAGAATTCCAGAAAGACAAATTATTTGGTATTACTATTCTTTCTTATTTATGGTCACTGCTGAAAGTGTTAGAATTGTGGAACCCCTGTTCTTTTTTTTTTTCTTTTTGTCTTTTTCTTTTTTTTAAGTGGCCTGAACAAGAAAGCCAGCCACTCCAGAAGCAAAGAGCGACTCAGATTAAGACCATGGGCCTCATTACGAGTTGCGTGGTAAAACCGGGTTCATTACCGGCATGCCGGAATGAGCGGGTCCGTGCTCGTATGAACCCGCTAATAGCGGGTGATTACGAGTGCGCGAGCACGCGCGTTACCCCATGCCGGTAGTGGCAAAACCGCCATGCCGGTAACAGGCCACCAACCCCCTATACCGGCATTGCGGCTACCGCCCATTCCGTAACCGCGTCATAACAACCACTAAACACCGGCACGGTATTACCGTGGTCACAAAAAAGGACCCGGAAATTACGTCATTGCGTTGGAATGGGAAATGAGCCGGCGGCGATCTTTAAAAACACAATCCATTGCCATCCTCTATAACCACTACTACACTCGTGTTGTTGTGTGCCACAACTGAAGCAGGATGTCGAAGGCCACCAGTAAATCCTCCTAAAGGAAGAGGAAGCAGCGTTTTTCTGATGCTGAACTGACTATGCTTGCTAACGCCCTCGAACAGCATGCAGACACAATTAGGAGCACAGACCTCAAGCATGCGGCACAAACCAAAAAAAACAGGTCTGGCAGGAGGTCGCTCAGAGGGTGTTGGCAGTGGGGAGCACCCCAAGGAGTGTACGTGACTGCCGGAAGCACTGGGACGACCTCCGCCTCCAGGTCAGGAAGATCCTTGCGGAGAACAGGAGGGCCGCAATGGCGACAGGCGGTGGCCCACACTCCCCTGTGAAGCTCACCACATGGGAGGAGACCGCAAGTGCATTCATTGACCCGGAATCCATAGAGGGAATAGGAGACCAGGAGTTTGGCGCTGCAACTACCACAGAGGAAGGTGAGTGAACCATCACATCCACGTATACCAAAACATGATGTGGCACAAGTGATGTCGAAGTTAGACTAGGAAAGGCAATGCATGTTCCAAGGCTACATCAACACATCCATAGAATAATGAGTGCCACACCCTGCACCACACGCATGCTGAGTCAAAATCCCAATGCCAACAGAGGTGCAACATGACCCAACCATGCCCATGGGACCCACCACACACACACCAAACCAATGCTATGCCACCAGCCATGCATTGATTGCCAACATGTCCCCTCAGTACACCAAATGCCACACACTAGAAATGAAATGATGCCTGAATGTATGAACATATTACACCGCAATACATCATAGCTGCCATTTGACAACATCACTGATGACCTGCATCTCTTCTATCTCCCAGGCGCCGATGAGGAAGGTGGAACACAGGACAGGGGTGCGAGTACATCCAGTGCACGCAAAGGGACCAGGGCCTCCGCCACCCCCGTCCAAGATAATGCCTGCAGCAACACCCAGTCTGCCACGCAAGGCATCAACCCTGCAGGAGGCACCTGCGGCGACAGAACCGCAGCAGGCACCCACAACTGTGGGAGCCATTCCACCAGCCACCACGGACGTTATTTCCACAGAGGTGGATGATGAGGCTGGAATCATGTCTGGAATACCCACCCCAAGCCCCATTGCCAGCCCCCACCTACCTGCGGAGTCTGAGAGCCTGGACGATCCGTGTCTCCGTGACTCTGACCTTGGAGAATCAGACATTGGGATCTTCCAGGAGGACAGTGCCCAGGACGAGGAGCCCACGCAGGTGCCTTCCACCACCCTGCCAGCCACCACCCTGCCAGCCACCACCCTGCCAGCCACCAGTACACCTGCGGCCGACACCTCCTTCGAGGCTCGCCTGGCAAGGGTAGAGGCCCGCCAAGAGTCAATGCTGCAAATCATGCATCGACAGGTAGACGCTGGGAATGGGGCCATGAGGGCCATAGCCACGGCCATTGCAGCCAATACAGCTGCCGTGGAGGCATCTACGTGCGCATTCAGGGAGTGCATGGGGTCACTGACACAGGCCCTTCTTGCCAACATCCCGCAAATGCAGCGTCAACACCTCGGCCCAGCCTGGGACTGACAATAGACACCTCCACTACAACAACCCCTTCCACCTCGGTGCAATCGAGCCCTGTGCGGTTAACGCGCAGGAGCGCACGGCGCTCGGCCATGGCACCCCCAGACCCAAATGTCTCGAGGAAATAACTGCATGGGAAATGACAATTGAAGAACTACATTGGTGAAGGGAACACTGTTTGTTGCACACATGGGGACATTTGGGATCTGTGGGGTGGGTGAGGGAGTTTGTTGGGGTATTTTCTGGGGTTTGTGGGGTGGGTGAGGGAGTTTGTTGGGGTATTTTCTGGGGTTTGTGGGGTGGGTGAGGGAGTTTGTTGGGGGGGTCGGGGAGGGGGGAGTGGGCACATTTTTGCAGTGTTGAATAATACACAAGTTGTGCGAAGAAAAATCCATGGCTGGACATTGTTATTTTTCGTGTGCATCTATGTAATGTGTTACGGTGTTCAGTGCCCAACTCCCAACATTCCCTGTGTGCATGTTCATATTGGCCCAGTGTCTGACTGACACAAGTCTTTCATAGTCCCTGTGTTTCAGAAGTATACTTGAATTTGTGTGTGCCGTACGGCATGGGCATCCCGTGCATCACGTACTGGCAGTGGGGCTACTTCACCTCCGTCTCCATCCTCATCATCCTCACCCAGCCCATGTATGTCAATGTCAGGTGACAACGGTACATTTCTCTGGACGCACATGTCGTGCAGCATGACACAGGCCATGGTGATCTTTGCCGCCTTCTCAGGCCTATATAGGAGTGCCCCACCAGACCTGCTGAGGCAGCGGAACCGCCACTTCGACAGGCCAAAGGTCTGCTCAATGACAACACGGGTACGGTTGTGCACACAATTGTACTCCTCCTCATGGCCATTCTGTGGGTGAGGCACAGGGGTGTGTAGCCACGGCCTCAAGGGATATCCTCCATCACCAGCAAGCAGATTCAAATAGGTGTGTGTCACTCTGAACCCCCGTAATTCAGGGAGCACAGTCACATTCATGCTGCCATGCACATGTCCCTGTTAGCATGACAAAATGTTATCTAGGTGCAATCTGTACTGTCATGAGGTGTGGTAGTCTGGTTGGCATTCAATAGATGATGTAGGGTGTAATCATGCATGCTGAGGCAGATATGCTGTGGTAGTGCAACAATGTTTTGACTCCAATTCATGCTGTTCATTATTTTTTATTGCTTGCCATCACCATGGTGGCCTGGTTGTGCCTCTTACTTGTTCTCATTGATATGCATTATTTGTGATATGTGGCCCAGTGAAGTGTCATGTACCGTTTGACTGGTTCAGGTCAGAAGTGTTTGGCTCTGCAAGCATTCTCCAATCACCGGCTATTCCGACCCAGGTGCAGTATTTCCCCCCCTCATGCATCCCCACACATCAGTACCCCAAAGGACTGCCATAGGACGGTTGTGCAACTCACCAAGCAGCCAGGCAAGTGGTCCGGCATGTCGCTCCATTTGATGGGGCACCGTGGATTTACCCAGTAACATGGCATCATGTGTTGATCCAGGAAATCTAACGCGCAGCAATGGGTGATGATATTCCTGGAGTCACATACCATTTGCACATTGATGGAGTGGTGTTGTTTGCGATTGCGGTACACGGCCTCTATGGCATGGGGGACTATCAATTCCACATGGGTTCAGTCGATGGAACCGACACAATTGGGCATGCCTGCCAGTGCCTGGGAGCCTACTTTGGTTTCGGCTATCTCCTGGGCAGTCGGTGGAAGGGATATGTGGTTTCTTGCGTGCTTCAGGAGGGCATCCAGCACTTGGTTCAGCATGCGTGAAAATAGTGGTTGTGAAATGCCATGCAGCTGGCCCACTGTCTGTTGGTAGGTGCCTGTGGCCTGGAAGTGTGGCACAGACACCACCTTTAGTAGTGGGGTGATGGCAGTGCATATTTGTATGTGGCTGGCAATGTCGTTCTGTATCATGTGCACTATGGTGGTGATGGTGTCACGGTCCAACCGGTACAGGGTGTGGATCTGCTCAGGGGTAGGGTTGAATGGGCTGGGTCTGGTGCGATGTATTGCTGGTTGCCTACGAGGCTCTGGTGGCTGTGCTGGTGGTAATGGATGGGCCTGTCTCAACCTCCTTCTCCTCCTGTGTCTCCTCTGTGCTGCCTGTTCTTGCTGCTGTTGTTATTGTTGTTGTTGCAATTGTTGCTGTAGTTGTATCAGTATAGGCAGGTACTCCTGCGCCATTTTTGCAAATGCTAGTGGTGGCATTTTGGTGTAGGAAGGGGTGTGGTGTTTAGTTGTGCTCCTTTTATACTGGGCAACTCTGCATTGCCTACACCGGGGGGGGGTTGTCTGTATGGCCGGCATCGTGCAGGCCGTGATTACCGGCTTCGCGATGCCGGTATTTGCATGTATGCGTGGGTTGGAATTACCCCCTATTACCGGCATGCCGGTATTTGCTCCCTGAAGGTACGCGTGTACGCGCCTATGCCGCTAGTAGCGGCACCGTTGTTTGGTATGCCGCTAATATCGGGTTTGCGGGTCGGAATGCTACGGAACAGTAAATGATGCCGGTATTTACATACCGGCATCGTTTTTCCCTTACCGGCATACCTCGTAATGAGGCCCAATCATTTTTATTTCAAATCATGTGCATTTTGTGTGGACAATTATAACTGATATAATTGTGCAACTGTGATGGTGACCTTATTTTATGGTTCACTCATTGCAGGCCATAATCTCATTAAAACATGTCCTGTGCAGTACAGGAAGATATTACACAAATATAGCTTGGGTAAAAAGCAGCATTTTACAGTTCAAACACTGATTGCCACATTCCCAAAGTCCTGGGAGTGTGAAAGCATGTGTAAAAACGATACCTAATAGGTCTGTGTAGGCTTTACATTATGGGATGTGTTCAATTATTTTCAGGAAGAGTGAGGCATAGAATGAAATTAAAATGTCTGTGTTCCCCATCTGGCATGCCAACCATAAAAAAAAAGATTCATGCCAGCATTTGATTTTTCTTCTGGTGCAAATACATTAAATTCATATGGGCTTGGCAGCTTTTGGCACTGATAATAGTTGGTGGAGTCCATAGGAATCCGAATAGAAGTGTACTTGTTCACACTAGGCCTCAATCCATGTTTTGTGTTAATGTCCCAATGATTCTGTGGATCTGGTGGCACCGTTTCTAGCAGCCCCAGCAACAGAATCACTTGTGAATCACAAAACCGCAGGCATGCATATCCAGGCATGCTGAAATCGGAGCCACCGCCATCCTGAAAACACTGTGAGTAACAATGACACATGCCTTTTCCACCGTTGCAAATGCTGGTGGTGCATTTTACGGCATCCATCACACGGAAACACCATAACCGGAAAAACTGTTACTGGAAACAGCGTCACCGGAACAGGAAACTCGCTGGCGGAGACTTTGGAAAACACAATCCACCAAAAATCACCCACTTCCTGTTGCCACCCGGCCTCGGTAACACAGGCATCATGTCAGCACCATCTAAGTCTCACGTTCCAGTGTCTGCCAGAGGAAACCACGTTTCACAGAGCCAGAATTAACATTGCTGACTAACTCTATTGTGGACAATGCTTGGGAGCTGATCACAACCGACCAAATGCGGAAGACAGCGATATGGGAGGAGGTGACACAGAAGGTGTCAGCTGTGGGCCCCATCCGCTGCACTTCTAAAGATTCCCATAAGCGGTGGGATGACCTCCGCCAAACAGTCTGCAACCTGCCCTCGGCACACAGGAGGAGTGCATGGTGACCGGGGGTGAGACGGCCTCTTCAATGATGCTGATGACCTTGGAGGAGAAATGCAGCACTGTGCTGCACCTGGAAGTCATCAAGGTTGTTGGTGCAACAAAGGTCGGTGCAGGGACACATGCAGAGGGCGGTGAGTACAACATGCAACACAAAAAAATGACTACAGGCATGCCAATGCAGCAACCACCACACAGAGACATGTCCAACTGCACACCAACAGACCACATGCAAACCACACAGTGACCCACCAACCATAGTCGACGGGCCAGTGTTCACAAACATTGCCCCACAAAACATAGATACACACACATTCCCATGGGAGTGCTGGTCATGTGCTGACAATTAAGACTTGTCAAGCAACCCATGTACGAGGCATACACCCTCCAAGACAGCATGAATGCACCACAATCAAGATCCCCCCATAACACACACACATACATGCACGCATCCGAAGTGCCCTGACACACCGGGCACTGGCATGGTTCACTGTCTTCTTGTCAGACCGGCACCAAGTGTTATAGTGCCCTTCACAGCCCTGCACCTCAGTACCCAACTGTGGCATTCCTATGGAATCATCCAATCCCCATGGCCCCAAAACACCAACCTCTGCCCCTCTGGCCAACGTGATCAATGCCATAGCACCTCACTACCAGTGCCCTGCTGATGACACACTGCCCACCCTCTGACCACATCCTGTACTTCCACTCCTCCCCTCCCAAACATGAGTTCCTGACTGCATATCATGCAACATGCACTGCTGACGACCCCTGCCTCAAGCCCTGCTAGACAGAGAAGGCACTCATTTTGACAGCTCTGCCCTGTCACCCACCCACTCCCTGGCCAACCTCCATGTGCCCCCTCCCCACACACCCCTGCAAGTACATAGACCCTGTTACCATACCTGACTCATCCTATGCTTCACATCCAAACATCAGAAACCATGCAAGAGGTTGGATGCAGAGCACCATCAACTCAGAGGGAAATTCCCCTACTCCCACCAACCCCCAGAAGCCCAATGTGCCCTGAGCACTGCTTCCCACTGGCCTTGATGACAGCAACAGGTCCCCCTCATTGTAAATATCACCTCTTTTTGCACCCTCAATAACCATCCGGAATAGCACTGCATGTCTCAACCGTACCCCCAAGCACTCTCCTGCACTGGCTCCCTGTGATGGCACAGTCCAATTCCAATTCTGGGATTCCTGGGATCCATACACCAGGATGCATGTGGCCTGGTCCCCCATGAGTCCCACTGGTACGTGCACATACACAGCCAGTCACCACCAGAAGTCCTCACATTGACTTGTCCATGGACACCCTTCCATGTACTAGTCTGCATATGGACAATTCCATCCTTCTCACTGTACTACCCTCCCCCTTTTTCCCCTTGAATCTGCCCCTGTTTCTGCCATCTAAACATGAACAACCATTTGTGTACACCATCCCCTACACAAAACCCACTCTCGTCCTGGAACTCACAGTCCTCCCTCTCCAGTACAACCTTGTGCCCTGCACCTACACAGTGACCATGACACAAGGCCCTGTGCGGCTGTATCTGCTTATTCCTCTGTCCATGCACAACACCTTCTTGCTGTTGTTGCCTGGTGACACTTGTGTATATGTGCCATACCAAATGAAAATGCATTAACTGTATGCAGAATGCACAGGCATCAGGTGAGACGGCTACTGAACAGCATGTAGCAGGGCCATAGGCTTGCACTGAGGTGACTTATGGCATGCCCATCTCTCCTCCACAGGGACATCCTCTGACAGTGAACCTGGTGGCACTCACACTTTGGAGGAGGAGAGTGATGCCACACCACACTGCTGCAGAGCCACTGTCAGCAGCCCCTGGTGCCACTTCAGCTGCTCCCACAGTGGTACCGTCAGCAGACCTTGCTGCCACTCCAGCTGCTCCTACAGTAGAACCATCAGCCGTCCCTGCCCAAAACCCACCTGCTCCCACAGAGGCAGTGTCAGCAGCCCCTGCTACCGCTCCAGATGGCAGAGAGGTGCAGCAACAAGAAAACCATCCCCACTCCCAACCATGCACTCATGTACATTGGTGCACCCTTGGATGATGAAGCTGGTCTGTATGCCAGGGACACAACCAAGGGATACCTCAGAGCACACCACCTACCACCGTCCAACATTCACCCCCATGGCCTTCACAGCCTGCCACCACCACCCATACCCAACATCAGGGAAATGGATGCCCACCTATGGCACATGGAGGAGAGGCATGAGCAAATGGGTGGACATTTGTGCCAGCACCTTGAAGAGGTCCAACTAATGCAGGAGGAGACTCAGTTCCATAAAGATGTTCAGGCCACTGGCCAGTGATGTGCATGTGCCCTGGGCCAGTCAACCTGTGCTGTTGTCCTGCTGGCACAGAGGGGCCTGGAAGGAAATGAGGCCATCTCAGCAATGGCTGAGAGCCTTGTCCTTTCCCTGTGTGTGACACTGGAGGGCAAGGTGTTGGCAGGATCTGACTCACCATCCACAAGCACCACTCCTGCCTGCTCTCAACAGAGCAGCCCAAGGTGCAGATCCCTGCACCTGTCAGCCTCGTTGCGGAAAGGCAAATCATGTGCTAAAAGGCCATGAAATGTATCCAGGCACACACATTCAGTGACACTGTAGCTCACTTGGGGGTGTTGAGGGGTTTGGTGTCTTGAGGAGGGATAGTTGCAAAGGGTGTGGTGGGGAGGGATAGTTCGGGAGGGGGCTCTGGAGAGGGATAGTCGGGGAAGAGGTGGTGGGGAGGGATAGTTGGGGAGGGGGCAGTGGCGGGTGATAGCTGGGCGGGGGTGCTGGGGAGGGTTAGTTGGGAATGGGGTGGTGGGCCGCACGTTCCTTGATCTTTGTACAAACCTTAATACACCTGGATCTGCATTCAAATTGATGTCCGGACATTCATTATTTGTGTTGGAGTGATTCATTATTGTTCAATATCACATTCAGTGTGTGGCTTGTGCCGTGCGCTTGTGCTGTTTATTCAGAAGTAGTTCTGGATTTGTTCCTGCTGGGCAGCACGCCGGTCCCTGTCAACCCTGTGATGGTGGATTTGAATGTCTGCATCTGCATCCACTTCACTGTCGTTGTCATCGTCTGCCAGAGGCATATCCATGTCTGGGGGCAGGGCAATGTTCCGCCTGATGCACATGTTGTGCAACATGGCACAGGCAAAGGCTCGGACTATCTTGCCAATTTCACAGGCCTGTACATAAGCCCTCCCCCCCCCAACAGAACCATGTCTTCAACAGACCAAAGGTCTGTTCAATTGTGGCCATGGTTTTGATGTGCAGATGTACGCAGTTTCCCGGTGACTCTGTGAATGTCTCACAGGGGTGATAAGCCATGGTAGTAAGGGGTAGCCGTAATCACCTGCATGGGAAGAGACACAAGGAGGGCACTGTTATTGAGGTCACTGTTCAGTGCATGCATATTTGGAGTGGATCTGTGACACATGCTTATTGGAATGTGTGCTTGCGGGGACACCAATATCCTTGCTGCACCCTGTGGCAGTTACTGCTGGTCTGGACATGTGTGGGATCAGACTCACAGGGTTTTCTAGGTGGTGGTGGTGGTGGTGCTTCATGGTGAGAATATGCTGTACTTTGGGACATAGAAGTGATGCATTCCGGTAACTGTGGCGCATTACATGTGCTGGTCCATCTTTGCCCAGATTGCACTGGTGTGTCCTTCTATTCACTCATGTGGTGCATGCTATCTGTGGGCAGCCATTCTGGCATGCAGATCGTGTCCCTCCATTTACATATTGCCTGTGGCCCATTTACCGGTGACAGTAAACAAACCCCATGCCACAGTACACATGAAATGTGGTGTGTGTGTTGATCCTTTAACTCACCCAATATCCAGGTTCACTATCCGGCATAACGCTCCATGTTCCCAGGCAGCCTACTATTGTGCAGGACCATGGAGTCATGTGTTCATCCTGGTTAATGTGTGCAGCAGTGCATGATCGTTAGGTCTGTATCACGGAAGAACTGCACATTCATTGAGTGATACAGCTTTCTGTTACGATAAACCTCCTCTGTGGCATGGGTGGCCACCAGCTCAATGTGTGTTTAGTCTAATGCTCCAATAACATTTGGCATGCCAGCAAGGGTATGAAAGCATACCTTGGTGGCTTTTACCCGGGCCTGTGTTATAGGTAGGGCAATGTTCTGGGACACATGACGCAGGACGGCATCCAAAACCTGTACAAGGACTTTGGAGAATCCTGGCTGGGAGATGTCATGCAGCTCCCTGACTGTGTGCTGGAAGGTGTTGGCAGCGAGGAAATGCAGTACAGACACTACCTTCATCGGAGGGGAATGGCAATCCAGATGCCAATGATGCTCTGGATGTCATCCTGGGTCAAGTCCACTACTGCAAGGATGGTATCTCAGTTCAGATGATACGGTGTATTTATCTACCTGCCAGTCATGGACCAGGGTGTGGCACTCATGGAGCATATGGGGGGTCGCCTCTGGGGTGTGACCTGCTGCCCATTGTTCATCTGCACCATCATCCTCCTTCTCCTCCTCCTCTACCTCCAGTGCCTGTTTCCCTGTTGACATTGCTGCACCTCCTCTTCATGAAGCTGCATTCATGCATGCAGCGCCTCAAGGTCCAATACTACTGCTACGAGTGGCAGCATGGCTGTGTTGGAAGGTGTGTGGGGTGTGGTCCTTTTCTGCAGTCCCTGTGCTCAATGTGTGCAGCTGGGTCAATTGACTGCACCTGTGGGCTGGTTCTGCACACCTGGACCTGGTTACGACTGCTCTGTGGGGCCAGTGTTACCCGTGCAATTTTCATGGTAGCACCAGCATTTTGGTGACAGTGTTTCAATTTAGTCTGCAGTTGGAATTCATATTTGTTTCTGTGGTGCTGTTGTTTCCAGCTTTAGTTCACGGGGTTCACACAGTTTCAGTTACTGGTGCAGCCGGCAACATTCGCACAGTGTGCAGTGTTGCTGGCAACGTTGTTTCTGGCATCCTGTCTCATAGTGCGGCAGTCTGGAAAGTGTGTCAGTAATCGGATTGACCAGCACGTTGATTCCTGACTGCCACACTTGTAATGAGGCGAAGTGCAAATAGTAGACATAAATCTGGGCACAAGTGGATGTTTCCAATATGCGTACAATGAACATTGCAGAGATGGGACGTCAACACAGTTAATATAATGGGAATATTTTCGAGTATCACGTAGACAGACAAGGCACCTTATCTTGCAGAAGGTGATCTATAGTACACTTTCATACAGTTTACAAAGTTCAACCCTCAAGTTTAGCAGTCCTTATTTCCTTTTTGTTCCATACAATATCTGAGCTCTGAGTGGAGCCATCAAACACAGTCTTTATAAAAGGTCATTATTTATTTATGTATTAATTTACTTTTTCATATATAGAGCGCACTAAGCCAGGATGCATCAAGGCACTGTTGCATTACCAGTTAAACATACAGAAGTTGTAGATGCAGCGATCAGGGCCTAAAACCAGTCCATGTGCAATTTTGCAAACAGAAATGTTTTTAGGGACCTCCTGAAGGCCCTGTACGATTGTTTTGCTCCCATGTCGGAGGATAGGGGTAAGTTCTATTGTTTAGTTAAGGAGGTGGGGAAGCTCACGCTGACAGCTTTGGACCATTTGTATTTCGGTTGCAACAGTTTCTCGGTGTAGGCTCATCTATAGGGTCTGGATGATTGATCTATGATGATTTTCTGGGCCAAGTAGGAAGGAGCTGAGTTGGAAAGAAATCTGTGTGTGACAGATAATGTTCTGAATTTAATTCACACTGGAATGGGAAACCAGTGAACGCTTTTCCTTGCGGTGTGCTCTCATGTTGGTATATTGAGAGAAACTCGGATGGTGTTATTCTGAATCACCTGTAGCGTTTGATTGTTATGACAGGAGGTCCCAGCAAACAATGTGTTACAATAGTCAAGTCTTGATCCTTTGACTGCTCGTGTGATTGTGAAGCAGCTGTCCTGGAAAGGCTCTGGCAGCGTTTATTCATTTAGTTGTGTGGGCTGATGAGAAGGCAATAGCATTCACTTGGCGTGTGAGGGAGAGGGTTGCATCAAGGTAGACTCCCAAAGTCTTTACTGATGATGAGACTGGTATTTGGATACCGTCAATGTTGAATGAAGTGTATTGGGCATTGATTTTCCTGATCATCGTTGGTGGCCCTATCAGTAGGTGCTTTGTCTTCTCATCATTCAGACGATGACGCTGGGTGGCCATCCATGGAGGGATCATAGAGAACAGTTTGTTCAGTAAGCAGGTGGCAGCTATTTAGATGCCAGACAAGGGAAGAATCAGCTGTCTGTCATCAGCATAGTTTTTATAGGGTATGCCAATGGAGTCTAGAAGATCAAAGAGGGGTCTGGTGAATATGTCATAGACGGTGGGGAATACAGAGAATACTTGGGGAACTCTGCACAGGATGGGAGCAAGGGTTGTTTGATCAGTGGGAGTACCCAGGCTTCTTTGTGGCTAGGTGGAACTTGGCCAGCGCAGAAGGAGAAGTTAATGAATTTTGTGATGAAGGGGACCAGTTCCTCTGTGCAATCCTTGATAATGGAGGCTGGGCAAATGTCACTTTCACACCTGGAGGGGTTCAGAATCTTTAGAATTGCGGCAACACCTGACTCAGAGACAATGCTGAAATGAAACTTCGGGGTTTGCCAGGTGGAGTCTATCGAGCTCACTGGAAAGTAAGTGGATGGCAGTAGTAAGGGGGATTTGATCAGGGATTGCTTCTGATTGATTTTCTTGTGCAGAGTGTCAATTATATCCAACATGGCCTTTTGGATGTTCAAGCACCAGTTTTCACTTTTGGTGCTGGCAGGAGGGGGGGGGGCAGCTGGAGATTCTAATTCTGTCAGAATTGTGAATAACTCTGTTGTGTTAGATTTCTCGTTGGCGATGCTCATGTTGTAGGAGGTGGAGTTAGCCAAGATGATGGCTTGCCTATAGAGCTTTGATGCTATAGTGAATTGGAATTGTCTGTCTCTGGGTGTTTTTGTCAAGACCCTTACCCCGAAGTCCCCCTGTCCTACCCATGGGCCAGGGGGAGCCTTGACCCCAGTCTCCTCTAAATCCCAACCGAGGCCTTCTTGGGGCCAGTGCCTGCGCCTTTGGTGCCAGGCTCATACTTAATAATAGGTTTGTGCTTGGGAACTACTTCCAATGTGGAAGCATCCACAGAATCATGCTTCTTGGAACCTGGCTTGCAGAAGGATGGTTTGGGTGTGGCACCTTGGAACTCTTTTACCTGGACTTCTTTCTGGAAGCTATTTAAACCACGCCCGACTGGACTGACACGCTTCGTGTTAGTTTGCAATACTGCAACGTGACGCTCACCGCGTTCAGCTCCAGACACAAACCTCGGAGAAACAGCATCTGCAGGAAAAGAAAGAAGACATTGTTAGAAAAGGTTGCAGCTTACCTGAATTCCATCATTAGCGGTTCTCAGCTCTTCCGACCGGCATCCTGGAACCAGCGCTACTTCAGATCGACGGACCTGCAGAAAGGGAAACACAATGCTTTAGACATTTTACACAGTTAACGAACTCCGCCAAAAGGCTTACCTTCCCACTCGCACTTCATTCTGCAACATCTCTGGAATACTACACTCCGGCGGAGCACCGCGACCTGTGAAGACAAAAGATAACAGGTTAGCAAAGGCAAGGCACCTTAGCGCTGTGTTAAGCGCCAACTCGCCACGTCTAGGCGCTCCAAAAGCGCTAATACTTACCAGCGAACCCCGAATCCATTCTTCGCCACGAATTGGACTTCCACTAACCTAAGGAAGAGAAAAAAGACATTGTTAATTCCAGAAAGGCATGCTAGGACAGCAAAACATCATAGCAATAAGACCTACCTGAAAGACTCATGTCGGGCCGGCATCAGTGAAGTAACTCGATCGCCATTGCCCGCGAAGAACCACGCGCCCCTGCCGAGACAGCAGGACGGAGAATCCGCCAACATCAAGAACAAGGATTCTTCCGCTGGTCACTACTGGGCATCGCAGGGAGGGATACCTGGACACCGATTGCTGGGTGGCGCCCCCATGGAACCAGGTGAGCGTAACAGTTTTCTTCCACTTAGCTTCTGCAAGGCATTTTTTGGCATGAAGCTCAGAGAGCTGAGGTGTGTACCAGGAGTTGAGGTGTTCATCTCTTTTAGCTTTCCTCTGCGGTAGGGGTACATTGGTGTCCTCTGCTGTTGTAAGCGTTGTAGAATATATGTTAGTGAGTAGACAAGGGTCATTAGTGTGCAGGTGCAGTAGATGGAGTGCCTTTAACAAAGGTGCAATGTTGTCTTTTGTGAGTTTGCGGGAGCTGCACACCCAGGCTGGGGCAGTGTCGGATGGGCGTGGGTGGTTAGCTAAGTGGGCTAAATGGTAAAGGACACAATGCAGTGGTCAGACCATGGGCAGGGGAAGTTGGTGTACACAGCTACCTAGCAGTTAAGGTCCACTAGTCAGTCGAATTTGCGGCCTTTGATGTGGGTGGGACTGTTGACACAATGTATGAAGCCGAGGGCACTGAGCCAGTTGGCCATGGTGGTAGCAATCAGGTGTGCAGGTCATCAAGACTAAGATTTAGGTCCCTTAGTAGGATTGTTCCGGAAGTAAGCTTGATATTACTGCCCATTGTGTGTAGGAGATCCTCTTCAAAGGTCAGGATTGGGCCAGGGGGGATGACAGACAGTGTATATGGTGATGGTGTTGGTGTGTGAGAGGACAATTTGGCAGTGAGTAGGTCACAGTTCCCTGCCATCACTGCTGAGGTATGTCTAATAGGTGATGGATTCTTTAGCAATCAGTGCTACCCTACCTTCTCGAGGAGAGGGGCTGTCAGATCTGTAGATGGCAAGCGAAAGGGCTGGGCCAGACGCTGCGTGGAGTCACGTTTCAGTGACAGCAAGGAGGTCAAAGTTGTGGGTAGTGATAAGGTCATTGATGTCAAGAGCATCAGTGAGGATCGATCTAGCACTGTTCAGGGCCCCTTTTCATAGGTGTGTTGAGGGGGATGCCTTGGAAACTCAACAGCAAAAATTACAAAAGTATTCAAAAGTAGTGTCCACCAGGCAAGAACTAACACACCTTTAATCTGGGCCCAGTCGCAGCTAGGAACAAGAAATTCAAACAGAACGTGGAACAGAACTGCACCGTCAAATAAACACCCCTAAATCAAAAGCTTTTATAACCATCTAAACTAATTAACATCAAACACATTCACACATTTGATCCATTCTTTGAATGAAGATCATTGAAGCAAACACGTCTTTCCCCCATATCGGGACATGCATAAGACTGCAATGATTGAGTCCCGAAAATCTTACCACAGCACCCTATAACCCCACTGGATGTCATAGTCCAACCCACAATTCCAACATCATGAATCCAAGGTATTGTAACATTTGGGATGACCAGCAGATCCTTATTCATCTGCCACTGATCCTCCCCATCTGCTTCCCATGAGAACACTATTGATCATGACACTGACATTGTCTTGAACTAAAGACAAGTTACAGTTTTAATGCTGCATCTCAAGAATACTTAGAACTGTTTCCCAGCCTGACTTGTGCTAACAGACAATTTGAAACAGCCATGGGACACTCTGAAATTGCCAGCAGACCAGTTTCATAACTAAAATGCTGAATTATTAAATGAGCTTATGTTCACTGCATTTCCTCTGCACCCATGAACTCGGCTCTATGACCTCGAAAGTATCATAAATAGTTAAATCCTTCCCGCTCATACATTCCTGTGAACGTGTACTCTTGTACTGTCCTTTCAGCCTTGGTTGTTGCTAAGGAAATTAAAACATGTGAGTTGATTTCTACTAAAGCTGTTTACCACACCTCAAACTAATGTTAAACCATAATGTTTTGCTGCCTTTGAAGCCATTGATCGTGAATCCCTCCTTAATAGCTTTACCACACGTATGAGATTCGATGATACAGTACTCTAATTCTTCAGCTTCAACTTGCCAACAAAAATAGCATTTCATCTAGATGAGCCTCAGCAGTTAACAGCAGCACCCATTAAACTGAAGAGTTCCAGAAGGCAAGAGCGTGCCTCCTTGCATCTTCAATCTCTACATGGAACCTCTGGGGAACTTCATGCCAACACTGACATCAAGATACACCAAGACTCAGATGACACACTGCTTTATTCAAACATCAATAGAATTAATAATATCCATTATTGCAAAGCCTCTATGTCCCTCATCCAAGCCTGGATATCAACCACCTGCCTGACTTGTCCCCCTATGAAAACCTAGCAAACATGTCCATATCCAGAGTGGGTTGACTTGTAGCTCAAAGGATTCACACCTCAACTCCTACTAGTGAGAAAATATGTTGGCTGTACCATCAACTGTGTCCTCTCATTCAAAACACACATTGCTAAGAAGCTGTTGCTAAGAAGGTTCAAGTACAATTAGACCAACTTGTGATCCTCTGCAAAGGCAAGCGCTGGTATTTTCTAACCTGGAGTGTTAGTAATGCATTATGTGGAGTAGTCTGAGTGCCACCTTCTTCCCTCTGAGTACTGTCCGAAACATGGCAGTACATTTCACTCATCACAGGACTATGTAAATCCACAAACATCAACCTCAGCCTCAATTTGCTGCTCTGGTACACCTTTAAGCATGCACCATGTTCAAGATAGCCTGCATCAGATGTAAAACAGTCAATTAAAGCAACAACACTGCTAGACAGAAAACAAGGACTGCAAGAGGGGAACAACAGGAAACAGCTATTTTCCTGCAAAACACCCTGGCTCTGGTATATTTTAACAATGCAGGTAAGATTGAAACATTAACATCCTCACTTCAGTACTTACTGAAGACCATATACTTCAAAAGAGTTATCTTCTAACACTGATCACTTTACTCAAATCTAATTATCTTTCTTCAGAGCTCCTCCTTATGTGATCCCTTTAGCCATACCACTGCACCCTAATTGTAACCCCCTGGTTGAATCCCTGTGTACAGTGCTTCATTGGTACTCAGCAACTTTAACACTTTATAAATCCCATACATACATAAATAAATAAATACATACATACATACATACAAACATACATACATACATACATAGGTTCAGATTGTGCTCTTGTGGAAGATAACCTTCTGGTCATGGCTATTCAGGGATCACATCACTGTCAGGGCTGCTGGTCCTATATACAGACTCGTTATAAATTGTTTTCCATCCTGCTGCCTCATTTGTCAGAGGTCCTGGGTTTGGTCCATCCCTGATCAATACATATCAGTGGTCAATTTGGGTAGTCACATATTATCCTGAACCACCACCTCTTGGTGTGATTTATCCAACTGTCTCACAGAAGTGGGGAGATGGAAGCAGGGCAACTGTTTTTTAATTGAAAAGTGGCAAAGCAGTGATTATTTGCGGGTGGGACGAAGGTCCTCACCTACAAATAATCGGTAGTCTTTGAGATTTATTTTTTAGATAATAGGCAGGTGAAGATCAAGATCAAAAACCTGCATCAGTAAAAGCGTTATTTTATCATCTCCATATAATGATGCTCATAGTGTATTATATGTCTTGTTCAGCTAGAGCTTGTGTTATGCAGACACTCTCCAGTTCCCAACAAGAAGAAGAGATGTGCAGTGCATAGGTGTCTTTAAGGCAACAGCCCCAGTTATTTAGCAAAATATGTTATTGACCTAAATGCCCTCACATATGCATTGCTCCGTGAGCCAATGTTTTAAATCGACCCGCAGTGGATTTACAGTTTGATTCTGACTTGGCATCCTTATGAACCTTTAGGAACAATCTGAAAGAACATATGTACATCTAGTGGTGATGCTAGGTAGGACTTAGACCATGTGATGAAATCGCAAGAAAGTTGATCAATTGAGCTGTTTAGGTACATATGAATGTGCCATATAGATGTATTTCATTCATTAATGTACTCACAATAGTTTGGCCAGAAGCGCTTCACAACCTCCATATGTATATCAACGTCTGCCAGCAATGTGTCAGCTTTCAATTAAGAAATCTGCTTGGTGAGTGCCATGTGCTTTTGCCATGGTTGGATTAGCCATTAAAGTCATGTTGATTGTATCCATTTTCCTCCATTCTGAGCAGTGAGTAGGCCAGCTATCTAACTTATTTTGTGCTTTACATTTCAAATTTCCTGGAATGTGTGAATGCCTCTGTCTGCCTTATTGGCGATGATTCCTGTGCGAACATTATGAGGTAGATTTGTAGCAGGGACCCTAACTGTATTTTGATAGAAGACAGTTTCTTCTGGCTCCAGCTGAAGACATGCAATATCATAATTTGTATGTGGGGGAACCATGCTGGGTCTTCACATTTCAACAGTTCACATCTATAGTATGTGTTTTCTTTAAATAAACAGGCTGCACATGGTGACAAGCAGCCTTGTCTTAAGCCACTTTTGACCATCAATCAACTCTATTGCATCAACATTCCTGCTCAGCTTTTTGCAAAAACATCATGGCCTCTTTACCTTTCCATTTGCATCCCAAGTTGATATAAATATCTCACATGCAGATTGCTAAGTCGAACACCCAAGTACACCTCACTACAATATGTGAACTCACCTCCAGCATGTTGATATCACAGGAGCATACCCACCAAGGGGTCCTGCAAATTGACTACAATTTGGACAATGGACCTCATTGTCCATTTACGTGTCAACTGCAGGTTTAAGTCTGAAAAGTAATCCAAGCAAGGAGCTGGTAATCAAGAGGAACTGGTAAAGGAACAATCGACCCCACCATCTTTCAAAGGCTCGATTAAGCTCAGTCTGAAATGGAGGAGCAGTGTGATGTTCCTTTATTTGTGTACAACCCAGCCAATCTTTAAAAAAACACACACCTGCCCATTTCAATTAAAGTTAAGGTTATATTTTTAGAGGAAGAGAAACATATACATTGGTGAACACGGTTCTCTCTTTGCAAACTTGCGTATCCAAACCTCTACTCTACTAATGCTTTTGTTACGATGCATTTGTAGGTGTATATGAAGTACTTGAAAACAAAATGTGCCTGAAGTTATCCAGTAAGCACGGAATTCAATGCTGATGCACAATAAATGAGGTGATACCTTGGTTATGGCTATGTTCAAATATGGACAGGGATTTGTGTCTCACACCATATCTTCGAGAGAGTGAGGTTGTGCATTGGGACATTGTCTGTGCAAAGTTGCAAAACTTTAATGATCTCCTGATCAGAATGGAAGATGTGATCTTCAACAGCTGACCAAGAAATCTTGTCTCATTCTGTAAATTCCCAAGGAATGTGGCCCTGAGGAAATCTGTGGAAACATGGCAGATGGTGGTACCAGAACAGAATGTGTACCTTCAAGGTGAAAGGTCTAGTAAAAGGAGTATGGGAACCAACTAACAAGGGTATCAGGTAATAATGTCCCCATACAAAATGTCACTGGGAAAAGCCATTGGTGACATTCTATATGGTGACATTATGTATAGGGAAAGGTTGCGTGATGTCCCCTGCTCCCATCGTTAACAAAACAAAAATTCAGATGTTGCGGGGGTGTCCCCCGCATGTTCAATGTGATAATGTCTCTGCAAAAAATTGTGACTTTTTTGTCAGGGGACATTTTTGCAGGGACATTATTACATTGAACTGTAACAAGTCTCATCTCCAGCCCCTGGGTGGGCTGTAACTGGGAATGGGTCACCCACAGAATGTGTCAGAGGTGCGACCTCCTGGAGATCCTGCTTGTTAGCTGACTTCCATCTGAGAGTAAGCTGATCTATGATTAGATATTGGTTCCAGTTGGAAATTATGGTCCTTAAAACCTTCCCAACTGCAATGTCTTCGTAATCTAGTAAGAGGACAGGTAGTACTGGTGAAATAGAGTGTGGCGATGGCAACTGGAGTGTATCAAAACAAAAGGTGATGGTTGGAAGGTTTATAATACATCTCAACCTCTGGCACAGCTCTGGGCAACCATCTGAGCCATCATTCTTAAGCCTACCAAGCCATTACAAAAAGGGAAAGACCATATGCAATCAGACATGATCCCACCCCAAAAGTCTGAAGTGCTAGGTCACATCAGTCTGCATGAGACCATAAGCATCCCCAGACATAATTTGTCCCCAGACTCGGGAGGATAGCTCAGCGGCAACATGCTCACCCTGGAAACAAGACGACACAGAGCAACACAGGTTCAGTCCCCGGGTCCGCGCTTAGAAACCTGCGGATATTAAGTGCATTATAAATAACCTATGATATCATATCATATCATTGGGTGTCATCGGTGAAGAGTAGCTTTGCTCTCTAGGCCCAGCAGGCTCAGTACTCAAGTCTGGGTATACCTGTCCTACTCTGGTGACTATAGCAAAACAAACGTTGATGGCTGGAAAGGTTAGAATACATATCAACCTCTAGCACAGCTCTTGGTAACTCATTGCATGGGAAGCTACTGTTCCTGAAAGAGTTGATATCTGTGTGTTCCGCTGAGATTCCTTTTGTTGTGCAGACAAAAACGTGTCAATTTGATGTATTCTGACCTGAAGAGGAGAGGAGCTCAGTAAGCTTGCTACAGAGTTACAACGGAGATGGCTTAAGGGGAACACCTAATATAATTACTGCCAGGCCTGAAAAAGATAGCGGATGTAAACAAGTACTTGCAGGTGTTGGACGTTGTTGACAATGGAAAGAAGAGAGTTGTTGATGTGGCCCATCGTGCAGCAACGTTCAGCATGCCCTACATTATCATTTGTGTGATTGATGATGAAATCTTCGCACAACCCTATCTCACCAGTATTGTGTGCACACAACTTTTCTTTGTCTTTTTTATAGGGATAACCTTTTGCTGTCACCAGTGCTGCTGATTAGTTCAGTTTTCAACGGCCCTACCAGACCTCTCCTGAAATTATTATTTGTATCCGTGTATCATGGTGCAGCAAATGTGGGAAGAGTCTGATTCATTGCAGATTGATCTAGAGATGGTGAAGTTATATCAGGTTTAAAATGTGTTTAATTAATAAATTAAGAAGAGTGATAAAATAGGTAGTTGCATTAAAGTGCACAAGAGGGTATTGGAGAAATGGGTTTCTTTCAAATAAATAAATAATTACATGATTGAACTTATCTATAGGGAAAACAATGAGGGAAGATGCATTTTGTTGCAGGAAGACCGGGGTTTATACCAAACGAACTTCGGTGACAAATAGCACCCCCCTAAGATATTTTGTCTCTTCGAACTAGTTTCTTTTATTCTTTTAGTAGACTTGTATTAGGGTATTCCTCTTCCCTGTAGGCAAAAACCTATGCTTTTTCTTTAGCACATTAAAAAATGCATGGACAGTACCTGAGGACTACAGGCTCCATCCCTTCTGGGGTTACTAGAGCAGGGCTGCAGCGCTTAGACAAGCCGAGAAAACCAATCTAAACTGAAATGTACAATGGACTGCTGTTATAAAATGGAAGTTGTCATAAAGTGGAGGTCGTACACCCCTCCGCTGAGGAGGCAAGAGCAGAAGCGCACTTCTCCAATAGGGGTCCCCTGCCCTACATCAGGTTGTGCTTCTCCGAAGGTACGCCGGTGTGCATCACTTCCGTTCATGAACATTGTTGACAGACTTGTGTCTCACATACATTGCTGCATTGTTTTGTGGGAGGCAGTATAAATGGGCCGGAAATTTCCTCGATCAGGTAACCAGAGGTTTAAAAAGATAATGGATCTGGAAGGTGGCAGGCCTTTTGGATGTTTTCAATATGGGTAGGATGCTGAGTTCCTTGTCTTGTAAGCCAATGAATAAATCACCTATGTTTGCCATCTGCCTAAATTCAAGTGTGAGCCTGTTTTTCCCAGACAATGGCAAGGAAAGCTGACCCTTACCTGTTGCCTGAGCACCCAGGTTAAAACAAAGAGATTCATCACCTGGTAACTAGGCCCTGGCAGAGGGCAACCCCGGTGCAGCCCCTGACCTTCTCTGGCTAGATGGATCTCGTTATCACTACCTATTCCCCAAGGACAAAAGGCACCTGTTTTCTTTCACTTCCCATGAGTTTGCCCTCCCAGTAGCTACCTCCAACCCCGCAGGGGGGCCATAGTAGAGAGCCATAATGCACTGCTCTCTGAGCCCGGCTAAGAGAAGGCCTTGCACTTATCCCTCTCGTGAAGAGAGAACACATGTTAACTGTTGCATTGATTATGGGTTTTGAGAGATATGTATAACTCCATGATGATTGGGGTCTGAAAAGAAAATGGGTGTATGGTTCCTGTAGCGGTGGTCACCTCTAAAGTAAGTTCTGTGACAAGAAAGTGGGACATTGAGGAAGTACCATATAACCAGATAGTTCATGTATACAACACGGGACACGTTTTCACAGGTGTGTGTGCTAAGCACACTTAATATATGTAGCCCACTTAGTTAAATCTGTTGCACAAAGTTGACTAATTCAATTACGACTACTTCATGCATTCAAGGAGTTCTGAAGCTACGTGAACATTGGTATTGTTTTTATAAAAGGTTTTCTGCACCATTCACATCCAAATTGGTTCACATTTGTCAAGTAGCATACACCAAATGTAGATGCATTGTTGATATAGATTACCTTATATTTCCTTTTTTCCGTATGATTAACCCCCATTTTTTAAATGATGAAACGACAGAATTATTCCTAGAAGCCAATAGGCAGTTATATTTTTTTTTGTTCACTTAGTATATAGCATAAGGGGGAAATTACGTTCTAAAACATGGGGGCCCTTGAAAACAAATGGTTATGTCTATATGGCCACGCTAGAGGCAGACATCCTGTTTTATTATGACATCATTAAAAGTCGCCAGACCATCAGTCACCAGGTCGTGACAAAATGCCACGCTTGCTTTAAAAACTATTGAATAATTCATTCAAGTTTCATCTCCACCGCTTTTTCAGGTTATACCAAACCTAGATTACTTTCACCCAAATTTCTTTTGGATATGTGACATTACATTTTGAGCAATTTAATGAAATGCTGGGGGGTTCGTCGTCTTATTTTAATTTAATTTAATGCGTGGAACATAAAACAGACAACAACAGTTTCATTTCGCCTAGACTTCTCAGCAGTTTGGTTTGTACCTTGATTCTAATAAGAACAACTGGATTTACGATCCCCCAAAGGCAGCCTCATGGATCCGTCATTACATCTACGCTTAGAACGCTGACTCGTTTGTCTTAGAAACGCTTAGACGAGGCGCATCCGATTGAGTTGGCTCCGGCACGCCGTACGTGCCTGGTGATAATGAGGCCATGTTACAGTTAAGGGAGGCTGGAGTCAACCACTTGACTGCGGGCATTAGCTGTCTCAATTACCGAGAGCTTGGGTGAAACTCTCAGGTGACTTAGATGAAGAAGTCTGGGGCAGAGCTGTGGTAAAAACCTACGGATAAGACCCCAGCTACAAGCCGCGCGCCACGACCTTGGCAAGACGATAAGATGGATGTCTGTCGCGCGGAAAGAATGACCGAGGCAATTGGGATTAATCTGACATGAATACATAATTAGTGGATATATTTATACACTGGAAATAACGAGCCCATGTAAATCTTGGATGGCGGAGACGGTTGTGCTTCTTTCTTCCTCATTCTCATAACGGCAAAAGCTATGAATCATACATTGGCAAAACATCCCATCCGCGTGACCAGAGGGGGCAGGGGAAATAGATATGAACGGATGCAGTTCAAAGACATAAGGCTCAGATGGTGCCTTCCAGGAGCGTTTTCAGCTGGCAAGGCCTGTCCCTTCCTATTTGCAAACGTTAGCTCCGATTTGGAATGAAAATATCATGCTAACATATCAACCGCGCATTCGTTTATTAAAATGTACAGAAGGGGCACTAGTCTCCTGGTTTTGTGTAAAGTTCTCATCATTGTTAAATGGTTACATTATAGAAAGTACATAATATAGAAGAGGTCTTTTTGTTTTGGTTTTCCAGCGTCAATGATCAGACTGTTACTGTAGGCCCAAAAGCCTGATTCGCCAGAAAATCAATCGAATGAGCAATAAAAGTGCGCGAGTAGCAAGAAAAACAACAGTTTATTACATGCAGTCTCAACAGTGAATACAAGCATCTTTCAACGTATCATCATTAAATGGTGGTTTTCATAGGAGATAGTGACATTATTGCTTTGACGAGGTTGGGGAGGAAGGATAGCTCAGGGGCAACATATTTGTCTTGGAAGAAAGACAAGTTAGAATCCAGATCCTGTGCTTAGAAACCACTTGAACGTTATAAAAGAACGATTATAATTGTACATGTGCATTCTTATTCAGTGATTCGACAGTGGTGGCTATCCCCTACAGAAATCTATTCAATACCTAACCCTGTTGACCTGACCTACCCCGCTTGACCAATCTAATGACCTAATAATCATGTTATGCAGCTTCTACTTTTATATAGATTATTGCACATTTTTACATTTTGCAACATGCAAATCAGTTCCCCATTGGCTATCCCTCCTTGACCGTTTCATGGTGGGTTTCCTCCCCCTTCATCACCCAATTATTTTGTGAGGTGTAGACAGCATTGCATTGAAAAATCAAATACATTATCTCTTTCTCATGGGACCCACATTTTAGCACCTTTTGATCGTGCTCAGCCTTGTGACTGTACAAATGACAGCTAATACTGCGACATCTCTTTTGAAACATGTTTCACCTTTCAGAACATGTCTTTTCTTTCCCATCGTGTGACTACATGATCTCATGTGACATATTTCTTGTGCTACTCGAGTGCCATCTGTGAATCTTAAAAATACATCCATGTCTGGATATATGTGTGTATGTGTGGCTAATGTAGGTTTCATGACTATAGTTGGTTGTGTATTTGTATTTATTTATACTTTATATAGCGCGCTAAGCAGTACAAAATATAAATTAAAACAATAAAAAGCAGTCTGCCACGTTGTGGCTCTGACCATGTTCGTGCACTATGTGGAATGGACATGAATTAAGTGTATTTTTCTGTGTGGTAAAACCGAGGTGCTTCTGTGGTCCAATATGCTATAAATGGCTCAGGATCAGGAAGTTACATTTATTTTGGGGCGTATATTTGTATATGTGCAATCTACATTTTTGGATGCTATTAATAGGACAGATTTGTACTATGCTCTTTGGTTATCGCCTGCAATACTACTAAAGAAAAGATGTTCCACTGCTTGTGGTGCCCTTTGCAGCTTTCTCTGCTTATACATGTGTGTCAAACCTAATGCACTACTGCTCAATATTTGCCTACTGCATTATGTCACATGGGCTGTACTCACAGTGTGCATTTCTGGTATACATTGCTGCCTGACATTTCTTCATTGCATGCTCTCAAAAATGTATCTCTACCACATTCTGCTCACATAAAGCAGGAAGGGTGCACCTCTAACTGGGGGCACTAGCATTTTAACAGGCCTCTAGTCCACTCTATAGGTATTTCCTAAATGTGTATTTCCTCTCATGTTTGAAGCATTGGTTGTGCATCCCAACACGACACTGACAAAACAGTTAAGAACTCAGGTAGGTAAAATACACTTTAGGAACATTGGATTACCCACACATCCCTCTTCCTGGTCCAAGTACTTACCATTACATCCACGTCCCTCTTCCTTGTCAAAGTACTTACCTATGAGGATTGCCTGTTCACCAGGAACTCCCTTTTCCCAAACACTTTGCTCTGACTCCGCCCCTCCAAAGGAGGTATATTTACCCATTTACCAATCATCCTCAGTTTTATCTTATTTCTTTCTAGAAATTTCATGATGTCCCAAACTTCCTTCCTGTGCAGTGCACAGGGAAACAACATCTTCTGTCCATCAACAGGACCTCTTGCCTTGCAGGGATCAGTAAAGAAGAGGATCGTGGATGCCTATCGAACCCTTGCCGGGTGAGCAGAATCGATAGACGAACCACTCAGTGTGTGTGTGTGATCAAGAAATGGAAGTGGTTGCATCACTCAGGTGGCACAAATGTCAGGAAGTTCCCCGGCAGGCAGAGAGATCCGAAAAGGAGAGAAAAGAGGATCCAAAACGGAACCCTCCCGTCCCCTGCACACCTTAGGGTTGCGTCAGTGTGACGCCTTAAAATTCAGTTTCATACAAAAATCGATTAGATATATATTCAAACAAATTTCAAATAGTAACGCAATTTTGGTTAAATGCAGCAATGACATCCAGTATAAAGAGTAAAAGATTCTTTATTCCAAACGCAGAGTCCAGGGGGGATTCAATTCATTTGATAGTGGCTGACGCGTTTTGAGAAATTCATTCTCTTCATCAAGAGCCCAGAACAATGAATCAATCACTGAAAATAGAGAAATATATAGAATCAGATATTTTAGAGCTCTCCAGTTACCTGTATCATACATTTGGAGTTAGCGTTGAGCTAATAGTGTGTTCCCAGAGAAATATGATCAACAAAATCTTCAAACTTATTTGATAAGAAAACAAAAGTAAGGTAACTACAATGGGTCAACATGACCAGCAGTTATGATTCAATTTTATCCAGAGACACAAAGAATCGAAACAAGGGATGGCCGCTAATCCAGATATCCATTAGAAATACATAGTAGATTACAAGGGCACTGGTGTACTGCCACAAAAAATAAAATGAATTGCTTACCAAGACGAGAAAAGTCCCGTACTTCAATGGATAAAGAAAACCGCTTCATATGTGCGGGGAAAAAAAACTCTGAGTGGAATTCCAACAAGATTCATCCAACGGAGAGTAAGGAAGACAGGTACACTATAGAAGATAAATAATAAGTGCAACGATAAGTGTAAAATGCCATAAGTGGCACATCGAGGAGAGTGAAACAGTAAAAGGGCAAACACTCACCGCTGAGGGATGCCCAGCAGGCTCAAACCATGACCAGTGATTTTGCGTGGCGATGCACGAGTGGCTCGCAGTCTAACTTCTAGAGTTCTAGACAATCTGGTGTCCGGGCCTATAAGAGAAATAGCGGCCACTGTAAATTGGTGTGACACGTATGCAGACAGCACTGCAGTATCACGGCGAAAACCGCCTCGTATTATTAAATGCTGTTTACTTGTGCTTGTAATTAGTGTGCCATCGGGAGACGAAACGTAGAGTGCGGAGTGAATGGAGGTCGTCCAAGCCCATCCAAGAGAAAAGACGTTCTCGGAGATTGTTGCTATGCGTGAGACGCTCATTCACCAATGCAGGACCCTCAATGCAGTGTCGGTCCGTGAAGCGAGGCCGATGTGCGTAACAATAGTTGTAGGACTATTGGAGTGAATCTAAATAGCAGACTGTTGGTAAAAAGAGGGGGCCATCTTAGAAGTTGAAACATTTATGAATGTGGATGAAGACACGCTTAATGTAGGTGCGGACTGAAATGGTCTAAAATTGGACAAATTGGAATAAATCAATTCGGAAGGGAAACCAGCCATCTGGGTTACGATGTGGTGACTCTCGATTTACAGTATTTAATGAACAAATAAGTGTACTTGGGATAGTATTTAATTCACGTATGGTGACAGTGTTTTTCCGAAATGGACACCAGGTGATAGCGGTATCAAATGAAGGAAGTACAATCATGTAATGATGCAGGGAGAACAAAGATCAATGTTCAATATTGGTACTGGAACAATATAAAGAGATCCATGAGGTGCATACAGAGCTAAAGTATATTGAGAGACAACAGTGAAATATATCAGATAAAGCATTTCAAAGAAAATTCGTCATTAAGACGCTTTGGTAATAATGTGTTGAGTGTGTGAATCCAATATTTCTCTCTCCGTGAGAGCATCGATACATAGTCACCTCCCCTGTAGGATTTTTTGACTATTTGAAGGATTTGGAATTTTAGTTGTGCAATTGTATGATTGTTTTCCATGAAATGTCTGGAGAGGGGGGATTTAGTGTTTTTGCATCTAATGTTCAATTTATGTTCCGCAATGCGTTCTTTGACAGGTCTTGTGGTTTGACCAACATATAATCTGCCACAAGGGCATTTAATCGCATAGATTACCACAGATGACATGCAAGTGGCATAGTCTCGTAACTTAATTTTCTTCCCAGTATATGGGTGGACAATCTTGTCACGTTTTATGACGTTGTTACAGTGGGTACAACAAAGGCATGGGAAGGTACACATTTTTTTGGTTTGTAGGACCCTCTGTTTGTCTTTTGGTGGTATTTCTGCTCTGACCAAAGTGTCCCTATGGTTCCTACCACGTCTGAAGGCCATCATGGGAGCTTTAGGGAAAAGTTCCTTCAGTGTCTTGTCGTTATGGAGAATACACCAATGTTTCCTGATGGATTTGCTTATCTGGAAGCTTTGTCTAGAATATTTGCTGATATGAAGTAATGGTGTATCCTTTGATTTGGTTTTAGGTACCAGTAGTTGTTCTTTATTAATCAGTCCAGATCTTTCTTTGGCTTCCTCTAGGATGTTGTTGGGATAGCCTCTGGCTGAAAATCTTTACAATAGTGTGTTGCTTTCTGTGTCTAAACCTGCTGGATCCGAGATTATGCGTTATAGTCTCAGGACTTGACTGTAAGGTAGACTTTTAAGCATGGATTTAGGGTGATGGCTTGTGAAGTGTAGTAGGTTGTTTACGTCAGTAGGTGTGTGGAAAACCGTGGTCCAGATCCGATGTTCTTTAATTTCCATTTCCACATCTAAGAAGTGTAGGCGGGGTTCACCTATCTCAATGGTGAACTTGATGGTGTTGTGAATGGAATTCATATAGGTTAGGAAAGCGTCCATTTCTTCGCGTGTCCCACACCAAATGCCAAAAATGTCATCTATGTAGCGTTTCCACATCAGTATCTTGTAGGACCATTCCGGGTGGTCCAGAACATGTCGGTGTTCAAATCTGTACATGAATGTGTTTGCGTAGAGTGGGGCCATGGATGAGCCCGTAGAAGTACCAGTAGTTTGTAGGTAGAATTTCCCTTTGAATCTGAAATAACTGTTAAAGAGTATAATTTCAAGAAATTTCATGACCAGATTGTTGTTGGACATACTGTTGCTACCATTGGAGATGAGCCATTGGACTGCATCTAGGCCTTCTGTGTGGGGGATGGAGGTGTATAGACTACACACATCCATACTGAAAATGGTGCACTCTGTGCTTAGAACTGTGATGTCATTAATACAGTTCAAGAAATCTGTTGTATCTCTCAGGTAAGTGGGGGTATCCTGTACCAATTTCTGAAGAGATTTATCCACGTAGATAGCCAGAGGATCGAAAATGCTGTCAGTGCCAGCTACTATGGGTCGCAGTGGAGGATTGGAAGGGTCCTTGTGGATTTTCGGAAGACCATATAATACGGGAGTAATGGGATGTAAATTAAGTAGAAATTCACTTGTCTTAACATCAATCATGTTGAGATCTAATGCTTCTTCAATGGTCTCCTTAATAGGAATCTTAATTGTGTTGATAGGATCGCCATCCAGCTTGGAATAAGTGTTGGTTTCATCTAACAGTGTAAGGCATTTTGTAGTGTAGTCTTTTGTGTCCGTTATGACAATTGCACCCCCTTTGTCGGCGGGTTTGATGGTTAGATCTTCGTCTTTGGCCAGTGTTTCAATATGTTCCAATTGACACCGCTTCACATTGCTTGGTGTATTCTTCTGGTAGTTAATCCTTTCAAGATCCTTCATTACCATTTTTTTAATAGGTTAAGCATGGAATTTTGTGTGAATGGGTCAAAGTAGCTTTTTGGGCGGAATTCAAGAGTATCAGTGTCCAGCGGTGGTATTTCCCCATCCATATCAGAGTTGAAGAAGAGTTTGAGTCTCAACTTTCGCAATAACCTATGAAAACACACCTTTTCCTCAAAAAGTGTGGTATTGCTGGTGGGTACGAATGATAGTCCACGTTTAAGCATGTCCAATTGCCAACTCGTGAGGTTTTTGCTGGATAGGTTCACCACTAGGTTTTCGGTCATTTGTTTTTTCTTTTGTTTTGACCCTTTGCCTCTCCTCATTTTTTTTTTTGTTTGTCTCTTAATCCTAAAAAAGGACCACTCGATGTTCCAGGGCTGGGTGGTTTCACAGGAAATTGTTGTTTCTTTATTAGAGGGGCGTCCTCTTTCTTCAGGTTGAATTGGGTCCCCGATGCTACTGTTGCTGCTGTCACTGCCAGAGTGTGCTTTGTTCTGGAAACGAGATTTACGTTGTTGGTCAAAATTCTTGCCACGTATAGACAATGGCCCTCATTCCAACCCAGGTGGTAAGTTCCCTACTTTACCACCATGGTGTAAACTCGGTTTACACCATGGTGGATGGCGGATTTACCGCCCCATTCCAAGGTGAGTGGGGCGGTAATTCCCCAATCCCCATTTACCCTTCCCCATTCCCATTTTTGCCCCATAGGGCATAATGGGAGTGGGGAAGGCGCTAATTACGGCACCGTAAATTACGGTGCCGTAATTAGCGCCAAGGACGCTTAGCAGGCGTTAAGGTGGAAATCAGGCGTTAAGGGTTAACGGCGCCGACGGAGCCATTAAACCCTTAACGCCTGGGTTGGAATGAGGGCCAATGTCGTTAAGGTAATCAAAGGTATCTCTTTTGAATGTCCTCAGTTTCCTTTGTTCAATATCCTGTTTGTAGCCCATTAGTTTTGAATGTATTCTAATGTATTCTGAGATATCACCAATTCTAATAGAATTTGTTGATATAGAAACTACCATCACCACCATGGCAATTTATAATAAATTGATTTCTATTGCCAAACCTTTCATCTCCCGATTCTCTGCTAGATCTAACAAGAAAACATTGGACACACTAAAATGGTTTAATAAGCAGTGTAGGCTAAATGAGCAAGATTCTGTTAATGATTAAAAAATCCATACCCAACGAACAATCCCAGGCAATCTTATTACGGGAAACTTATAAAGAGTTGCTTGGAAAGAAAAAGAGCGGTACCATTTAAAATAATGGGAGGCCCTAAAAATATCTGCCTGCCTTGATTCATCAACCGGTCCCTAAAGGCGTGTGTATGTGTGTGTGTGTGTGTGTGTGTGTGTAGGTGTGTGTGTAGGTGTGTGTGTGTGTTATGCCCTAACATCCTAACATTTCTATCATTGCTCTTTTCTATCCTCCTGTGTGGCATGTCTGCATGGTGCACTTTATTTACCATTTCTTCAGCCACCATTACTTGAGAATGCAGTATCATAATAGAGTTGTATTTGGCTCAAACCATCAAGTACTCTTGTATACACATGTGACTTGAATTCCAGTCAAAATGTTTCTACCATATCAAGCTTTGATCCAGATGTTTTCAACCAATCAAGCTGATTGATACCCCTATTGTTAAAATAGGCGTAACACTAATTCGAGACAGTTCATTCATCCTAATAGGTAACAGATTAACTGGTTTGGTGGGTGGGGAGTGTAAAAGAAATCAAATGTAGGAGGGGTGGTGTAGAGAATTAAGGAAAAGTGAAAGAGGAAGTCAGAAAAGCAGTCCTGTATCTTGATGATTATTTGTAGAGAAGACTCTGTCAAACCTTTCAGCCGAGAACAAGGATGTGAAAGAGTCGGTACTTGTCACCTTACATGTGTGCTACCAAGTGCTCCTCTGTCATTTCACTGTCTCTCTTCATACAGCGAGATCAAAGATAAGCTCCATCTGAGCTAAAGGTAGGTATAACACACCAATTCGGTGGACATCTGCTGCACGCATGGCTATCCATTCAAACACATTAGAATGCAGCTACGACTATGACAAATTTAGTTTAGCCTGACACTTACATCTTCCCCTGCTTACACCAGACTTGCCTCAACCACTCTGCCATTAGAGGACAGCAACAACCTACAAAAATATTCGGTCTACACATTGAATCTCTTCAACAAGCACTCTGCCATGACCTCACTCGGCACTCAGCCACATGCCTGGCCCCTTGGGATGCTTACTGGAACCTAGCCAGCCCTATCCTTGGCCAAATGCACACACACACTCTGAATCTTTTCTGAGACGTTTCCCATACCTGGACTTCAGTCTCCAAAGGTGTTCCTACCACAAGCGCTTTGAGGCCATGTAAATGGGGAGAGGAACTATATAAATTACAACTACTACTACTACTACTACTACTCCACTACTTCCCTTACGCAGTGTTGACTGCATTTACATATCAATGGTGGTCAAGCATTAATCAGCAGCCTCAAAAGTCTCAATAAAATCCCAGGAGGTCTCTTTTCATGTTCAGTTAGGGTGGAGGCAGCAATGGACTCTGATATAGAGGGAGATGTGTAGCTGGCAGATAATGTCATGCCATCATCAATAAATATGTGTTAGACACTCATTTTTGAGACAAACAAATTACCAATGGAAACAGGTTGATCTTCAAACATGCTACTATTATTTGGCATTCAAATTTCTCCCGAAATCATTGTAACCTGCTAAATCAATGCTGATATGGGACTTTTACTGTAGAATGACAACATTGTTAGTAAAATGTGCAGCTATTCCACAACTCGTCTACCTTAGATCAATGAAGTTGCTGATAATTAAGGCAAGCAATCAGCAGAAATAGAAGAACTTAGCATTTCTTCCTTATATATAACACATCCCATGGCAGCCGGTCCTGTACAGGGCTTATAGAAATTGCCATGGCCATACACAATATATTTTTCAATATTATTTTATATCTCATTAAATTATGTGGGATGTATTAACCCACTTATGCTCTGCCCTGCGGCTTCACTGTGTCCTGGTGGTGCCAGAATTATCAAAATGGCCTCGAAAACCCTTGTGTGCGCAAAAACCTTTGAGAAATTGCGCTTTACAACACGAAAAGATGGCTGCCAAATCTACCATGCATGTTGTCAGTGGTGGAATGGAGACCTCACTGCTGAAACATGTCACTGTGCTGCCCAACAAGTAAAAATGAAGCCTGCATGAAAAGCAGTGCTTTGCTGAAAGAAATCCAGAATCTTGTTTTTATATCTTTTGTCTTGGTTGCTGAAACTGCAGAATGCTGGGACAAAACACCATCAAACCCCCATATTCTTGCTGGGTGCTACAAGTCCCATAGTTCAAGAAATCATTATGAACAGACAATGTTCTGAAAAGCTGAATTTGTCATCAAAACATTCACAGCAAAAATGTGCCTGTCTGTGAAATCTGTCAAAATCTGGGCGCAGTGCCCATGGCCGCCTGTATGACAGCTGTCAGTAGATTGCATCATAAGGATTTAAACTTGTACAACTGAAATCTAATGTCGGAGAACTAAGTGACCTTTTATTGAGAGTAACCTAGGTTGTAACTAGTTAAATCCCCGGGCTTAGAACCTGGAATAAGTGGTCTAGCTGCTTGTTTTGAAATTACAAGTTTGTTTTAAACCAAGAAAAACATGTAACAAAATGACATTGAATTTAAGCCTGCCTAAAGCAATTTAACCAGTCCAACGGCTTCTCCACGGGGGCCAGGCATCTCCCTTCTGCTCACTCCACCAGGAAATCACATCTCTGTGATGATTAGATTAGGGGAGGAGATTTTGGTCTGCCAGGGGAAGAAGACAATGAACTTCCTCCAGTCAAAGGAAGGCTAAGTGTGAAAATGTAAAATGGCCTGGGCCTCTGGAGGAAATGGGAGGAGACTGCTTCTAACTGCAGAGAGCCAGAAGGAGGCAGAGACAAACAGCCATTTGGGGCTGGACATTCACAAAGAAACATTTTGTTAAAGACATATAACTCACCACTTAAAATTGTTTAAATTACAAAAATCTCATATTTGTGTATCTAAATTCTGACTGTACATTTTGAGAGACAGCAAAACCGAGTGATATGTTCTAGAAGGAAACGGCAGAAAAGGTGGTTTTACACCAAATGTATTTGTGCCTGGAAATGTTACACCCTTATGCCCATATTCAACGCGCATATTTGTAAGAATTTCCGGATAAACTGGACATTGTGTTCCGGACAAAAAAGGGCAAAATTCTGTCAAAAGCAGACATAAGCTCCCACAGCGATGAGACATGGAGGAGTATCTGCTGCACAAAATATGTGATTTATATGTGTTATTGTTCTAAAGATTGCACACATGTAAAAATGTATTGTACCAAAAGTAGATTTTATGTTCAAGGGACAAGGGGAGGATTCTCTGACTCATAAACTCACACAATCATGGTGACACCCTGTTTTTCTCTGCAATCAAGGGAGAGAAGAAACTCTAGCCAATCGCCTGCCTAAGGGGGTGTGCTTAGGATAAACCAGCACACCCCCCCTTTATGATAAGCATGAATAGAGACAGCTCAGACTTAGAAAGACACACAGATTCACCCACTAACCGATTGCTGGCGGAGCACCCTGCGAGAGAACCATCCATTTTCCTTGCTCCAGACTCCAGAACTTGGCAAGCAGAATGGCCCACTCCATTAGTTGAACCATTTCAACTAGGCTTTGAATTTCCAGAACCAGAAAGAATCCCAGAGACCTAAGGGGAACCAAAGAAACAGCCGGGCTGTGCTGTAACTGCTTGCCTGCTAAATAATTATCTTCAGAACCAAGAAGGGAAGATTAAACCCAATCCTGTGCCGTGCTGGGCCGATCCTGTCCAGTCCTGTCATACGGTGACCAGACCGCCTTGCTGATTTCAGACCCAGTCCAATCCGGTGTGCCCAGCAGTCAGTCCCAGAACCAGAATCCCTGACGGTTCTGTTTGAAACCCATATAGTGAGTATCTATAGAATAGAACTGTGTCACTAGCATATGTACCCGGTTTAGTCCAATCCCTAGCTAAATCCATCCTATCTTGTCTTTAGCACCTGATATTGTTAGGAGTAGTTTGAATTGTCAGAGTGTTTCTTGCACAGAGTTTCTCTTATTTGTATTCTAAAATCATAAATCAAAAGTGTTGTGAATAAATAAATTGAATCCCAGAAAGAAATTGATTATCCACCACATGAAGGGTCCATGGCCAGAAATGATGGAGATTCATGTGTGGCATTCTCTTTTTCTCTAGTCATAATCTAGTATAAGAAATATTTTTGTCATTTTAAAAGTGCATCCCTGTTTTCCCATCCTTGCGCCCATCTCAGAAAAACGACCTCCACAAATACGTCCATACCTTTCTCAAATTTTATGATAGAAAGTTTGCCCAGAATGTTCTCGAGCAGCAGAATTCTTTGCTGATACCTTTGTATTCTGTACAATTAAACCTTGTTCACCTTACAAGCAATCTCTTGGCCTTTTTCCCTAGAGGGTTGTATTCTTTCTGGCGTGAGCCTGAACAGGGACTTGCGTTCAACATTTCTTAATTTGGTGCTCTATACTTGCTCATCTAAGAAACCATTTGAGAACTGTGATATAGTCACAGTCCAGGGGCTTTACGATCTCTCTAGTGATACTTCAAAAACATTTGTTATATTTGCCATGCATATTGCAATAGCCTGGACAATTAGGCTTGTATATTACAAATACAATGATTCATCCATAGCTTTTGTGTTGTGCACTCATGTGATTCATTGTATTGTAATTGATTACTATTTTATTGTATTAAATACATTTTTATTCTATGGCTTTGGTCTAAATATGGTGTTACAATGATTTACATTATCTTAAACACATTATTCTATGATCACAATGCAAAATGTACGATGTACATTAACCGTATTGTTTAGTTTTTAACCTATGCTGCTTTTATGTAAAAAAATCCAAATTAATCTATAATAATAATAATAATAATAATAATAATAATAATAATAATGGTGCCTAATTATCTGAATACTCTGATTTTAAAATAATGTTATCAGTCATCTTTTCCTTAGTTGTTGGTATAAGGGACAGACAAGAAGACCATGGTTAAGACTTTCTCGTTTATGTACACAAAAGGGGCAGAAATCTGACCAAGCAGTCCTTCCCTACCATTTGGTAGTAAAAGAGGCAATTGGGAGTATTCCTAGCTGGCACGTTGTGTATACTGGTCCATCAAAGAACTGAACCAGTTCCTCCAGATAATCTTCAAGCTCATAGTTGATTTGATTTTCAGGTAGTTTATTGTTAATTCCCATGGAACTAATTGACAAAACCATTCCTCCAAGAACCAGAACTTCAAGGCTTCTTTGAGTATCCTATATCAGGAATTATGCATTGTGGGTTTAATCCAAATTGCAGGGAAATCAAGTGCATATATCATGCCCTTTAGCCCATTCAGCCAAGGAAGGGGCATTGTTTTTGGCAACTCAATATATTATTAACTGAGTCCTTAAATATTGGTAATGCTGGAGCACTATATAGCCAAATCCCTTCTAGGAGAAATTATATTTCCATCTACCATATCTCTTAAAGGACAGGGATAAGAGTGCCTTTAGGAATGTATTTTTTCCATATTTCTATCAACTGGATACTGGAAAAGCCTCATATTTCAGATCCATAAAAACTGGCTGGGGATTGATTGCAATTTATAAATTTCCATAGTAGATCTTACGCCAGTAAGATAGCTCAGCGGGTTGAGCGCTCGCTGCTGCGATCTGAGCCTGATCTGCAGGTTGCAGGTCTGAATCCCGGCAAGGCCAGCTCAGCCTTTCATCCTTCTGAGGTCGATAAATGAGTACCAATTTCAGTTTGGTGATATTGTATGCAAATATGTGCTCTGTAATGAGCTTTGGATAAAGGTGCTATATCAATAACTTATCATTATATGGCTTTTCTACTGTACCTTTTTACAAAGGAAATGACAGCTCCTTCTTGTCTGGCCAAAGTTACATCGATGTTGTTTCATCTGTGCAGCCCACATCGCACCACTGCTAAACCCAAGTAATTATTTGTTTAATTATTTATTTATACATTTATAAAGGGCTCTAAACACAGAGGCATCAATGCCCTGTTACTGAGTTAACACATTGCCGTTAGAGAAAGATCATAGGAAGGAACAGTACAAACAATAAAGATAGGTGTGCAATTAAATAGGTTTACCTGTTCCTAAATAACTCCATTTCACTTTATATACAAACTGGGAGCTTCACAAATAGTGCACAACATGACTTTTGTCTTGTTCTGGTTGATTTAATAAAGCTTTCCTGCTGCATTGTGTGAGAAGGTGATCTAATATATTTTGGTGTTGAAAGGGAACTTTGAGGTGAGTACCGTATTGTCCTCAAATGATATGATATGATGCAATATGGCATTTATAACACGCCGATAAACGAGTTCTTCAAGGCACGACGAGGCAAGGGAGGGGGAACAGAGGGAAGACAGACAACGATCCTACTAGGCCAGGTGTCATTCAGATCGCGCAAGTGCATGTGAAGGCGGAGAGGGGAAAGTGCAGGGGCTGGGGGAGGGAACAGTGAAGTGCAGTACATGGGGTAATACAATAAATAAGAATAGGTAAAAGTACAGCCAGCTGCTGGCAAGTGTAAGGGTAAGTGCAGACATCAGGTGTCAAGTGCTGGTAGTGGGACTGTATGGATAGAGAAAACAGTCTCCAAGTGCGGGGGTTGCCAGGAAGACAGTGCAGGTATGCGACAGGTGGGGGAGGGGATCTGGGCCCGAGATCAGAGGGTGGCCAAGTAACAAATGAGGTTTCAATTTCAGCCAGGAAAGTCAGCAGGGGAGAGGAGGAGACAAGGCAGAAGCAAAGAGAAAGGTTTTGAGGTGCTTCCGGAACAGGAGATGGTTCTACTCAAGTTTCAGGGAGGCAGTGAGGCTGTTCCAGAGGGAGGCCCCAGCCGAAGACAAGATCTGTCACCAACTCGTTGCTTTGAGAAGCGACTGACCCTGAGGGAATAGGAGGCAGATGAGCAAAGAGCTTGAGACGGGAGATACTTAGGAAGAGGGAGTTGAATGTATTGAGGCCCCAGACTCCAGAAGTCCTTGTAGACAATGCAGAGGGTTTTGAACTTAATCTCGCAGCCACTGGGAGCCAGTGCAGAGATTTCAGTCCTGGAGAGATACGATGCCTGGGCTTGAGGCCAAGGACAAGTCTCGCAGTCCTGTTCTGGATGAGTTGCAGAGGGCGGAGAGTAGAATCAGGCAAATTTAGAAAGAGGCGGTTGCAATAGTCCAGCTAGAGAGAACAAGAGCTCTGGAGACAGTGATCTTCTGGGGGAAAGAGAGGAAAGGAAGAATACCTCTGAGGAGGTGCAGCTGGTAGTGTGACTTCTTAGAGACGTCAGAGATGTGAGGAGAGAAGGAGAGTGTGAAGTCAAAGATGACCCGGAAGTTCTTAGCCTCACAGGCGGGAGCGGGAAGGGGGCCAAAAGAGGCCAGCTAGAGAGTGACAGGAAAGGAGGGAGCAGTTGTGCCGGTGAGGATAATCTAAGTGTTACTGGCATTAAGGCAGAGATCATTGGTGGCACACCACTCCTGGATGGCGGACAGACAGCCAGAGATGAGAGAGGGAGAAGAGGTGGCTGTAAGTATCCTGAAAATGAGCTGAGTGTCATCCGCATAGCACTGGAAGTTGGGGCAGAGCGCTTCAATGTGGTGGGCAAGAAGTGGCAAGTATTGGTTGAACAGCCAGGGAGAGAGGTTAGACCCCTAGGGAACACCACAGCTAGAGATAAAGATAGAGGAGAGGAAGGACCCAAGTTGAACCTGGGAGGGTTGATCAGAGAGGAAAGAAGTCAGCCACGCCAGGGCCAGACCAGTGATACCCAGGATATCACAGAGACAGTTGAGGCGGATGGCATGGTTGGCCCTGTCAAAGGCAGAAGAGAGATTGAGTCAGATGAAAACACATGGGGTGTTGGAATCAAAGTTGGCGGATGTTCAGGAGAACAGTTTCCATGCTTCTGGCAGCTCTGAAGCCAGACTGATGATCCTGGCAATTCAGTGTGAAGATTGAACTGGGAGCTGGCCAGCTTTTACGGGAGTTTGCCCAGGAATGGAGTGATGGATATTGGGCGATAGTTAGCTGGGCAGGAAGGTCGGCAGAGGGTTTCTTAAGAAGAGGGTGCACAAGGAAGTGCTTCAGGGGGGAAGGGAAGACTCCAGAGGCAAAGGAGTGGTTAGAAGTCGGCCAGAGCAGGAGCCAGGGAGTCAATGTGCCCTTGATGGTTTTGGAAGAACAGGGATGAACCTGTTTTGACAAGACTTTCGTAGATCAGACTTGTCTCGAAACCTTGTCAGGGGAGAACAGGGGAAAGGCAGAGAAGGAGGGAGGAGAGGTGGCCAGAGAAAGGCCAGATGAAGAGCCGGGAGTAGAAGGAAGAAGGGGAAAGGAGGTGAGAAAGGACAGGAAAATTGCCAGTTTTTCCCCCATTTAACATCTGCCATCATCTTCTAATCAGGCAATTGGCATTCAATTTAATTTACATAGATGGAAAAAAGCAGCTGGACCAACACACAGCCTCACTCTACTCTGGGAAGGAAGCTTTCGTTTTGCCACCTCTCCCCCATCCAACTGCAGCGAAGTTCTTATTATAAATGCGTTTAATGGCTTTTTACAATTTGTCTAGGACACTATCTCTCCAAAGACACTGCCATATTTCCCCCCCGGGTATTGTGTCGAATGCCGTTTTTAGATCCTATAAGGAGTATGTCCTTCCAGTATCACATGCTTTTGGATGTGCAGTTTTAGCATAAAATGTGGTTGATCATTGGTATTCCCCATCTAAAGCCCGGTTTGTGATGTGTTACAACATTGCCCGCATCACACCATTGTTCTAAACGGGTTAGTAATATGTTCCCGTATATTTTGCTAGGGCATCCAGTAATGATTTTGCACAGTGGTTTGAAGGATTACATAAATCACACTTCTAAAAGTTGGGGAGGATCTCGGAAGTCTGCCAGCGAGACGGAAGGCCGTAGCTCCGATCCCAACAATTGAATCTCATTCTTAGAAAAAGTGCCCACATTTTGGTTCATTTAAATACAGATCAACTGCAATATCAACAGGACCCGGGGCTTTTTTGGGTTTTTGATTGTTCATAGCATGGTAAACCTCGGCATTAGAAAAATACAATTTATTCTAAGAGCAACTGAGAAGGAAAGGTGGTGCTCCTTGAAATGGTACATTTATTTTGATAATATTCAATGATAAAGAACACTAAAATGATTTAAAAAAAAACTTTTTCTGAGGTATTAGATTAATGCAGAAAAATGTCTCTTTGGAAACCACTGATTGCAATGTGTCAGAAATGCTTGTGAATAGCTATTACTGTGCTCTGTAGCAGCCCAACTTTGTTTAATCGCTTCTTGTTTTTAACATTGATTAGTTCCTTGTACTTTCTTCTAGCAAGCCACTTCACTTGCATAGAATCAAAAGGAATAGATGTCAGAGCATTACTACATTTTTTTTAGCAATTCTACATTGGGGCTCGTTTTTGGTCGGGCATAACGTTAATGAAAGACGTTAAATCCCTGTGTCGGAACGCAATTTGCGTTTTTCTGCTCCCTTCCTCTCCATCATACAAATACACCCAGCATTTGCATCAGCATGGATTTTCCTGCCAGAGAATCCATATGCAGACAGGTTTTTGCACCACAGGGAGCCATTATAAACACTGCCTGTCATGATTGTATGTCATGCAGCATTTACTCAATTTGCACAGCGGAGTGCAAAAGGGGAGTACGAAAGTCAGCATACATGCTTGTACACCATCTTTTGCCTTCTCCTTTCGTACTCTGTCATGCAAATGACAAAAATGTGATGGCAGAGAGCCACTTAACTGTAAGTCTCGTCGTAACGGGTCTCCATCGCTGAATACCGCAGAGCTGCAAAATGAGCTACATGGGGCTTCAAACCTAGGCATGTGTGTCGCTATCTGTGTGTCTTTCTACTTCTATCCTTTAGCACAAATGGAATAACCATATTTATTATATCATCATAAAATGAATTTGCCATTAACTCTGTAGCAGGAGCTAGCATAAAATCAGAAAGAACATGGAAGTAGTGCATTATATGTTTGTTGAGAATGAGCAGACACATCTAGATTGCCATGCATTCGTTTGTTGGAGATAGTTGATGCATTAGTCCAAAGGGGATCCTTCCCACTGTCCTGTGGCCATATGCATGCATGAATTGATGTTGACACTGTTGGTCATGTTTGCTCTCTGGCTTCTGTGTAACCTCTACTTAATGGAGCACATTCCGAGATATATTGTCTACTAACACATAATCAATTAGGCTTCCATTGGCAGTCCTAACCATGTCGGGCGGTGCTTAGGTTTCATTTATGTGACCATTAATGGTACTGAATTCTATACTTTACATAGTTGCATACACACATAAGGTCAAGTCTTATATCCAGGCATGGTGGTATTCATTTTCTGAAGATCAGTGAAAGGCTTGTAGGTTTCAGATTGGACGTGTATATCTCCCATTATGAAAGTGTGCTTTAAATTAGCACACTTATAGGTAAAAACCTTGGAAGCCACAATATCCTTTAGTTCTTCAAGTAGGGAAATATTTATGAATATAATAAACACTTTTGGGACCTACATTATTGAGCTTTGCCTTGATCTCTAGGAAATGTGAGGAATCCCAGTGAATGTCCTTAATGGAGGCTGACAAAAAGGCAATGACTCCCCCGCTGGGTCTCCCCATTTTAGACCTAATTGCCAGCTTAAAGAAGGCGACATAGCCTGTCTTAAAAATTGAGTCCAGAGCCCACGTTTTCACACAAGTCTTGTTCCTCAGCTTTACTGATGAAACCCACAATGTTCCATGTCATTCGTCATAGTTTATCATTTGGGTGTGGGTGAGGCGGATAGAATAACTTGCTTGTCAATTGGTTCTTCATGTGGGATAGACCCACTCATAGGTTTCTCAGTCTGATATAATAAGATCTTCGGACTGTTGGGATGGAGTGGCTACCTGTTGTGTTGGAATGTCATTTCCTCTTACCTTGTAATCGTTTATCTAGTGTCTACCTTAGGCTTGAGCAAAACCTCAGATCTGAATTGTTGTATTATTCTGTGGTAAGATTCTATTGTTAATACACAGTAAACCCTCTGATTTGTATTTATCAGTTAGAACTACCTCCACAGTATCAACACTGATTTCCATATCACTTGGAAGTCATCTTATCAATTCACCATATGTTCTTATGACTTTTAGACAACCCTGTTGTCACAACCAATGAAGTCATTTTGTTAATAACATCAACAACCATGTTCATGTTCATTAGTAACTTAAGCCTGTTACTCAAATGTACTGATGCTGTAATTGCAAAGTCACCTTTGTGACCAACTGGGTCTTTATTGAATCCCTCATCTTGGATCAATGCAGGTTGGATATTAATTCTGGGCTCAATTTTGTAGTTGCACCCTGCAATTTGATCCATGAGGAAGAGGCGTTTGGTCTATAATGCCTTGGGAAATAAGGACTTGTTGCAGCTGCTAATTTTGACTTCAGCTTCTGAAGTTCAGTCTGTACTGCTGAAACAGGCATTGACCTTTGGATTTAGGCTGGTTATTCACACTATCTTTCTTGCCATTGCAAATGCTCTGCAGGGGGTTCTAATCCAGTGTACATTTGGTCTCCATGCTCGAAAGTGTTATACTGCCAAGCTGCAGAGGAGTGGTTGATCTCATTTATCAGCAAGTTGACTTTCACATATGGCTTACTGATTATGGAACAACATTTCTCTTGTAGTGTAGGTGTGGTTAGACAGTCAGAATCTGCTTCACTTGTCGGCATTGTTAGATAACATTATAAAAAAATCCATCCCTCCCTTCACATATCACAACGTGACTTGGCAAAAAACTTCAAATTTACCAACCTTTTGCTGGTTCAAGTCTGACTGAGCTCTGTTCAACTTGGTTTAAAAAAAAGAGCATCCAGTCCACTCCTTTCCCCAAAGGTTTGATGCAATATGATTGCCAGCCTGCCAGAGGGGAAAAACCTCTTCTGCCTTTACTTCCCTTCACATTTTTCCTTGTGGCAGTATATAAATATACAGTCTACACTTGAAATGGCACTTTGAGGATCGAAATGCCATACTACTGCTAACATCTGTCAATCCTGAGCCCACAGACACATGGTACACATGCAGTTAGATGTAAATAGATGTAGGTGAGTACAGGTACACAAAGTGTCACAGAGCCACAAGGATCAGCTCAGCTCAGCATGTTTCACGTTCCTGCCTACCATGCGTTACCAAATATTGATTACCAGAAAATACCTGGCAGATTTGGGGGGCTGGTCAGGCTTCTAGTCCAATTCCAGACATAGCTTGAAAGCCCAATCAGCTCAGCTGTAGCATAGGCAAAACGTGCAGCATTTGGTGGACCGACGTACCAGCGAGCATACACTACAGACCTTAGAGGAAAATACCCTAATGTGCATGCCTTCAAACCACACATAGTGTGTACCAGCTTCAAACATACCCAATATTAGTTACTTGTTACAGTGACCAATATAGACAGACACATGCACAAACACATAGCCAACCCCCAACCAGAAATAACTTAGTGAAAGCTAATATTGCCCACCATCTTCTAACTGTTAGTTCTCCACTGCCTCAGAAAAATATACGATTTTGAGTTCAAACTCTCTGTGACATCACTCTATAAAAGGATTTTGTTTTGTATGCCAGTTATTACCAATCCGTTTATTTCACTAATGCTCAACACTGTTACTAAGTATTCTTGTATTTCTGAGATTTTTTACTATCATGTATTTTCAAAGTGCTTCAATCAGCACCCTTTCTGTGTTTTCTGATTGTTATATGAATTAGTGGAATAAACACTGATTGGAGATTGAACCATACATATTGCCCTGCACTGGATATACAAATTCAAGGGCATGTACTGTGAAGTGTCATGGTTAGCCCTTGCCCTTTCCATACCATACTCTTCATTTTCAGATGTGGTATCCCCGAGAGTCAACCATATCACATGTCATTTTCACTACCCTTGTGCCCAGCAAACTGGTCTACTGTGCAAGATAAGGAAAGAAATGTTGAAGGAACACTGCAGAATTGTTGCAACTTTATTTGCACAGAGATGTGTATATTGTTGTCTTTGTTTAGTTGATTCTCCCTTCTTATTACAAACATGTGTGCTCGGCAGTCCTTCCTTTTACAAAAAGCTTTATCGTTATGTTGAATGATCCATAATCCTCTTACAGATCCTTGGCTGTCTAACAGGACTTTAGAATTGGTCCCTAAAATCCACTACAGCTAGGAGCTGTTAATCACTACCTTTAGGAAAAAGCAACTGGGTTTAATGTTCCTCAGATCTTGTCACTCTGCTATCTGGAACATCGAATCTGAACAAAGTATTGTATTGTGCTTTATGTAATTTTGCAAAGCATTTGCACTGCATACAGATAGGTTTATTGGTGCTGAGGCAGCATCAGATCAGAAAAGTAGGGGATTCATTTAAAGCTAATCCAGACAGCCTAGTTTTGAAATTTTTCAGAAAATCCATAAAATTGGGTAGTTATATTAAAGAAAAATAAATTGATTTTCTTAGAAGTGGAGCAAAATGCTGACAAAGAGCAACTGCCATCATACACTTCCAAAAGTGATATCTAAGCAAAAGTAATTTGCCATTGGACGTGAGAGTTCTAGATGGCCCACCCATGTATCGAAATACAAAATGAGAGGAAGTTTGGTACTCCACCATTAATACACATATGAACAGCTGAATAATGCAGAGCATCTTAAACAGAAAGATATATTTAACTGGAATCAAACACAGGGCATGCAGAATAAAGGAAATGTGAGCACCCCATTAGCACCCCCTCAGTCTGGTCCACCCCCTTCCTCACACTTATCCGGTGGCCCTCACCTATGGCACCCCTTGCACTTGCCACCCCTGGGCTCCCCTTTCACTTGCCTTGCGCCAAAGCCAACCCTACCACATTTCTTGCACTCCTTGTTACTGCACTTGCACGATCCTAATGTCACAACGCCTAGTAGGACTGTCATTGTTGTTTAACTCCCCTGTTCCCTCCTCTTTTTGTCTTGTGGTACGTGGAAACACTTTTTCTGTATAGGCGCCTTACACATACTGGATTAATAAATAAATGGTTTAAATAAAGCATAAGATTCTTAATACTAAAAACATATGCAATAGAGCCTGGTTTGCTTGAAGTGAGTAAGGCACAGTTTTGAGAAGGAGGTGTTAGGTGGAATTGCAATCAGTACCCTCTGGGAACACCACATACAATTATGACTACAGGTGTAAGTAAAAACCAACCTTTGGTATAAGTCTGTACCACACACTTTTTGGTAGCGAGCTGAGCAGCCAGGTTTATCCCAAGAGGGAATGTGAGCAGTATCACAATCACAATGGTTCAAGTAGACACTTACACTCAAGGTTTCTTGGTAAAAAATACTTATACATGTATTTACACAAACATTTACAAAACATTCACTAGTAGAAATCAACTTAATATGAAACACCAATACATTACAGTAACAAACTCAGAGTTGTAGCGACAGTTTGTGCTCGCCTGAAAAAGGAGCCAAATGACACTTCAATTAGTTTCAATGAGAATAGAAAGATATACATTTGTACAATGGGTTAGAAAACACTTCTGTTAGGCAATGCAAAGGTTCAGTGTACCAGGAGGGTCCGTTCAATTCAATAGGCCAGGCCAAAGTCAATAGTCTAATGTTCTTGGATAGAACAGATCACTTCTGGTAATAAACAGAGAAGTCTTTGTAAAATTTCTCAAAAGTAGTTTAAATGAAAAAGAATTATATGCTGGATCACAAGCTGATTAGGCCTGCAAGTTGGGAAAGTTTTACGAACTTTCACCGCAAGAGTTGGGATCTCTCAACCGGATGGCACAGTACCTTAATGTGAAGCAAAAAGATGAAGCTGAAGACGTTGGTTCCTGGCAGTTCCTGCAGATCTTGCTGTTCCTGAGCCTCAGTCAAGGGGACAAGAAGGAGGAGGTTGGGGGACTACTGCACTGCACGGGATCATCGTCGAAGCAAACAAAATGGAGTCACTTTGGTTCAAGTAGTCGTTGCTTCAAGACACAAACTGGTTATCCTCTCCCTGGCTAAACCTTAACCAGCATTGAGAATCGTATCCAGGTGTCTTCTGAGTTGATTGGTCCCACCAACTCAAAGGAAGAAGACGTCCTTGAAGGAGCTTCTCTGTCGATTGGAGTTCTTGCAATTCGGATTTGAAGCAGGGCTCCACTGGGCAAACCAATGGTCCAGTGGTTGCAGCAGCCATCCTCTTCCAGCTCATCTTTGGTTCTTTCATTCCAGTGGTCGACTCTGCCTTCTAGTCTTGGAGACTCAGCCTTTTAAAGTTTTCTACCATTCATTCCAGTTTAGCTGCCACTCACCCAGCAGTTGTCTGTCCGTACTGGACAATCAGCCAGCCAATCACACCAGAGTGCATTTGGGTCCCCTAGGAGACCGAGCACAGGGAGTTTTAGGCACCTCCCTCACTTCCTGCCCACCCCAGACACTCAGACGCCAGGGCGGACTTCAGTCCTCAAGCCCACCAAAGGCTCACGAACAAAGGGACAAAACCTGGTTTGGCACACAGAGTTAAAGACCAGAAGGACCTTCCACAAAGAAACGGCGAAAAAAGATGACCTGAGTCTGTTTTTACAGAGAGGACTTGGGCGCCATATTGAAAAACATGACGGCCCCGATTTTTAGTTACCGGTGTTCGTGGTCGGGAAAAATCATGGTAGTTCGTTATAAAACCACTGCCACCAGCCATTTCAATAGGAAAGGGTAGCTTTTGACTGCTACAAGAGTGTTTAGACTTAGGGAAACTAAGTAACCCCTCTGGCACTCTATAGGAAGATAGTGTGTGCTGGGTCTATGAATTTAAAAAGACTAGTAAAGTCAATTTAACTTTACATTCTCTGGGGAACAGTAGTTCACCTCAGAGAAGGTATTTAAAGCTTGGGAAGTCCAAAGGACATCCCTGTGGCACTGCACTAAAGGTGTTGTGTGACACAAAAATGAAAAGATGATGCCTATGGAGTTATCTAAAACTCCATAATCGAAGAACACAAGAGTAAAATACACATCAAAATAAATGAGAGAGTGGGAAAAAGGTCTCACACTCTCTCCAGGAAAAAGTCAAGTCCTCAAAAATCCAGCAAAGTTGCTGGGGGTCTCTAAATTGAAGGGAATAAGCACATTTCTGAGAATTCTCCCTAATAGGAGGAAGGATGGGTGGAGGAGAGGGAACACAAGGAGGCTTTAAGGGAAAAGAAGATCATGAGAGAGCCAAGGAGAAAGCAAAAGAGACAAGATTAAATATTCAATATTTTATATTGAAAAAAGACTGACAACTGATCACAACACTCTTGCAATACAGGGATAGAGGAGATAATCAGAGATGGAGAGGGCAGATTTCCCATTGCTTGTTAGGTGCATTTTGCATGTGGACAGAAAAGACATTCTTTTGAGCGGCTTTGATCATTTTCTTTTAAAGATCAAGTTGCAAACAGTAGACAGCTTTGGAAGTACGAACGCAGTTGACACGTACTGCTCTCTCTTTTTTACTTGTGAAGCGTTTAGCGTTAGCAAGTCCCGAAGTAAACCATTTGGATTTAGCCATTGTGGGGAGAACTGTACGAGACTCAAATAGGACAAGTGTATCTATGGCATTTGACAGCCACTTTTTGAAAGTGGCATTGGCAGAGTCAGACACCGAAAAAGGTAGATTGCGGGTGGAAGATTAAAGAACGTTGGACGACAACGAGTAAGGGCAGATTTTAGAACTAGGCATAGTGATAATTAGCCACTTTGTAGATGAATGATGAAATATAAACTTGATTCTTGAAAAAGAAAAATGTGATCGGAAATGATTAGATTAGCGAAGTGATACAACTGTAAACGAGGCTGTTAATGCCTTTCAAATCTTTCTCAGAGTTTCCCTAATACAGCCTTAACCAGTAAACCATCAGTGTTCATATATATGGTGTCCTGCTTTAGCTAAATAAGTCCTCACACTTGGGCGTTTCTTTTACTAGGCCTTTTCTAATTCTTATAAATGATGTGTTTAATTGGATGACTCTGTTTTCACAATCTAGTGAAAATGCAGAATGCCAGTGCCAGGGATTCTGGCCATAGTAATTCTGCTCTTGATTTCTGTTTTTTTTTTTTTTCCTCAATGGACATTTCCAGCATCGATTCCGCCTAGCCTCGTTCTTCACATTTTTGAAAACATGGCAACCCCTTGCTCTCTGTGCTGTTTCATCACAAGCCATGCTGTTTATTCATAAGAGTTGACTGTAAGGTAAATCTTTGATCATGTTCGGAGTGGGAAAGCTTAATGCATGCAGTAGGTTTCAAAGACACACTTGTCACACTTGTCTCAATGTCATCTTCTTTATGTTTCACTTTCACATCCAACAAATTGATTTCGCCAGAGCTTACTGTTCTGATAAACGTAACTTTTTCTGTGTACTTCAAATATTTTACAAACATAGTTTATGCATTTTTAGTTCTGGACCAAATAACACTAATTACATTACTGTATGTTTTACTTCAAAGCAGTACATTAATATATGGTCGTATACAGGCTGAAACCACACTGTTGTTCCTGATATTTGTATGTAAAACATGGCTTAGAATCAAGAGAAAAAAAAACATAAGCTCTTGTTTTCAATAATCTTACAATCGTGCACAATAAATATTCCATTGCTTCAATTACCTTATTTTTTGGTAGTAAGGTATACATGCTGGTGATGTCCATAGTAAACATGATGTCTGTGGCAGTAATGTTTGAATTATGTGTTACATGACTTGTTTCTGTCGCCTATATCTTGCTTTCTAAATCAACGTTTGTAACATAGTGTCAGGATATTTTGCACGCATTTCCAGTGATCTTTGTTTAGATGTGATGTGGGCATTCTAAAACCAAACGATATGTTTTGGTGAGAAATGTCCAGCTGTGGTCTGTGATCCATTGTCATGTCCATGCTTGTTCAATTGGCTTTGAAATTAACAGACTGGAGTCAGTATTTAGTGTTATGTAGGTGAAGTCATCATTACGATGTTCCAACATCTCAGTTGATTTAGTGTAGTTTCCATAACGGCTAGTGCACCGCCCTTATTATGGTTTAATTGTGATCATTTTGTTGGTGTACAGTGTCAATAGCTTTAGATTGTTTGCAACTGGTTGTGTGACCCCTTACACCTGGACCAGGATTTAAACTCTCCTGCTGCTCCTAGTACACAAGTGCAGTGTAAACGTAGTGTGAGCAATTTGCAGTCTGTGGCTGAAGGTGGAGGGCACAGACCTCAGTCAGCAAACATGTGCAGAATGCACCAGAAGTGAGGAGGGAGCACCAGAAGTGAGGGGGGAGTTAATCACTATTAACTCTTTGCTTAGCTTTCTCTGACACATATACAAATACTTTTATTAGCGATGGTGCTGTGCTGCATAGGGAAATGTGTGCTTTTCCAGAGGCTAATTGTTCAGAGTAGACAAATTTAGTCATCACACAGGCTGTCCAGACAAGTGGTCGACTGTAAATTGGTCGAAAGACAAATGGTCGACGTAATTTGGTCGAAAACCAAATGGTCGAATTTTTTTTTTATTTTTATATGTATATTTTTGGTTTTAGTTTAGGGAAAAAAAGGGTTTTTTAGAAAAAAGGGGGAAAAAAAGGGGTGAAAATCCAAAAAAAAAAATTCGACCATTTGGCTTTCGACCAAATTGGTTCGACCATTTGTCCAGTCGACCAAATTTTTTCCACCAAATGTCTGGTAACCATCACACAGATCTGGTTCAAAGTGATAATGTCGCCTGTGAAAAAGTCACAAGGTAGGCAACCTTTTCACCTCACATCTAAAAGCATTCCCCACCTTTCCTAGGGCGGGTAAAATGTATACTCCTGTCCTAGAATATTTGGGGAAAGTGTTCTATTTTCTTGGGAGTGCACATTTGGGGAAATGTTGCTCCCTGGCGACATTTCTCAGTTGACCTTATCACTTGTATACATCTGTAACTAGCTTAGGATTGCTACTTAAATCATTACATTAATGCCATGTCCACTAATGAGTCTGCATATAGTCTACACAGTTTGAAAAGGATCTATGAGGTTTTCTCAAATTGTGTTCATTGTTTTGCAGTTTTTTTTTTTTTACTGCAAAAAACGAGGGGAGGCCACACACACACCCATTACCTACCACCTCACCCCCCTTTCTATATACCTGATCCAATCCCAACATCTCCCCTTTTCGGGATAAAAAAATGGCAAAATGATGCAGAAAATTGTAATTTGTCCTAAAGGTGGGTTGATAAGCGGGGACAACCATTTGTTTCAATAGGCAAATTCACCTGATAAAATCATTGAGTTTTCGGATATTGAAATGTTTGCTGAGAATGTTCAACAAGTTGATAATATGGAGTCTGCTCAAGTTTAACCCAGGGGCAAAATTGCTTTGTGGTATGCCCCAGTTGGGGGATCTTATAGAGCACACCTATCAAGTACAGTCTATGCTACCCTAAGCATTACACCAAGCTACGGGTACAGTCTGAAAAGACAAGTTAAGGGTATTGGCATTGATACTAAGGGCACAGTCTTGGATAGGAAATCCAAAGGCTCCCATAATTCAGGAGTTCAAAATAATTTGCCTGAAATCCAAGTAACAGAGACCTTGACTAATAGTTTAGTTAGAACAGTAATTTCACATCTACACGTTATCTCCCTTCATTCTCTTCTTTCCAGGCAATGGACTATACTCTAAAGACACCTGAAAAACGTTGTGAGTGAATGCACACATTATGTTGGATAGATAATAAATCACAGAGAGTTGTGGTGCCCAACAAGAAACTGTAATAACGATCGATATGGTCAATTTAATAAGAAACACCACATAATTAGAGAAGAGTCTGGAATTGATAATCCTATCGAGGATGAAGTGGCTAAACCACCGTCTAACCTAATAACGCTCTCAAAAAACGAATGGACAAAAGTGCAATTAAACCTAGAGGTACCAGCAGAAGGAAATGCAAGACTAAAAAGGTGACAGAAGGTAAATTGACAAGTGAGAAGAGGTGTCAGACCTATGGTTCCGAAAAACCCAGTATAACTATTGGAACACATGGTGATTAAAGACAACATGATTAACAACAAGGCACACAGATAAAGAAAGACATATGTTCAACCCATGACAATTGGGTAATGAATTGTCCTAAGGGCCCAGAGCAAGTAAAATCTCACAAGAGGTTTTAGCTCAGACTAAAACAGTTGAAGCCACAAAAAGAAAGAGAATCCACCTGAAGCCCAAGCCAAGTGCAGCTGCCGGTATGACTTAGTCCTCATCACCCTTAAACGCAAGTGCAGGGTGGCCAAGAGGAAAGGGCTTGCTTCATGTACATCCTCTGACAAACTGGCCTGCTGCCTGCTTTAAAAGCAATACCGCCTCTCTGTCCTCACCAAGAAGAGAGTTCTCATCCATGCCTGTGTCTCTGTGGCATCTAACAACTCGGCTGAACTCTTTAAAATCTGCAAGGAACTGGCCAATCCCGCCGCAGTCTCTACCTCTCCTGTCCCTTCCCAGGCTCTCTGCACGGCACTGGCTTCCCACTTCATCTATAAAACTCAGGACACCCCATCCTCACTCTGCTCCTCTCTCTTAACTCCCTCTACTTCCTGCTCTTCCTGTGGCCCTTCTGCAGCCACCTCTCCTCCCTCCTGCTCTGCATTTCCCCTGTTCTCTGCAGACAAAGTTTTGAGAGAAGTCCGATCTATGAAAGTCTCTTCAAAACAGGCTCACCATTGTTTCTCCAAAACCATCAAGGACTACATTGACTCCCTGGCTCCTGCCCTGGCCTACTTCTGCAACCACTCCTTCGCTGCTGGAGTCTTCCCATCCCCCCTGAAGCACTCCCTTGTGCACCCTCTTCTAAGAAACCCACTGCCGACCCCTCCCGCCTGGCTAACTAGAGCCCAATATCCATCACTCCCTTAATGGGAAAACTCCTAGAAAAACTGCCCATATCCCAGCTTAATCTCCACTCTGAATCTGTTGGTTGTCTTCATGACCATCAGTCTGGCTTCAGAGCTGCCAGAAGCATGGAAACTGCTCTCCTGAACATCTGTGAAGACCTGCTCTCCAACCTTGATTCTGACACCCCTGTGTCCTCATCTTGCTTGATCTCTCTTCTGACTTTGACACTGTCAACCATGCCATCCTGCTCAAATGTCTCTGTGATAACCTGGGTATCACCGGTCAAGCCCTGGCATGGCTGACTTCTTTCCTCTCTGACCGACCCTCCCAGGTCCAACTTGGGCCCTTCCTCTCCGCTATCTTTTTCTCTACCTGTGGTGCCCCCCAGGGTCTAACCTCTCCCCCTGGCTGTTCAACCTATACCTGACACTTCTTGTCCACCGCATTGCCACTCTCTGCCCCATCTTTCAGTGCTATGCGGATGACACTCAGCTCATGTTCAGGCTACCTTCGGCCACCTCTTCTCTGTCTCTCATCTTTTACTTTCTGCCTGCTATCCAGGAGTGGTGTGCCACCAATGACATCTGCCTTAATGCCAGTAAGACTGAGAACCTCCTCATCGGCACACCCCCTCCCTCCTTTCCTGTCACTTTCCTGTCACTCTTTGGCCGGCCTCTCTTGGCACTCCTCCTGCTCCAACCTGCGAGGCTAAAAACCTTGGGGTCATCTTTGACTCCACACTCTCCTTCTCTCCTCACATCTCTGACGTCTCTAAGAAGTCACACTACCAGCAGCAACTCCTCAGAGTTATTCTACCTTAACTCTCCTTCCCCCAGAAGTTCACTGTCTCCAGAGCTCTGGTTCTCTCTATGCCGGACTACTGCAACAGCCTCTTTCTAAATCTGCCTTCCTCTACTCTCCGCCCTCTGCAACTCATCCAGAACAGGACTGCAAGCATTGTCCACAAGGCCTTCTGGGGCCTGAGGCCTCAATACCTTCAACTCTCTCTTCCTGAATACCTTACTTCTCAAGCTCTTCGCTCATCCCCTCCAACTCCCTCAGGGTCAGTCACTTCTCCAAGCAACAAGTTTGTGGGAGATCTCTTTCTTCGGCTGGAGTTTCCCTCTGGAACAGCCTCTCTGCCTCCCTGAAACTTGAAGAGAACCATCTCTAGTTCCGGGAGCACCTCAAAACATTTATCTTTGCTTCTGCTTTTTCTCCTCCTCTCCCCTGCTGACCTCCTGGCTGAAACAGAATCTGTACTGGTTACCTGACCACCCTCTGATCCCGGGCCCAGGTCCCTCCCCCGCCAGTCACACACACCTGCACTGCCTGCCTGGCGTCCCCCGCACTTGGGGAATGTTTCTGTACCCCTTCAGTCCCACTACCAGCACTGGACACCTGATTTCTGCACTCACCTTTGCACTTGCCACCTGCTGACCGTTGCTTTTACTTATTGTTATTATTCTATTCCTGTGTACTACACTGTGTACTGCACTGTCCCTTCACCCTGTCCCCGCAGTTTCCCCCTTGCCCCTTTCCATGCACTTACGCAATCTGAATGACACCAGGCCTAGTATGATCGTTGTCTGTCCTCCCTTTGTTCCCCCTGCCTTGCCTGGTCACGCCTTGAAACACTTGTATAGAGGCGCGTTATAAATGCCATATCATATCATATCAAAGGAAGACACATTGATTGAACATCTCTCTGATGAAAAAAGATAGTTGAAGAGACACCTGTCATTTCTATGGAAATAGGAACACGTTTATATAAATTGAGTAGTTTGAGTAAAAAGAAGGACCTGATGAGCATGACCTCATCTACATCAGTTAAAACACGAGATGTGTTTGCTTTTGTTGCCAGTTTGCCCACCATTCATGTAGTTGTTTTGTTGGTATGTTCATTAGTAGCCCCTCTGAGTGCCATAACTACACAAGATATTGATTGCATTGAATATTCTTCTTTTGAATGTCTCAATGCTCGTATACTTCAAAGCGGACCACATAGTCACTATGATCATGATTTACCCTGTTAGCTATTTGCAGATGGGCTATGATTTTCAAAATGATGAGACAGCACATGCAAGCACCCAAAATGTTAATAGGATGGACATGAGCCCTTTAATGATCTCCAGAAACCTATCAAGCAGACATGTAGTAATGGAGCATAGGAATATGTCTGCTAATCAGGTGAGGTGGGAAAATGATAACTAGTCATAGCTATCGACTGCTTTGCAATCTAGGTCAGGGTGGAGGACCTAACCATAGGGATAACTGCCTTTGTTTGCTGACTTGCAACCCTCGAAGCAACAGATCAACATAGAGGGCTTGAAAGTTAAATTTGAACATGACATATGTATGGTACAATAACCTGGCCTACTACCTTAAATATTATAGATGGATATATGATTATATACATATCTATATGCAAAACTCCTATCAATAGGAAATATGGAGGTTCTTTAGGTGGGCTGATGATTGGTGTATGTGCTAACGATCACATCAGTGACTCTAAATTAAAGGACTGTCCTTTTTTACTAAAAGCTGAATGATAAAATCTGATAACTCAATTAGACCAATGCTGCTGATTAATGTGTGGGACCCTGAGGCTGGAGCATTAACTTATGGAATAATGTATTTGATGGCAGAGGCCCTTTTTGAATGGCAACATTAAAATAGGAGCATAATGGTTATAACAGGAGGTACATTTAACATGGACTGAAGTAAGTAGGATGATACACAAATTGGTTCAACACATTGCTCTGGCATCAATGCCCCAGATTAAGTTAATGCACACATGGGGTAATAAAGAAGGTCAATCATTGTTAGAATGTATGGCTGAAAGAGAACTGATTATGTTAAGGGAAAGGACCTGTGGAGATACACTGGGCATTTAAACCTGGAGGAAGGGAGATACGGTTAGTAAAAATAGGACACATTTAACTACGTGAGCAGCAGTTGCAGTGATAGTGATGAATTGTTGAAGTAGTAGGTCGCCAGGATGGCAAGCCTTGGGTAAGGGAGCAACAAGTTCACGTGGGATAGAGAAAGGCGAGTCGTGGTATTGGAAGCCAGGAGATGGATGACTTGTTTTTCAAGAGTTCTGGATTAGGCAGCAGAGAGCCATACAGTGACAAATTGCAGTGAGGCAGTTCATTAACTGTTCAGAGATGGCTGAAGTGAAGGAGAGAAATGAGAAAATATTTGAGTGTTAACTGCAAAAAGGTGATAGTGAAAGTCAATGATATATAGGTCTTCCTATGACAGAGGTCTGAAGGGTGAAGAGTAGTGGTCCAAGCACTGATCCTTTGGGGATGCTGACAGGGAGATGTGTGGGGTCAAAACATTTTAAAGGATTGGCAATCCATGTAAAGAATCTTTGCAAAACCCAAGGTTATGGAGAGTGAGAACTAAAAAGGAGAGAGGTGTGGTCAACAGTGTCGAGAGCAGCAGAAAGGCCCAAAAGAATGAGTTAAGAAGAGAGTTTGGATTGGTGATCATTATAGAGAAAATTGGAGACATACATGAGTGCAGTCTCAGTCAATTGTTTCCTATGTAAATCAGATTGAAGTGGATCCCGAAGCCCATTATCCTCAAGGTACTTAGTGATTCGGTCACAAACATCTGCTCAAGCACGTTTGAATAATGGGGATGGAGAGAAATTGGGCAATAATTAGCTGGGACATTTGGGTCAGCATAATATTTCTTCAGGGGATAGACAGTTTTAGATTTGAAGGAGGCAGTGAAGGGACCAGCAGAAAGAGAGTGGTTAAGAAGCTCAGAGAGATTAGGACAAGTGGCTGATACTAAGACCATGACCATTTGGGGAGCCAAAGGGTTGATTGAAGTGCAAGATTAGTTGGGATTGTGAAGTATGCGTGTTAACTCAATGGGAGAGGCATGGAACACATTTTTGAGACTACAAGAGGTAGGGAGGATGGGGAGGAGATTGACCAAAAGATGGTTGGGAACGGAGAGAGAGGATGGCTGTGAGAGTCTCATACATTTACTTTAGAGGGAAAGTAGTGAGCAAAGTTATTAGCAGAAAGGCAGGAGGCATTGAAAATTTGATTTGGAAGTGTGTGCAAATATTGGAGGCTAGATGAAAGTTTGCAGGGGTGATTGCGATGGGAGGAATTAGATTTGTGCAGTAGGAGGTTTTGCCAGTGCACAATGCAGAGGATAGGGCAGTAATGCCATTTTTGCAGTCTGGGAACAGGGTAGGTGTCCGTAATTTGTACCAGCATTGTAAGTCATGGTGCATGTTTGTTATGACGGTCTACATTTCAGAGGTGATTCAAGGCTCGGGACAGGGAGTTGGATGGTGTAGATGTGCAAGCAGGATACTGTTTGTCAAATAGATTCATAAATGCATAGTGCAAGTCAGAGAAAACATGCGCAATGGAAGAGTCATTATCTGGGGAAAGAGACAGAAGAGAGGTCCTCAGATCATCAAGTTCCTGACTTTCCTTCCTCTTAGTGATTGAAGAGGAGAGATGTAGATTAGAAGGTGGAGTGACCGAGATGTTAAAGTGAACAAAGCAGTGAATAGAGTGAGAGCGGTCATTGGGGTGTTCAGAGGAGAGAAACATGGTCAAGAGAGTTCCCGGGGGTGGATAGGCTGGACTCGTAGGGGGCAGAAGGAGTGGTCGGAAAGGAGGGATTTTAGTTCAAGGCAGATGGCTGCACAGGGCTTGCTGACGTTCAAGCCGCCAAGCATGACAAAAGGAATGTCAGCAGGAAGGGACTCAAGGAGAAGGGTCAGATCAGGGAAGAAGGAGTTGAGAGGACCCAGGGGGTTCATAACCAGATCAGTGAGAGGATTATTTTAGAGGAGTGGAATAGTGTAAAAGTATATCTTTTGAAATACAAGCTACATTAGTAACATGGTCAAACTTCCATAATATCCTTTTCATATTCGTCGGGCAACTAGTCTAAACATTTTCTGTACATGCAATTGTGTTATATCTTCTTCAAAACTCTGCTTAAATGCAACCATTAATACATTGATGAATTTAGAGATGGTGCTGGCAAAGATGAAAGAGCTATCTAGAATTAGCTATCTAGAATTATGTAGCTTCCGTCCGTCTGCTTCACCTTTATAGTTCAGTTCTCTGAGGAAGACATAAACAAAATAACTATACTTGAGCCTCTGGCCCTGATGGCCCTGCACATGCTGTGTTAAAAATAGATCTGGAAACATGGGGACACATTTTAAAGTTGCATTATATGGAAATCAAGTAAAGGGGAAGTCCCCCAAAGGTAATCCAACAAATAACATGAAACTAATAAAACATGGAGTGCACAACATGCAAGAAAAAACAGCTTTTTCTTTGCAAATAGGGCCGGGACAATCTGACAGCTCTGTGGAACTCAACTAAAAAATATCTCAACACACCCGTTCCGGGCTACAGTAATTAAGGCAGAAAACTGCAAAATTGACATATTCTCCAAATGCAAGATTAATTCTAATCCTAGCATCTCAAATGGCTGCTCATCATCAGGACCCTAAATAACACTATACATTAATCATTAGGATTGGAAGTTTCCTTTATTGTGACCATTAAACATACCACCCCTTAAACATGACATGATATGATATGATGATGTGATATGATATGGCATTTGTAACGCGCCTATACACAAGTGTTTCAAGGCGCGACGAGGCCGGGGGGGGGACAAGGGGAGACAGACAACGATCCTACTAGGCCAAGTGTCATTCAGATCGCACAAGTGCAAGGGTAGGGGGAATGGGAAAAGTGCAAGGGGAAGGGGAGAGGGGAAAGTGCAGTACATGGTTAGTAGAATACAAGATAAATAATAGGGCCAGCTGGTGGCAAGTGTAAGGTAAGTGCCGGGAGAAGGGGCTGTAGGATACAGAGACAGTCCCGTAGTGCAGGTAGGCAGTGCAGGGAAGTGTGGCTGGGCCAAGGACCGAGATCGGTGAGTGGCCCAGTTGCAGATTCAGTGCAGGTTCAGTGATTTTAGCAGGGGAGAGAGGGAGAGAAAGCAGAGGCAAAGAGGAAGGTTTTGAGGTGCTTCCGGAACCGGAGATGGTTCTCCTCAAGTTTCAGGGAGGCAGGAAGCCTGTTCCAGAGGGAGACCCCTGCTGCGGAGAGAGATCTACCCCCAGCTCGTTGCTTGGAGAAGCGGCTGACCCTGAGGTAATTGGAGGTGGATGAGCGAAGAGCTCGAGAAGGAAGATATTTAGGAAGAGAGAGTTGAAGGTATTTTGGCCCAAGGCCCCAGAAGGCCTTCTGGACAATGCAGAGGGTTTTGAACTTGATCCTCGCAGCCAATGGGAGCCAGTGTAGTGATTTCAGTCCTGGAGAGAAACGTTCCCTGGGCTTGAGGCCAAGGACAAGTCTTGCAGTCCTGTTCTGGATGAGTTGCAAAGGGTGGAGAGTAGAGGCAGGAAGATTTAGATAAAGGCTGTTACAGTAGTCCAGCTTCGTGAGAACCAGGGCTCTGGAGACAGTGAGCTTCTGGGGGAAGGAGAGGAAAGGAAGGATACCTCTGAGGAGGTGTAGCTGGTAGTGTGACTTCTTAGAGATGTCAGATATGTGAGGAGAGAAGGAGAGTGTGGAGTCGAAGATGAACCCGAGGTTTTTTGCCTTGCAGGTAGGAGCAGGAAGAGGGCCAAGGGAGGCCGGCCAGAGAGCTGCAGGGAAGGAGGGAGTGGGTGTGACGATAAGTAGAATCTCAGTCTTACTGGCATTAAGGCAGAGGTTGTTGGCGGCGTACCATTCCTGGATAGCAGAAAGACAGTCAGAGATGAGGGAAGGGGAAGAGGAGGCCGAGGGTAGCCTGAAAATGAGCTGGGTATCATCCGCATAGCACTGAAAGTTGGGGCAGAGAGCGGTGATGCGGTGAGCAAGAAGTGCCAGATACTGGTTGAACAGCCAGGGGGAGAGGTTAGATCCCTGGGGGACACCACAGGTAGAGAAAAAGATGTCAGAGAGGAAGGAACCCAATTGGACCTGGGAGGGTCGATTGGAGAGGAAGGAGGTCAGCCACGCCAGAGCCTGACCAGTGATACCCAGGTTATCATGGAGACGGTTGAGCAGGATGGTGTGGTTGACAGTGTCAAAGGCAGAAGAGAGGTCAAGCAAAATGAGAACACAAGGTTTGAGAGCAGGTCCTCACGGATGTTCAGGAGAGCAGTTTCTGTGCTTCTGGCAGCTCTGAAGCCAGACTGATGGTCGTGAAGACTACCAACAGATTCAGCATGGAGATTAAGCTGGGGGATGGCCAGTTTCTCCAGGAGCTTGCCCATGAAGGGAGTGATAGAGATTGGGCGATAGTTAGCTGGGCAGGAGGGGTCGGAAGAGGGTTTATCAAGAAGGGGTGCACAAGGGAGTGCTTGAGGGGGGATGGGAAGACTCCAGAGGCAAAGGAGTGATTGCAGAAGTCAGCCAGGGCAGGAGCCAGGGCGTCGATGTGGTCCTTGATAGTTCTGGAGGAACAGGGGTGGACCTGTTTTGACGAGACTTTCATAGATCGGACTTGTCTCGAAACCTCGTCAGCAGAAAAAAGGGGAAAGACAGAGAAGGAGGGAGGATGGGTGGCTGCAGAAGGGCCAGAGGGAGAGCAGGGAATAGAGGAGGGGAGGTGATAGGAGGAGAGTGAGGACAGGATGTCCTGAGTTTGTGAAATGAAGTGAGAGGCCAGTGCCATGCAGAGGGCCTGGGAGGGGACAGGAGAGATAGAGACTGCAGTAGGGTTGGCCAGCTCCTTGCAGATTTTAAAGAGTTCGGCCGAATTGTTAGATGCCGCAGGGATGCGGGCTTGGATAAGGGCTCTCTTCTTAGTCAGAACGGAGAGCTGTATTGCCTTTGGAGCAGGCGGCAGGCCAGTTTGTCAGAGGATGAACATGAAGCGCACCATTTCCTCTCTGCCACCCTGCACTTGCGTTTAAGGGTGACGAGATCTGAGTCATACCAGGAGTTACATTTGGCTTTTGGCTTTGGGCTTCAGGCGGATTCTCATGACAGGGGCAAGGATATCAAGGATATCAGATATAGCAGAATGGAGAGTGGAGAGGGCTGTGTCAGGGTGTGAGTCAGCCGAAGGGGGGGGGGCGAGAAGGTGGTAGCCAAAGCCTCAACTGACACGCGCTTCATGGGTCGGATGATGGCGAAGGTGGGTGGCAGTGATGAGGGTGGCTTTGCCTGTGGGGAAGGTGATGTGGGAGGATAGGAGAAAATGATCACTCCAGGAGAGAGGAGTGGAGAGAGGGACAGAGAGGGGAAGGTCAGAAGAGATCAGAGCATCAAGAGTTTGCCCTGCAGAATGGGTCAGCCCAGAAGGGAGAATAGAGAGTAAGAGAGAGTCGCAGAGGTCGCGAAAGAGTCCAGAGGGAGGACAGGAGGCATCCAGGTGGATATTGAAGTCTCCAAGAAAGAGGAGTTGAGTGGTTGAGGACAGGAGTGAGGAGGAGAGGTCAGCCCACTCAGAGAGGAAGGAGGAAATTTGACCAGGTGGCCGATAGATAGTAGCCACGGTAAGGGAATGGCTAGGAGAGAGAGAGAGTCGGCAGACAAGGCATTCAAAGGAGGAGTAGGTATGCACAAAAGTCTGCACAAAATGCCACAGTGCCATTGGCTGGCACTCTTCACAGTGCAACAGACAAAAAAATCTATGGACTAATGGGACAGTGACACCTGAGGCAGCTTGGGTAGTAACATCACACCGAGAACTACCAATAATATAGTGAGCCAAAATTAGTGAGGTCAAAACGTTGTTGCAGCCCATGGAACACCACAATCATTCCCTGTAATTAGCCCTTTGACCTGCTGTTTGCACCTTCAACTCCCATCTTGATACATGTTGCCAAATCTGGATCTGACCTTCTAGGTATCTTCTCACAACGAATAGCTGTATGAACAATTGTGTGTGTGGCCCTGCTCATGGAAATTAATTTCTTCTATTTATTTGTTTCACCAAGGCTCTTTTACCTCCAAACCAAATGTCCTGCTCTCAGTGGGTGCAATGTGCTCACATCCTATTTCTTCAATTTGGCAATGCTACTGTGTGGGCTTTCTTGTGTGTCTCACTGTGTCCTTCATATCCATTATGTTTTCATCCGGCTATCATCTGGGAAGGCACCTGCTGTATCTAGTCTAATTTCAGGCTTCTCTGAATGTTCTCCCTCACAAAAATTAGCTAAACACTGTCCTGAATATCTTGCCATCCTGACCTTGGCTGCTTGAAAGTTTCTGTATGACAGCAGAAATAAACCTTCAATTACACAATCATAGCTTAAAAATGTGGTCTCACACGCTACAATGGCAAGATCTACAGCCTTCAGCAAATTTGTATTTTAACATGTCAGACCTGTTGCTCAATACATCAACTAACAACTATACTTACTAGAGCTCCACCTCCACAATCCAAATTAATCCAAACTACATAACCTTATTCAATAATACAAGTGTGGTAAAAAGAATGTAAACAGAAATTACTTTGCAAAAAATACTTTTCTTCTATGCAGAACACAGTCTAAAAGTTCCATGAAGTGTGGCAAAACTATAGCTACTCTAAACACAATGCCACACCATGGAAAACATGTGACACCTATGTCACTGCTAGGGGTCTAATTCCTTGCTAAAAGAGTTCTCTTATCTCGTACTTGCACACACCTTTAGGACGTTGAACTTGCATATTTATTTAAAGGAATGGCTAATTGGACCAAAGAAAAGGGGATCTTCGTCCAATTCAGTAAGGGTTATGAAGGGATTTGCCACAACCTATAAGATTCAGTTATATACAAATATTTAACTAGAAGGTCACATTTAGTCCTGACCCCTCTATTTATGTGGCATTTATGTATGTTTGTGATGCATTTGATGGAGGAGGTCGAGGACTGCTCTGCTACAAATTAACATGGATACAATTATGACTGCCTAATATAATTATAAACCTATACACTAATAACAGTGTAAAGGTGTGATTGGACATCACTGGGCTATGTTCACAGAAGAGAAATCCACTGTCAGGAATCCCACATGAGAGAATATCCCTATTAGAGCTATCTCTGCATTGGGATCTTTGATGCTCCTAAAGGGTACAACCTGTGGGTACTGAATGACATATCCTACCACTACTAACATTTACAGGTTACCTGAGATGGTATGAGGGCCCACAATGTCCATGCCTTTTCACTTGAAAGGCTACCCAATCACTTTTGGCATGAGTTGGGAATTGAGACAGACTGTTCCTACATTTTAGTCATCCAAAACAAATGTTTGTGCATTTAATGTTAGAAACACTGACAGGCATTTTTCCTACCACAAAATTGGACATGAGGGAATGTGCTAATTCTTCAATTGTCAAAAGTATAAGATCAAGCAAGCACTTGTTTAAGATTTGGTGCCAGCGTTTGACGAAAGCTGGATTCTCCTTACAGAGTTTTGGCTCTAAACTTTTCCAGAATTGATCAGACCACTGACAACAGAGCTGAAATACTTGCTTTTAGCGAAGAGGAAGCACTCACAATACTAGGTCTGATTAAATCCGCAGGAGCAGAGATCACAACAACCGACAAACCGGAAGCTTTGATACGACAATTGGAATGGAAAATAAGAAGAGAGATCAACCTTAAACTCCATGCATCCACCTTGGCGCAGTATTACACTGCCAAAGGAATACCTAGGGGCTTACGTGTAAGTTTAGAGCCAACACTCTGTAACTCACTAACCTTAATGAGGATATAGACATTTTGAAAACATCCCTCAGCAAGGGATACACGGCAGATCAACTGAAACAAATCCTGGAGGAAATTAATCAGAAATTGGTAAATTTTCAAACATGAACTACAAATAAAGAAAATTAGGACGTTTAGACGCGACACCCAGGACTATAAGCTTAATATTGTGTATAGTTGGCAGTCATACTACGGGCACCTCTCCAATAAACCCAATTTTAACAACCCACGTAAAACAGATCAACAATCGGCAGAAAATACCTCATCTGACGCCTCAAGCGCCGAACTTGAAATTCTTCCAGGGCAGAGCAGCGAGACTATCCCTGGTCCTACTACAGAAGAACCAGCAGCTAACGGTACTCCTTTTTTAGAAAAAGGCCAATCAGAACAGGACAGAAGAAAAAACCCACAAAGGAAAAAAAAAAAACGACGAAGAGACATTGATTGTCAATATCTCAGCATACCAGCTATCCAAGATGGAACTGAAAGTCCTCAAGAAAGGGTTATCCTTTGTTCCCAATAACAATAGTACTTTGCTTCGTGAGAAAATAGACTTTTTCAAACTAATGAGAAAGTTAAGACTTAAAGTCTTCTTTGACTCACAAGATGAGGATACAATGACTATGGAATCACATAAATATCTTGAATTGAAACCTAAGAGTCACTTCAACCCCCCAGTCCAGAATCATATCCTCTCTACGTTTGAGAAAACTGTATTACAGGATTTGAAGAAGATTCAGTTTAAAAATAATACACAAGGCAATTTCTCTTTGAGAGAACGGCATACACTTAAAAATCTCCTGGATAATCAAACCATCATTTTTAAACCAGCAGATAAGGGTGGAGCATTAGTGCTTATGAATAAACAGGATTACATCAATGAAATCGAGCGCCAGCTTGATGACCATGACACATATATGGAAGTACCCATTAACCCTACTGAAGCAGTAAGATCCCTCATCAAGAAGATTTTGGATGAGGCAGAAGCCAATGACGTCATCTCAGAAAAGACACGCCTGTTTTTGGAAAACAAACATCCCATCATGCCAGTTATTTACATACTTCCCAAGATACACAAAAGATTGATTAATCCACCTGGACGTCCTATTATAGCAGCCACTGCGAGTCTCCTTGAACCGTTGGCTCAATACTTGGACAAAATCCTGCAACCTCTCATACAGGAATCGAAGACTTATGTTAAGGACACTATGCATTTTTTGCACAAACTTAAAAATGTGCAATTCGTCAGTGGAAGGGATGTGATGTTCACCATGGACATTACATCTCTCTATACTAACATCACACACAAAGCTGGTCTTGAAGCAACAGAATGGCTCCTACTCCAATCAGAGCAATGTTAAGGTGACAGACTGTTTGTACTAACTTTACTTAAATTAGTACTTACGAATAATTTTTTCAAATTCCAAGATCGTTTCTTCCTTCAGATTTCTGGAACTAGCATGGGGGCAGCAACGGCACCTTGCTACGCTAACACCTACATGTATTACCTGGAGCACGAAAACATTCTCAGTTCACCTAGATGGATGAGGCATTTACCACTATATTTAAGATACATTGACGATATCTTTGGAATCTGGTCTGGTCTGGAAGAAGAACTGCAAAACTTTTACGAAATGATGAACTCAATTCATCCTCGAATTAAGTTCACTACAGCAACAAGTGTCACTACCATCCACTTTTTGGATGTGGAGGTATATGCCAGTAATAACTCTCTCGAGACATGAATCTACACTAAGAAGACCAATAGAAACAGCCTGCTGCTTGCTACAAGCTTTCATCCGAAAAGAACTGTCGATAGTGTCCCGTTTAGGCAATTTCTGCGTTACAGAAGGATTATCTCTGAGACTAATGAGTATGAACGTCAATCACGACAATTGGAAACCAAATTCTCATCTAGAGGGTATAACCAGTCAAAAATCACAGAAGTCACAGACAAAGTGAGGAGCACTGCAAGAGAGACGACTCCTAAACCCCGCAAGCCGGGAGAAGCACTTGTCTACGTCACTACCTATTCTATGCAGAGTATGAAGATCAAAAGGGTCATTAAAAAGAACTGGAGCATGTTTAGAATGGACCCACAGTTACAACAACTGTTTCATGAACCTCCTACTTTTGCTTACAGGAACAGTAGGTCCTTGCGTAAGAGCCTTGTCAAAGCTGAAATTCCATCTCCCAGTCTACAGAAAACATTTAAGGGGACTATTCCATGTCACAATTGCCAGCACTGCGGCATCATCATTAAAGGCAACAGCATATCACACCCCCACTCTGGCAAACCTATTTTTCTCAAGCATTCTTGCACATGTGATGCCCAAAATGTTATTTATGCATTAAAATGTCCTTGTGGTTTATACTACGTAGGCATGACGACCAGAAAAGTCAAAGTTAGATGGTCTGAGCACAAATCCCAAGTCACCAGTATCACTACACTTTTCGGAAGCACGTCACACCATTGCTCAATTGAAATGTGTTATCTTGGAACAAATCACAGCAGAAAGCAGGGGTGGAGATGTGCAGCGTAAACTATTGCAACGTGAGATTTTATGGATTGAACTGTTGGACTCTCTAAGCCCACGTGGCATGAATACGGAATTCGACCTTATGTGCTTTGTATAAACCTGTTGTCTCTTTGAAAACTAGTATGCTCTGCTTGTATTAATATGTCACTCCAATTAGCACCATTCACACATTCTGCGATCATTATTGTTTGTGTGTTTTAAATTTGACAACATGTACCATCCAGTACGGTACTTACCGCATGATGTATTTTCATTTGTTACCCCATTGCTTTGTTGAGCTCCTCCTCACCTCTCATCGAGGTAGACTGTTGACCTTTTACCTCCCCGATGTTCTCAGTTCTCCTCCGACTTGTGATGTCTCCTTGTCAGCTATTCTTCAAGTTCTGACATGAATCTGACTCTCCCTTCTGCCTTGTTGTTGGCTGCTTGCCCGCGCCCAGGGCTTTGAGTTCTCCTCTACGTTTCCATACATCTCGTGGCCTCCTTGAATTGCCCATGGAGATTAGACTCCTCCATTGTTGTTGACTACTGTCTCCGTTCCTTTTTGGGTTTTTTAGACCTTTTCTCTTACCTTTGTGGATGCTGGTTAGCTTCTGCTGACCGATCGCCATGATTAATCACTTGCCGCGCCATGGGGGCACCCCGTAGTTCCTTTGAACTACGGTTGTTGCCCCCCGCGCGCGTTATTTTAACCCCTTGACTAGGTCTTATGTTGGACACATACTGCCCTTCTCTTAATGACCATTTCTCATTTAACAGCTGTTATGTGCAGCCCTTTCTCCGGACTGCTCGAGACCGCCCCGTCTCTTTCAGTGTGTCACTCTTGTTTACTGTTACATTGCCTTGGCAACGCTGCACTCGTTGGAGCCCACACCAAGATGGACGTCGCTTTTGGTGCTCTCACGCGCATGCGCGGGGTTACCAAGACGACGCTGTAGTTTTGGGAAGCTCAGTTACTTCGCTCGCACTGCAGCGGCGAGATGTTCATTGCGTGTTCGCATTGGAAAGTATGCATTTTTTGTTTCCCTGAAACCAGTTACACGTTGCAATAACCTGGTCCACGTACCTCGCTTGGTTGAGACTTTAGTATTAAATGATTGTACTCGCTTTTATTATATACCTTGGACTTCACTGTACAGCTAAGCCATACCGGTATGTGTTGCTGCACTTGTGCAGTGTTCTAAAGCCTCCAATTCCCCTTGTTCATGCAGTTTACTTGCATTTGTTCTCACGGGCTAATGCCTAACGATTTGTCGTAGTCTGTCATTGTTTACTGTCTGTACTTATATTCTAAATCTCTCTTTCTCTTCACTATGGACTGATTGCCCGTTATTGGTGGGCTTAATAGCTTAACTTTTGTCCTTACCTCCATAGATACCCCAACATAGTGTGGTTTTTGGCTATCCGTTGTTTCTTGTCTGGATTACCTGTCTGTTTCCTGGCACTTATATCAGCAAGGTTAGTGACTCTGACTCGTCTCACTATGTTAATTGACTTCATGTAAATCAGAGAGTTTTTATTGAAATATCTTTTTTCTTTCCTACCCCACAGAGACTGTGTTAGAATCTAATGTTTATGAAAATAAAAATGAAGTCTATCCCCTGAAGATGGTTCCATGAACCGAAACGCGTTGGTCTTATTCGGGTCACACCTGAATATGAGACTTCATTTATGAACTGTTGAATGATCAAATCCATACATCGAGAGTTTGTTTGCCCTGTAACTATTATACAGCTTTACAATTGTGTTACTCCTTACAAGCCGTTTTTTGTAAACGCTTGTTGCTCTCACCTTTGTTATATTGAATACCTACAAGTGTCCTTTCCATGTGCAAATAGGGAACACTGATTGTACTACTGTTTGCTTACTAATGTACGACTTGTTGGACTCAGAAGATTAAAATACAGTAGTGGCCATGTAGTTATGGTTAAGTTGCTATTTCCATAGGAAGAGCACTTTTTGGGCGGCTTATAACTTCGCTCCCCCTGGACGAATCCTCACCAAACTTTGGGAAAAAAGTATTGTTAGGCGGAAAGTTTGTGCAGTTCCCTCTGGGACCACTGCAAAAGATTTAGGACTGCAGGCGTTGGCGGTAAACCTACTTGGTAGCAGTCTGCACCACACAGATTCACGTGGTAGCTGTGGCTGAGTAGTCAGACTTCTCTCAAGAAAAGTTGAGCAGTATGTGGAGTATACAAGATAGGGCAATTCTTCACAGCAAGACAAGCAAACACGCCACGAGGCTTAGGGGCCGATTCATGGAACAAAGTGCGCCGAAAATCTACGCGCAAGCAGGCGCAAGCAGGCGCAAGCGGAAAAAAACAGGCGCACGCGTGCGATTCATGGAAGTCCCTGCACGTGTCTTCCTCGGGATGTGCGCCAAACCCGTGCATGGCGCACACGTCACTGCAACATCCCAAAAGACGTGCGCGACGCGCACAGTGAAAGCGCACAACCTCTGCGCATACACTAGAAAGTGGGCGGAACACGGGGCGTAACGCGCGGAATGGGGAACAACTCGCGAAAACAAGGGCGTAACTGGGGATGTACTGCAGGGAAGCAGACAGAACGCCCACACGCACCTGAACCACACGTATTCATGGAATCGAATAGGGCAAAGCCACGCACAGCGAAAGACACGCACAAGCCCAAACACGTCTGCCACACGAAGGCAGGCGGTAGCGTCCGTGCGCATTACAAAAGTGGCAACATACAGCAATAGTGCCTGTGCGAACAGGGTACGCGTATCTCAGGGGTGCGCGGGAAGTTCCACACGCGATTCCATCAGGGTACGTGTATTTCGGGGTGCGCGTGAAGTTCCACACGCGATTCCATCAGGGTACGTCTATTTCGGGGTGCGTGTGAAGTTCCACATACGATTCCATCAGGGTACGTCTATTTCGGGGTGCGCGTGAAGTTCCACACGCGATATCAGCAGGGTACGTGTATTTCAGGGTGCAGGGGAAGTCACACACGCGATTCCAGCAGGGTATGTGTATTTCAGGGGTGCGCGGGAATTTCCACACGCGATTGGGCCCGTGCGAGCAGGGTACACGTATCTCAGGGGTGCGCGGGAAGTTCCACACGCGATTCCATCAGGGTACGTGTATTTCGGGGTGCGCGTGAAGTTCCACACGCGATTCCATCAGGGTACTTGTATTTCGGGGTGCGCGTGAAGTTCCACACGCGATATCAGCAGGGTACGTGTATTTCAGGGTGCAGGGGAAGTTACACACGAGATTCCAGCAGAGTACGTGTATTTCAGGGGTGCGCGGGAATTTCCACACGCGATTGGGCCCGTGCGAGCAGGGTACGCGTATCTCAGGGGTGCGCAGGAAGTTCCACACGCGATTCCATCAGGGTACGTGTATTTCGGGGTGCGCGTGAAGTTCCACACGCGATTCCATCAGGGTACGTGTATTTCGGGGTGCGCGTGAAGTTCCACACGCGATATCAGCAGGGTACATGTATTTCAGGGTGCAGGGGAAGTTACACACGCGATTCCAGCAGGGTATGTGTATTTCAGGGGTGCGCGGGAATTTCCACACGCGATTGGGCCCGTGCGAGCAGGGTACGCGTATCTCAGGGGTGCGCGGGAAGTTCCACACGCGATTCCATCAGGGTACGTGTATTTCGGGGTGCGCGTGAAGTTCCACACGCGATATCAGCAGGGTACGTGTATTTCAGGGTGCAGGGGAAGTTACACACGCGATTCCAGCAGGGTACGTGTATTTCAGGGGTGGGCGGGAATTTCCACACGCGATTGGGCCCGTGCGAGCAGGGTACGCGTATCTCAGGGGTGCGCGGGAAGTTCCACATGCGATTCCATCAGGTTACGTGTATTTCGGGGTGCGCGTGAAGTTCCACACGCGATTCCATCAGGGTACGTGTATTTCGGGGTGCGCGTGAAGTTCCACACGCGATATTAGCAGGGTACGTGTATTTCAGGGTGCAGGGGAAGTCACACACGCGATTTCTGCAGGGTACGTGTATTTCAGGGGTGCGCGTGAAGTTCCACACGCGATATCAGCAGGGTACGTGTATTTCAGGGTGCGGGGGAAGTTACACACGCAAAATCAGCAGGGTACGTGTATTCCAGAGGTGCGCGGGAAGTTCCACACGCGATTCCATCAGGGTACGTGTGTTTCGGGGTGCGCGGGAAGTTCCACACGCGATTAGCCTGGGTACGTGTGTTCCGGGGTGCCGGGAACTTTCACACGCGATTGGTGGAAATCCACGTGTGTTCTGTCATCACGTGCAATGAGGGAAACACCTGCGCGCGTCACGTCACAGACGCGCTCACGCGCTAAGGGCCTTTGGTCCAATGAAATCGCATATGCGTGCTGCCGTGCATACGCGCATGGCCCTTTCCTCGTATTACACGCGGACGTGCAGTTTTTCACGCGCGCTGAAATGCGTATGCACGTCTGTACGCGTCACGTCTAAGGGGCGCTTGCGCTTGAGGGGCCTTCTGTCCAATGAAAATGCGTATGCGTGCAGACGCGCTTACGCGCTAAGGGCCTTTCCTCGAATTACACGCTGACGTGCAGATTTTTCACGTGCCAAATCACTCCGTATCAAGCTGGCCACGCGTATGCGCACGGAAGACCACGCTCCTGCCCAGAAGGCCAAACTACTGCCCCCCAGAGCCCCGAGCACCCTCCCACCTGCCATCTGCTGCTGCCTGACTGCCTGCTGCCCACGTGCACTGCCATTTGCTGCCTGCACATCAGCCAGGGGTGCTTTTGCTGTGACCACCCCTGCTGGAACCGAAGACTCCCGACTGGGATTCCATCGCTCCACAGCCCAGCCCCAGGACCCAGTTGCCCACCCACTCCTGCCTCTGGGGTTGTCATGTCGGGGCAAACACCATCTGTGACCACTGACAACCCCCGGCCAGAGAGGCAGAGGGGCACCAGCTTCAGTGCCATCGAAGTTGGTGTCCTGGTGGAGCAAGTCCTGGGGCAGTATTATGCCCTCTTCGGAAGTTCCCGCGCCGACAAGGAAGGACGGACTCGGATCTGGACTGACATCGTGACTGCCATCAACGCGGAGGGGGTGGCAGTCCGCGAATTACAACATGCCAGGAAGCGCTGGGAGGTCCAGGACCCTGAACAAAGCCCGGCGCCTCTTGAAGGCAGCGGATGCCAAGGGGCGCCGGGGCCACTTGTCGGAAGAACAGATGAGGGTCCTGGAACGCATATCACCAGCGCTCCACGTCCAGGTCCTAGAGAAGCAGACCCGTCTGGAGTCGAGCGGTGAGTGTACATGCATCCTGATTGTGAGCAGTGCGTGTGGTGATTATTCGGTAGTGTGCAGGTTGCACATTTGTTTGTATGGGGTCGAGTATGGGTGGGGGTGTACAGGGCCGTGGGGCTGACACATGCGAGGGCTGTAATGTGTGAGACATAGATGGTGCTTGTGTGTGTAGGCTTGCATGCCAAATGCAGTTTTGTAGGCACACATGTTTGGATGAATGTGCATGTAAGTAGACATGTCCGTGATGTCACGCATGTATGTTGTTTTCGGCTGCATGTATCAGCACTGTGTACATGTGCATGTGTGTGTATTTGACAAGGGTGCAACAGTGATGCAACATGGATGCATGTGACAGCGGTATGTGGAAGCCTGATTGGCAAATGTGACATGGATGCCCGTCTGAACAGTGCGACACTTGGCAGAGGTGTACACATGCATGCAAGTGTGGTGGTGTGTGTAATTGTGTGGTGCACTTCCTGTGTTGCATGTGATGTCTGGCTCACCTTTGGCTGCTCATGCTGTTGTATGTGTATGGATGGTGGTGGCAGTTGCGATATGGCTGTGGTATGGCTCATGTGTGCGAGTTGTAATGACATGTGTGTTGGGGATTGTGATGACATGTCTGAGGTTTGCCAATGCCACTCATGTGCAACTGTCATGTGTGTAAGTGTCCATTGTACAGTGCCCTGATGCCTGTGTTTTGTTTCTCCCTGTCTGCAGCGTCAACTGATGAAGAGGGCGGAGAAGGTGCTGTGGAGCACAGCGGCGGGGATCCCACCGCCAGCCGGAGACGCAAGGCCCGGCTCCCCTCCCGTGTTGTCAACTCGTCGGGGAGTGAGGAGTCCGGTACCGCGTCCCAGGCCGCAGCTGCCGGGGGGAGGTCCAAGAGGCGGAGGTTGGAGTTGGACTCCTCGGCAGCAGAAGGGGCAGCTGGGACCCCACAGGGCCCAACAGGGGAAGATGACACAGAGTCATCCAGGTTGGTGGGGGGTTTGGTGGAGGAGGAGGCCGTGCAAGCACCAGAGACGGGGTCTGGAGGTGGGGATCCCACTGGTGCTAGTGGTGCCTATGTGCAATCCTGTCCCCGATCCTGTCCCTGCATCATCTTGCACCAGCAGGGATGCCTACGTCCAGACCCGTTTTCAAGCAGGGGATGAGCTGACGTCAACTGGCCTTCCTCTGCCTGCGGACGTGGCTATCCAGGCCCGGGTTGAGCCTGTCCTGGCTGGTGTGGCGTTGCGTCAACATGCCATGCGAGGTGATCTGCAGTCTTTTCATGGAGAGACTGCACGTCATCTCGAATGGCTCGTTGACCACGTCAGCCTGCTGGGACAGGTCACCCAGGCCGGATTCCTCCGTCTGATGGGGCTTGCTCTGACCCCCTCCTCAACTGAACCCCCTACGCGCCAGTCGTCCTCTGTGCCATCTTCCCACCCATCAGTCACCTGGGTGCCCTGTGGAGCTGCCTCTGACGGTGCGGCCAGGCTGGTGGAGGAGGCATCCCTGCCACAGTCGGGAGTCGGACGTCCAGCAGGGGTGGCCACATCTACGACTGCACCCCAGCCGGCGGAGGCAGAGCAGCAGCAGCAACATGGTGGGAGCCATGAAGGCTCGGGGCCTTCGACATCGGAGGGGCAGGCATCGGCCGGAGGGCAGGAGGACCCAGGACAGAGAGTGTCTTCCGTGTGGCAGCGGTTGGGCCATGCCATAGATGCGGAGCGGCGGCGGGCGGAAGAGGCGCGGCTCACAATGGTCAGGGTGGAGAACTCCATGCGGAGTGCCCTGAGGCGGGCCGAGTGCCTCGTGGCAATCCGCAGGGGGTTGGAGGAGGACACGGTGTCGTCCCTGCGGACCCTCGGGGCCATGGAACAGGACCGCCTCCGGGACATCGAACAGGAGTTCGATGATGCCCTGGCCCGGAACACCACGGAGTGAGCCGCTGGACTTGCCAGCCGCCTTTGTATATAGTTCTTTAGTTTTAGGTTTGTTCTTATGATTTGGAGTCGGCGGACACTACTCCACTTTTTGTATATAGTTGCATTTTAGTTAGGGTTTTTTGTAGGTTTCCTTTGTTCAGTTGGGCTCATGGACCCTTGGAAGTTTTGTACATAGTTCTTCATTGGATTGATTTTATTTTTCATTTGACTTTGGACAACATTTTTTTGGATTAGGATTTGGTGTTTTTATTTTTTTAAATTGACATGCAGCTTATCTTTTTTTCATTGCCATTGTAGTTTGTTTCATTTCTTTTGCATTCTTTTTTTTTTAATACAATTTTGTTTTCATACTTCACTGTGTGGTATCATCTCATTGGTTTCAAGCATGTCATGTTGGGTGTTTTCCCATTCAATTGCAACCATTGTGTGTGACGGACATGGGTTCATTTGCTTTATGAACATTGGGGGTGTAACATGTAATTTCCATTTCCATGTGGGTGAATGGGTTACTTGGTAGGGCTTTTTGGCTGTGGAGGCTGATCATAACGCACATGATTGGGGATTGTGAGGACCTGGTGGAGGCTGCCCATGGTGGCTGGGGGGTGGGGGTGATAGGGGACATGAGTGGGGGCCTGGTGGGGGCTGGCCATGGTGGCTGGGGGGTGGGGGTGGTGGGAGACATGGGTGGGGGCCTGGTGGAGGCTGCCCCTGCACTGCTGGGGGGGTGGGGGTGGTGGGAGACATGGGTGGGGCCTGGTGGAGGCTGCCCCTGGTGGCTGGGGAGTGGGGGTGGTGGGAGACATGGGTGGGGTCCTGGTGGAGGCTGCCCCTGGTGACTGGGGGGGGGGGTGGGGGTGGTGGTAGACATGGGTGGGGGCCTGGTGGTTGGTGCCCCTGGTGGCTGGGGGGTGGGGGTGGTGGGAGACATGGGTGTGGGCCTGCTGGCAGGTGCCCCACAGTGCTGGGGGGTGGGGGTGGTGGGCGACATGGGTGGGGGCCTGGTGGAGGCTGCCCCTGGTGGCTGGGGGGTGGGGCTGGTGGGAGACATGGGTGGGGGCCTGGTGGAGGCTGGCCCTGGGGAGCGGGGGGTGGGGGTGGTGGGCGACATGGGTGGGGCCTGGTGGAGGCTGCCCCTGGTGGCTGGGGGGTGGGGGTGGTAGGAGACATGGGTGGGGGCCTGGTGGAGGCTGCCCCTGCACTGCAGGGGGGTGGGGGTGGTGGGAGACATGGGTGGGGCCTGCTGGCAGGTGCCCCACAGTGCTGGGGGGTGGGGGTGCAGGGGTACATGAGTTGCACATGGGTGGGGGCCTGCTGGCAGGTGCCCCACAGTGCTGGGGGGTGGGGGTGGTGGAGAACATGAGTTGGACATGGGTGGGGGCCTGCTGCCAGGTGCCCCACAGTGCTGGGGGGTGGGAGTGGTGGGAGACATGGGTGGGGGCCTGGTGGTTGGTGCCCCTGGTGGCTGGGGGTGCAGGGGGACATGCGTTGGTGGGCAGTAGTGCAAGTTGACATGTGGGTTGGCTGGGGGGGCATGGCCATGGTGGATGGGGTGCCTGCAGGACATGTGCAGGGTAGGCCCCTGTGGTGTGAGCCACCTGCAGGTGCCGTGGAGGGTGTAGAGGGAACACCTGGGAGGGCCCACACGTGCAATTCATGTGTGGTGCTCCCCGCGCACCCCTGAAATACACGTACCCTGATGGAATCGCGTGTGGAACTTCCCGCGCACCCCTGGAATACACGTACCCTGGTGATATCGCGTGTAGAACTTCACGCGCACCCCTGAAATACACGTACCCTGCAGAAATTGCGTGTGCGACTTCCCCTGCACCCTGAAATACACGTACCCTGCTGATATTGTGTGTGGAACTTCACGCGCACCCCGAAATACACGTACCCTGATGGAATCGCCTGTGGAACTTCCCGCGCACCCCTGAGATACGCGTACCCTGCTCGCATGGGCCCAATCGCGTGTGGAAATTCCCGCGCACCCCTGAAATACACGTACCCTGCTGGAATCGCGTGTGTAACTTCCCCTGCACCCTGAAATACACGTACCCTGCTGATATCGCATGTGGAACTTCACACGCACCCCGAAATACACGTACCCTGATGGAATCGCATGTGGAACTTCCCGCGCACCCCTGAGATACGCGTACCCTGCTCGCACGGGCCCAATCACGTGTGGAAATTCCCGCGCACCCCTGAAATACACGTACCATGATGAAATCGCGTGTGTAACTCCACCTGCACCCTGTAATACACGTACCCTGCTGATATCGCGTGAAGTTCCCGCGCACCCCGAAATACATGTACCCTGATGGAATCGCGTGTGGAACTTCACGCGCACCCCGAAATACACGTACCCTGATGGAATCGCGTGTGGAACTTCCCGCGCACCCCTGAGATACGCGTACCCTGCTCGCACGGGCCCAATCGTGTGTGGAAATTCCCACGCACCCCTGAAATACACGTACCATGATGAAATCGCATGTGGAACTTCCCGCGCACCCCTGAAATACGCGTACCCTGCTCGCACGGGGCCATCGCGTGAGGTACTTCCCGCGCACTCCAGTGATACAAGTAGCCCGCTTGCTGTGCTGGTACAGGGTTAGCGCAGCCCTTTGCGCTGGATTGGGTATATTGATGGCTTTTCCCTGCGCAAGAGGCGTTCTTGGGGGCGTAACTGGCGCTGCTGCAGGGTCGCTGCGCCACTGTGCGCCACGGCTGGTTTTGGTGGCTGGAATCCATGAATACGCTGTGCGCGGAAATGGATTCTTGCGCACGCGGCTGGCGTAGGGATTCGCACGCGCACACTGTGCGCCAGCCACGTGTGCCACTTGTGCGCTGAATTCTATGAATTACCCCCTAAGACATTTATTTATAACAGAACATCTATGAAAAACACTAAGGCAAATCACGGCAAACAAATCAAACACAATTACTCTACGGAGCCGAAACCGATCAATCCCCCTAGCAATATTTCGATAACTCTAGGTTCTACCGGTATCACTTATTTTCAGACAGAGGTGTATACCTCAACCCAGATGACACTCGAATATTAGTTAGGACGGGAGAGAAAAAGATAGGCAGGTCATGAAATCAACACAGTTCAATCCTACGCGGAAAAAAATGCAAGGCAAGAAGGCAAGAATCACAATAGATCGTAAAGTTCAGAGGCCAGGCCCACTCGGAGAGAGGCAAGGTGCGATGTCCCAAAAAGTCTCTAGTGGAGATGCATTCAAGACTGTATAGCAAATTGTTATCGGCAGGTTGAACCAGTTCAGAACAAAGGATGAGAAAAGCTTGGAGGCGACCCAATGGAACGGAGAGGATTCAGACACCTCACTCGAACTGATCGAAAGGGAAGCCAGGCGGACACAGTACCTTGTTGTGGAGGGCAGCTCCGGCGGGGGCAGTTGTTCCTGGTGGTGGATGCACGGCAGGTCTTTGCCAAGAGTAGAGATGATCTCGTCGTCGAAGAAAATGAAGTCCGGTGCACCACCAGGGAAGAGGCCAGCCGCGAAGTGCTCCGTCACAAGGCACCACCTTTTGGTCGCAGTTCAGGGGTAGTGGCTATCCGGTTGCCGGGGTGCTCTGCACGGGCAATTCGACCACTGCGTCCTGAGGCGGATAAAAAGCAAAGGGGACTGGTTGTTCCCACCAGCCAGGGGAAGAGACTCTCCGGCAGGGAGATCTCCTCTGTCGTCGGGAAGTGGTGAGTCGGTTCCGCAGGGCTCCACCGGAGGTGTCGTCGTGCAGGTCGGCTCAGCGTTACCCTCGTCGGATTCTTAGGTCCTGTGGCGACTTCAGAAGATCCAGTCCCAAAAGCCCTGCTTTTATGCAGAAAACCCCCATTCATTCAGCCTAGCTAAGTGGTGAGCGGGAACGCCAATGTTGGGCCAATCACTCCAGAGTGCGACCTGAGTTGGCAAGGCAACTCGGTCCAGGGTGCCCAAACCCCCTCCCACACCCCTGTGGTAACCCAGATAGAATGGCACCACTTTGGAGGGTCTCTGTACAGAGGCCCGCTAAAAGTAGAACAAAGGGCTCAACCTTTGGTTTAGGAGTCACAGAGACGAACACAGACGCCATTTTACAAACCGAGTTCTGGCAGAAAATACCATCCGATAAACTTATTTACGATAAGTAGATCGGTGGCACGTTAGAGATTAACGAGAAAAAGTATCAATCTCCAACAATGGGACGAATCCCATAGGGTTATGCTCGGGGTCGAACATAACAAGGAGTTTCCACTGCCACCAGCCAAAACTCGACGAGGGGGGACGGGACAGTGCCCCCTCGAGTAACAGGTCTAGGAGTAATCGAATTACCCCTACTAGTACGTCCACAATAAGATGGTTTGCACTAGTCCTGTTAGTAAATTTAGGTCTAGTAAAGCCAATGGTGACTTTACATGCCCGGGGAGACAGTAGTCAGTCCTCGGGTATGGAGTCTATGGTGGGGGTCCGCTAGGATGCCCCAGTGTTACGGCACGTAGGGTGCGGTGCAACACACATAGAAAAACATATGAGACCCTATGGAGTAAAAGACCCCATAGCCCATCGAACACATTGACATTTTCAAGGAATTACCCACACATACATGTCCAAGAGTGGGAGAAAAGAGTCCCACTCTTGGCAGGATGGAAAAAAAACAAACTCCAGAAATCCAGCAAAGCTGCTGGGGGACTCACTAGGTTAGGAAATTCAGCCTAAACAGAGAATTCTCCCTAACAAGTATATGGGCCATTCTGAATTGCAAAGTTTGGTGATGTTTGGTCTGGGGGGGAAAGTTATAGGGTGGGTCCCAAAACGTCTTTTTTTCCCATAGACTGACACCTACAGCCCAAACCTCTGGATGGATTTCCATCAAATTTGCGGTGGGAGCGGCAGCTTGGTCCCATTTATTTGGTGTAAATCCGTCCAGTAGTTTTTCTAAAAATGACAAAAATGTAAGTGAAAAAAATTAGTGATATCTGTGTCCGCTTCGTGGACACAATTCCCTGTTCGCTCCGCGGACAAGACAGGGATTGGGCATGTGCTTGCGTGATGTCCGCTGACATGTTATGTGCTTTCCCACTGGCTGTGGTGAAGCGTGAAGTGTGTTGTATTGTGAGAGACGCCCGCCATCTTTGTTCATTGGTTCATCAGAGTGTTTCACAGTGCACAGTAAGCTCCGTGTGTTCCTCCCGTTCCCCCAACCCCCTGCTCATGGTCCGTGTGTTCCTCCCCTTCCCCCACCCCCCTCTCATGCTCCGTGTCTCTCTCCCGTTCCCCCCACCCCCTGCTCATGGCCCGTGTCTCTCTCCCGTTCCCCCCACCCCCTGCTCATGGCCTGTGTCTCTCTCCCGTTCCCCCCACCCGCCGCTCATGGCCCGTGTCTCTCTCCCGTTCCCCCCACCACCCGCTCATGGGCCGTGTCTCTCTCCCGTTCCCCCGCACCCCCCGGTCATGGCCTGTGTCTCCCTCCCATTCCCCCCACACCCTGCTCATGGCCCGTGTCTCTCTCCCGTTCCCCCCACCCCCCGCTCATGGCCCGTGTCTCTCTCCCGTTCCCCCCCACCCCCCGCTCATGGCCCGTGTCTCTCTCCCATTCCCCCCCACACCCTGCTCATGGCCCGTGTCTTCCCTGTGCCCCCCCACCCCCGCTCATGCCTCGTGTCTCCCTCCCGTTCCCCCCACCCCCCGCTCATGCCTCGTGTCTCCCTCCCGTTCCCCCATCCCCCGCTCATGCTCTGTCTCTCTCTCCCGTTCCTCCCACCCCCGCTCATGTTCCGTGTCTCTCTCCTGTTCCCCGCACCAATCCCGTGTCTCCCTCCTTTCCCCCCCACTCCAGCTCATGTCCCGTGTCTCCCTCCTTTCCCCCCCCACCTCCCGCTCATGCCCCGTGTTTCCCGTGTTCCCCACACCCTGCTCATGCCCCATGTATCTCCTGTTGCCCCCCACCTCCTGCTCTTGCCCCATGTCTCCCCTGTTCCACCCCACCCCCGGCTCATGCCCCGTGTCTCACTCGTGTTACGTGTTTCCCTCCTGTACCCCCCACCCCCGCTCATGCCCCTTGTGTCTCCTGTTGCCCCTCACCCCCCGCTCATGCCCCATGTCTCCCTCGTGTTCCCACCACCGCCCACTCATGCCCCGTGTTTCATTCGTGTTACCCCCCACCCCCTGCTCATGCCCCGTGTCTCGCTCATGTTCCCACCACCCCTGCTAAATCCCTGTGTCTCCCTCGTGTTCTCCCCACCCCCTGCTCATGCCCCGTGTCTTCCTCGTGTACCCCCCATCCCCCGCTCATGCCCTGTGTGTCTCCTGTTGCCCACCCACCCCCTGCTCATGCCCCGTGTGTCTCCTGTTGCCCCCCCACCCCCGCTCATGCCCCATGTCTCCCTCGTGTTTTCCCCATCGCCCACTCATGCCCCGTGTTTCATTCGTGTTACGCCCCACCCCCTGCTCATGCCCCATGTCTCCCTCATGTTCCCCCACCCCCGCTCATTCCCTGTGTCTCCCTCGTGTTCTCCCCACCCCTGCTCATGCTCCGTGTCTTCCTCGTGTACTCCCCATCCCCCGCTCATGCCCTATGTGTCTCCTGTTGACCACCCACCCCCCGTTCATACCCTGTGTGTCTCCTGTTGCCCCCCACCCCCCGCTCATGCCCCATGTCTCCCTCGTGTTCCCCCCACCGCCCACTCATGCCCCGTGTCTCCCTCGTGTTTCCCCCACCCCCTGCTCATGCCCCGTGTCTCCCTCGTGTTCCCCCCACCCCCTGCTCATGCCCCATGTCTCCCTCGTGTTTCCCCCCACCCCCCGCTCATGCCCCGTGTCTCCCTCATGTTTCCCCCCCACCCCCCGCTCATGCCCCTTGTGTCTCCTGTTGTCCCGCCGCCCCGCTCATGCCCCGTGTCTTCCTCGTGTTTCCCCCACCCCCTGCTCATGCCCTGTGTCTCCCTTGTGTTTCCCCCACCCCCTGCTCATGCCCCGTGTCTCCCACCTGTTCCCCACCACCCTGCTCATGCCCCGTGTCTACCTCCTGTTCCCCCCACCCCCTGCTCATGCCCCGTGTCTACCTCCTGTTCCCCCCACCCCCCGCTCATGCCCCGTGTCTCTCTCTTGTTCCCCCCACCCCCTGCTCATGACCCATGTCTCTCTCTTGTTCCCCCCACCCCCCGCTCATGCCCCGTGTCTCCCTCCTGTACCCCCCACCCCCGCTCATGCCCCGTGTCTCCCTCCTTTACCCCCCACCCCCGCTCATGCCCAGTATCTGCCCTGTTCCCCCACTCCCCCACTCATGCCCCATGTCTCCCTTGTGTTACCCCCACCCCCCGCTTATGCCCTGTGCCTCCCCTGTTCCCCCCACCGCCCACTCATGCCCCGTGTCTCCACTGTTCCCCCACCCCCCTGCTCATGCCCCGTGTCTCCACTGTTCCCCCCACCCCCGCTCATGCCCCGTGTCTGCCTACTGTGCCCCCACCCCCGGCTCATGGTCCGTGTCTCTCTCTTGTCCCCCCCACCCCCCGCTCATGCCCCGTGTCTGCCCTGTTCCCACCACCCCCTGCTCATGCCCTGTGTCTCCTTCGTGTTCCCCCCACCCCTCGCTCATGCCCCATGTCTCCCTCATGTTCCCCCACCCCCGCTCATTCCCTGTGTCTCCCTCGTGTTCTCCCCACCCCTGCTCATGCTCCGTGTCTTCCTCGTGTACTCCCCATCCCCCGCTCATGCCCTATGTGTCTCCTGTTGACCACCCACCCCCCGTTCATACCCTGTGTGTCTCCTGTTGCCCCCCACCCCCCGCTCATGCCCCATGTCTCCCTCGTGTTCCCCCCACCGCCCACTCATGCCCCGTGTCTCCCTCGTGTTTCCCCCACCCCCTGGCCATGCCCCGTGTCTCCCTCGTGTTCCCCCCACCCCCTGCTCATGCCCCATGTCTCCCTCGTGTTTCCCCCCACCCCCCGCTCATGCCCCGTGTCTCCCTCGTGTTTCCCCCCCACCCCCCGCTCATGCCCCTTGTGTCTCCTGTTGTCCCGCCGCCCCGCTCATGCCCCGTGTCTTCCTCGTGTTTCCCCCACCCCCTGCTCATGTCCTGTGTCTCCCTTGTGTTTCCCCCACCCCCTGCTCATGCCCCGTGTCTCCCACCTGTTCCCCACCACCCTGCTCATGCCCCGTGTCTACCTCCTGTTCCCCCCACCCCCTGCTCATGCCCCGTGTCTACCTCCTGTTCCCCCCACCCCCCGCTCATGCCCCGTGTCTCTCTCTTGTTCCCCCCACCCCCTGCTCATGACCCATGTCTCTCTCTTGTTCCCCCCACCCCCCGCTCATGCCCCGTGTCTCCCTCCTGTACCCCCCACCCCCGCTCATGCCCCGTGTCTCCCTCCTTTACCCCCCACCCCCGCTCATGCCCAGTATCTGCCCTGTTCCCCCACTCCCCCACTCATGCCCCATGTCTCCCTTGTGTTACCCCCACCCCCCGCTTATGCCCTGTGCCTCCCCTGTTCCCCCCACCGCCCACTCATGCCCCGTGTCTCCACTGTTCCCCCACCCCCCTGCTCATGCCCCGTGTCTCCACTGTTCCCCCCACCCCCGCTCATGCCCCGTGTCTGCCTACTGTGCCCCCACCCCCGGCTCATGGTCCGTGTCTCTCTCTTGTCCCCCCCACCCCCCGCTCATGCCCCGTGTCTGCCCTGTTCCCACCACCCCCTGCTCATGCCCTGTGTCTCCTTCGTGTTCCCCCCACCCCTCGCTCATGCCCCGTGTCTCCCCTGTTCCCCCCACCCCGCTCATGCCTTGTGTCTCCCTTCCTTTTCCCCCAACCCCCGCTTATGCCCTGTGTCTCCCTCCTGTACCCCCACCCCCCGCTCATGCCCCATGTCTCTCCTGTTCCCCTAACCCCCCGCTCATACCTCGTGTCTCCCTCCCTTTCCCCCACTCATGCTCCGTGTCTCCCCTGTTCCCCCACCCCCTGCTCATGCCCCGTGTGTCCCCTGTTCCCCCCACCCCCTGCTCATGCCCCATCTGTGCCCTGTTCCCCCACCCCCTGCTCATGCCCGTGTGTCCCCTGTTCCCCCCACCCCCTGCTCATACCCCGTGTGTGCCCTGTTCCCCCACCCCCCACTCATGCCCCGTTGGTGCCCTGTTCCCCCCACCCCCCGCTCATACCCCGTGTGTGCCCTGTTCCCCCCACCCCCGCTCATGCCCCGTGTCTCCCTCCCGTTTCCCCACCCCCTGCTCATGCCCCGTGTTTTCCCTGTTCCCCCCCTCCGCTCATGCCCCGTGTGTGCCCTGTTCCCCACACCCCCTGCTCATGCCCTGTGTGTGCCCTGTTCCCCCCACCCCATGCTCATGCCCTGTGTCTCCCTCCTTTTCCCTCCTACCCCCCGCTCATTCCCCTTGTCTCCCCTGTTCCCCCCAGCCACCGCTCATGCCCCGTGTCTCCCCTGTCCCCCCACCCCCTGCTCATGCTTCGTGTCTCCCTTGTGTTACCCCCACCCCCCGATCATGCCGTGTCTCCCTCGTGTTACCCCCACACCCGCTCATGCCCCGTGTTTCCCCTGTTCCCCCCACCCCCTGCTCATGCCCCGTGTCTCCCCTGTTCCACCCCACCCCCCGCTCATGCTTCATTGCTTCATGTCTCCCTTGTGTTACCCCCCACCCCCGCTCATGCCCATGTCTCCCTCGTGTTACCCCACCCCCGCTCATGCAACGTGTTTCCCCTGTGCCCCCCACCCCCTGCTCATGCCCCGTGTCTCCCCTGTTTCCCCCCACCCCCCGCTCATGCTTCGTGTCTCCCTTGGGTTACCCCCCACCCCCGGCTCATGCCCGTGTCTCTCTTGTGTTACCCCAACCCCCCACTCATGTCCGTGTCTCCCTCGTGTTACCCCAACCCCGTTCATGCCCCGTGTTTCCCCTGTTCCCCCAACCCCCTGCTCATGCCCCGTGTCTCCCCTGTTCTAACCCACCCCCCGCTCATGCTTCGTGTCTCCCTTGTGTTACCCCCCACCCCCACTCATGCCCCATGTCTCCCCTGTTCCCCCATGCCCCGTGACTCTCCTATTCCAGCCCACCCCCCGCTCATGCTTCGTGTCTCCCTTGTGTTACCCCCCACCCCCTGCTCATGCCCCATCTCTACGCTGTTCCCCCACACCCTGCTCATGCCCCGTGTGTGCCCTGTTCCCCCAACCCCCGCTCATGCCCCGTTTGTGCACTGTTCCCCCACACCCCCTGGTCATGCCCTGTGTCTCCCTCCCGTTCCCCCCACCCCCCACTCATGCCCCGTGTGTGCCCTGTTCAGCCTACCCCCCGCTCAAGCCCCGTGTCTCCCTCCTGTCCCCCCACCCTAAACTTATGCCCCGTGTTTTCCTTGTTCCCCCCATCCCCGCTCATGCCCCGTGTCTCCCCTGTTCCAACCCACCCCCTGCTCATGCCCCATGTCTCCCTCTTGTTCCCCCCACACCCCGCTCATGCCCCGTGTCTCCCTCATGTTTACCCCCACCCCCCGCTCATGCCCGGTGTTTCCCTCGTGTTACCCTCCTGTTCCCCCCACCCCCCGCTCATGCCCCATGTCTCTCTCTTGTACGCCCTGTGTCTCCCTTCCGTTCCCCCAACCCCTGCTTATGCCCTGTGTCTCCCTTCTGTTCCCCCAACTCCTGCTTATGCCCTGTGTCTCCCTCCTGTTCCCCCAACCCCCCGTTCATACCCCGTGTGTGCCCTGTTCCCCCCACCCCCAGCTCATGCCCTGTGTGTGCCCTGTTCCCCCACCCCCTGCCTATGCCCCGTGTGTGCCCTGTTCCCCCCAGCCCCCCTGCTCATGGCGCGTGTGTACCCTGTTCCCCCCACCTCCCGCTCATGCCCCAGGTCTCCCCTGTTCTCCCCCACCCCCGCTCATCCCTCGTGTCTCCCTTCCGTTCCCCCCAACCCCCGCTTATGCCCCGTGTCTCCCTCCTGTACTCCCCAACCCCTGCTCATGCCCCGTGTCTCCCTTCTTTTCCCCCCACCCCCTGCTCATGCCCCGTGTCTCCCCTGTTCCAACCCACCCCCTCTCATGCCCCTTGTCTCCCTCATGTTACCCCCCGCCCTCCGCTCATGCCCGTGTGTTCCCTGTTCCCCCCACCCCCTGCTAATGCCCAGTGTGTGCACTGTTCCCTCCCACCTCCACTAATGCTCTGTGTGTACCCTGTTCCCCCCACCCCCTGCTCATGCCCCAGGTGCCCTGTTCAGCCCCACCCCCCGCTCATGCCCCGTGTCTGCCATGTTCCCCCCACCCCCTGCTCATGCCCTGTGTCTCCCTCCTTTTCCCCCCACCCCCCGCTCATGCCCCTTGTCTCCCCTGTTCCCCCCACCCACCGCTCATGCCCTGTGTCTCCCCTGTTCCCCCCACCCCTCGCTCATGCTTCGTGTCTCCCTTGTGTTACCCCCCATCCCCGCTCATGCCATGCCCCGTGTCTCCCCTGTTCCCCCCACCCTCCGCTCATGCTTCGTGTCTCCCTTGTGTTACCCCCTCTCCCCGCTCATGCCCGTGTCTCCCTCGTGTTACCCCCACCCCCCGCTCATGCCCCGTGTTTCCCCTGTTCCCCCCACCCCCTGCTCATGCCCCGTGTCTCCACTGTTCCCCCCCACCCCCGCTCATGCTTCGTGTCTCCCTTGGGTTACCCCCACCCCATTCATGCCCCATGTTTCCCCTGTTCCCCCCACCCCCTGCTCATGGCCCGTGTATCCCCTGTTTCACCCCACCCCCGCTCATGCTTTGTGTCTCCCTTGGGTTACCCCCCACCCCCCGCTCATGCCCCATGTCTCCCCTGTTCCCCCACACCCTTCTCATGCCCCGTGTGTGCACTGTTCCCCCCAACCCCCGCTCAAGCCCCGTGTGTCCCCTTTTCCCCACACCCCCTGCCCATGCCCTGTGTCTCCATCCCGTTCCCACCCACACCCCGCTCATGCCCAGTGTGTGCCCTGTTTCCCCCACCCCCGCTCATGCCCCATGTCTCCCTCCCGTTCCACCCCACCCTCCACTCATGCCCCGTGTTTTCTTGTTCACCCCACCCCCGCTCATGCCCCGTGTCCCCCCTGTTCCACCCCACCCCCTACTCATGCCCCATGTCACCCTCGTGTTCCCCCCACCCCCGCTCATGCCCCGTGTTTCCCTTGTGTTACCCTCCTGTTCCCCCACCCCCTGCTCATGCCTCGTGTCTCTCTCTTGTTCCCCCCACCCCCCACTCATGCCCCGTGTCCCTCCTGTACCCCCACCCCTCGCTCATGCCCCGTGTCTCCCTTCTTTTCCCCCACCCCCGCTCATGCCCTGTGTCTCCCCTGTTCCACCCCACCCCCTGCTCATGCCCCTTGTCTCCCTCATGTTACCCCCCACCCTCCGCTCATGCCCCGTGTGTGCCCTGTTCCCCCCACCCCCTGCTCATGCCCCGTGTGTGCCCTGTTCCCCCCCACCCCCGCTCATGCCCCGTGTGTACCCTGTTCCCCCCCGCCCCCCGCTCATGCCCTGTGTGTGCCCTGTTCCCCCCCACCCCCCGCTCATGCCCCATGTGTGCCCTGTTCCCCCCACCCCATGCTCATGCCCTGTGTCTCCCTCCCTTTCCCCCCCACCCCCCGCTCATGCCCCTTGTCTCCCCTGTTCCCCCCACCCACCGCTCATGCCCCGTGTCTCCCTCGTTCCCCCCACCCCTGCTCATGCTTCGTGTCTCCCTTGTGTTACACCCCACCCCCGCTCATGCCCCGTGTCTCCCCTGTTCCCCCTACCCGCCGCTCATGCCCCGTGTCTCCCCTGTTCCCCCCACCCCCCGTTCATGATTCGTATCTCCTTTGTGTTACCCCCCACCCCCCGCTCATGCCCGTGTCTCCCTCGTGTTTCCCCCACCCCCGCTCATGCCCTGTGTTTCCCCTGTTCCCCCCACCCCCTGCTCATGTCCCGTGTCTCCCCTGTTCCAAACCACCCCCGCTCATGCTTCGTGTCTCCCTTGTGTTACCCCCCTCCCCCTGCTCATGCCCATGTCTCCCTCGTGTACCCCCTCCCCCCGCTTATGCCCCGTCTTTCCCCTGTTCCCCCACCTCCTGCTCATGCCCCGTGTCTCCCCTGTTCTCCCCCACTCCCCGCTCATGCTTCGTGTCTCCCTTGGGTCACCCCCCACCCCCCGCTCATGCCCGTGTCTCCCCTGTTCCCCTACACCCTTCTCATGCCCCGTGTGTGCCCTGTTACCCCCCAACCCCTGCTCATGCCTTGTGTGTGCTCTGTTTCCCCACCCCCTGCTCATGCCCTGTGTCTCCCTCCCATTCCCCCCCACACCCCGCTCATGCCCCGTGTGTGCCCTGTTCCCCCCACCCCCCGCTCATGCCCAGTGTCTCCCTCCTGTTCCCCCACCCTCCTCTCATGCCCAGTGTTTTCCTTGTTCCCCCATCCCCGCTCCTGCCCTGTGTCTCCCCTGTTCCATCCCACCCCCTGCTCATGCCCCGTATCTCCCTTGTGTTTCCCCCAACCCCCCGCTCATGCTCTGTGTTTCCCTCGTGTTACCCTCCTGTTCCCCCACCCCCGCTCATGCCCCGTTCTCTCTCTTTTTCCCTCCACCCCCTGCTCATGCCCTGTGTCCCTTCTGTACCCCCCACCCCCGCTCATGCCCCGTGTCTCCCTCCTGTACCCCCCACCCCCGGCTCATGCCCACTATCTGCCTGTTCCCCCCAACCCCCGCTCATGCCCCGTGTCTCCCTTGTGTTACCTCCCACCCCCCGCTCATGCCCTGTGTCTCCACTGTTCCCCCCAGCCCCCGCTCATGCCCCGTGTCTCCCTACTGTTCCCCCCACCCCCTGCTCATGGTCCGTGTCTCTCTCTTGTTCCCCCCACTTCCCGCTCATGCCCCGTGTCTCCCTCATGTACCCCCACCCCCCGCCCATGCCCCATGTCTGCCCTGTTCCCCCTTCCCCCGCTCATGCCCTGTGTCTCGCTCGTGTTCCCCGCCACCCCTGCACATGCCCCGTGTCTCCCCTATTCCCCCAACCCCACTCACGCCTCGTGTCTCCCTTCCGTTCCCCCAACCCCCGCGTATGTCCGGTGTCTCCCTTCCGTTCCCCCAACCCCCGCTTATGCCCCATGTCTCCCTCTTGTACCCCCCACCCCCGCTCATGCCCCGTATCTCCCCTGTTACCCCCCACCCCCCGCTCATGCCCTGTGTCTCCCTCCTTTTCCCCCCACCCCGCACTCATGCTCCGTGTCTCCCCTGTTCCCACCACCCCCTGCTCATGCCCCTTGTTTCCCCTGTTCCCCCACCCCCTGCTCATGCCCCGTGTGTGCCCTGTTCCCCCCCACCCCCCACTCATGCCCCGTGTGTGCCCTGTTCCCCGCCACCCACCGCTCATGCCCCGTGTGTGCTCTGTTCCCCCCCCGCTCATGCCCCGTGTCTCCCTCCCGTTCCCCCCACCCCTGTTCATGCCCCGTGTTTTCCCTGTTCCCCCCACCCCCAGCTCATGCCCCGTGTCCCTCCTGTACTCCCACCCCTCGCTCATGCCCCGTGTCTCCCTTCTTTTCCCCCCACCCCCGCTCATGCCCCGTGTCTCGCCTGTTCCACCCCACCCCCTGCTCATGCCCCTTGTCTCCCTCATGTTACCACCCACCCTCCGCTCATGCCCCATGTGTGCCCTTTTCCCCCCACCCCCTGCTCATGCCCCGTGTGTGCCCTGTTCCCCCCACCCCCGCTCATGCCCCATGTGTACCCTGTTCCCCCCACCCCCACTCATGCCCTGTGTGTGCCCTGTTCCCCCCACCCCCCGCTCATGCCCCATGTTTGCCCTGTTCCCCCCACCCCATGCTCATGCCCTGTGTCTCCCTCCTTTTCCCCCCCACCCCCCGCTCATGCCCCTTGTCTCCCCTGTTCCCCCCACCCACCGCTCATGCCCCGTGTCTCCCTTGTTCCCCCCACCCCCCGCTCATGCTTCGTGTCTCCCTTGTGTTACACCCCACCCCCGCTCATGCCCCGTGTCTCCCCTGTTCCCCCTACCCGCCGCTCATGCCCCGTGTCTCCCCTGATCCCCCAGCCCCCTCTCATGATTCGTGTCTCCCTTGTGTTACCCTCCACCCCCGCTCATGCCCGTGTCTCCCTCGTGTTACCCCCACCCCCGTTCATGCCCCGTGTTTCCCCTGTTCCCCCCACCCCTTGCTCATGCCCTGTGTCTCCCCTGTTCCAACCCACACCCGCTCATGCTTCGTGTCTCCCTTGTGTTACCCCCCTCCACACCACATGCCCATGTCTCCCTCGTTTACCCCCTCCCCCCGCTCATGCCCCATCTTTCCCATGTTCCCCCACCTCCTGCTCATGCCCCGTGTCTCCCCTGTTCTCCCCCACTCCCCGCTCATGCTTCGTGTCTCCCTTGGGATACGCCCCACCCCCCGCTCATGCCCGTGTCTCCCCTGTTCCCCCACACCCTGCTCATGCCTCGTGTGTGCCCTGTTACCCCCCAACCCCTGCTCATGCCTTGTGTGTGACCTGTTCCCCCCACCCCCTGCTCATGCCCTGTGTCTCCCTCCCGTTCCCCCCCACCCCCGCTCATGCCGAGTGTTTTCCTTGTTCCTCCATACCCGCTCATGCCCTGTGTCTCCCCTGTTCCACCCCACCCCCTGCTCATGCCCCGTGTCTCCCTCATGTTTCCCCCCACCCCCGCTCATGATACTTGTTTCCCTCGTGTTACCCTCCTGTTCCCCCACCCCCGCTCAGGCCCCGTGTCTCTCTCTTGTTCCCCCCACCCCCTGCTCATGCCCTGTGTCTCCACTGTTCCCCCACCCCCCGCTCATGCCCCATGTCTCCCTACTGTTCCCCCCACCCCCTGCTCATTGTCCGTCTCTCTCTCTCTTCTTCCCCCCACTTCCCGCTCATGCCCCGTGTCTCCCTCCTGTACCCCCCACCCCCCGCCCATGCCCCATGTCTGCCCTGTTCCCCCCATCCCCCGCTCATGCCCCGTGTCTCGCTCGTGTTCCGCGCCACCCCGCTGATGCCCCGTGTCTCCCCTATTCCCCCATCCTCGCTCACGCCTCGTGTCTCCCTTCCGTTCCCCCCAACCCCCGCTTATGTCCCGTGTCTCCCTTCCGTTCCCCCAACCCCCGCTTATGCCCCATGTCTCCCTCTTGTACCCCCCACCCCCGCTCATGCCCCGTGTCTCCCCTGTTCCCCCCCCGCCCCCCGCTCATGCCCTGTGTCTCCCTCCTTTTCCCCCCACCCCGCGCTCATGCTCCGTGTCTCCCCTGTTCCCACCACCCCCTGCTCATGCCCCGTGTTTCCTCTGTTCCCCCCACCCCCTGCTCATGCCCCATGTGTGCCCTGTTCCCCCGCCCCCCACTCATGCCCCGTGTGTGCCCTGTTCCCCCCACCCCCCGCTCATGCCCCGTGTGTGCTCTGTTCCCCCCACCCCCCGCTCATGCCTCGTGTCTCCCTCACGTTCCCCCACCCCCGTTCATGCCCCGAGTTTTCCCTGTTCCCCCCACCCCCCGCTCATGCCCCCTGTCTCCCCTGTTCCACCCTGTTAGGGAGAATTATCTGTTTAGGCTGAATTTCCTAACCTAGTGAGTCCCCCAGCAGCTTTGCTGGATTTCTGGAGTTTGTTTTTTCCATCCTGCCAAGAGTGAGACTCTTTTTCTCCCACTCTTGGACATGAATGTGTGTAATTCCTTTGAATGTCAATGTGTTCTATGGGCTATGGGGTCTTTTACTCCATAGGGTCTCATATGTTTTTCTATGTGTGTTACACCGCACCCTCCGTGCCGTAGCACTGGGGCGTCCTAGCGGACCTCCATCATAGACTCCATACCCGGGGACTGACTACTGTCTCCCCGGGCATGTAAAGTCACCATTGGCTTTACTAGACCTAAATTTACTAACAGAACTAGTACAAACCATCCTATTGTGGATGTACTAGTAGGGGTAATTCGATTACTCCTGGGTCTGTTATTCGAGGGGGCACTGTCCCATCCCCCCTCGTCAAGTTTTGGCTGGTGGCAGTGGAAACTACTTGTTATATTCGACCCCGAATATAACCCTATGGGATTCTTCCCATTGTTGGAGATTAATACTTTTTCTCGTTAATCTCTAACAAACCACCGGTTTACTTATCTTAAATAAGTCTATCAGATGGTATTTTCTGCCAGAACTCGGTTTTTAAAATGGCGTCTGTGTTTGTCTCTGTGAATCCTAAACCAAAGGTTGAGCCCTTTGTTCCACTTTTGGCGGGCTTCTGTACAGAGACCCTCCGAAGGGTGCCATTCTGTCTGGGTTACCACAGGGGTGTGTGAGGGGGTTTAGGCACCCTGGACTGAGTTGCCTTGCCAACTCACGTCGCACTCTGGTGTGATTGGCCCAAGTGGTGAGCCACCCCGCTCACCACTTAGCGTGTTTTGAGTGACAGCTAGGCTGAATGAATGGGGGTTTTCTGCATAAAAGCAGGGCTTTTGGGACTGGATCTTCAGTAGTCACCACAGGACCTAAGAATCCGACGAGGGTAAAGCTGAGCCGACCTGCAACGACGACACCTCCGGTGGAGCCCTGCTGAACCGACTCACCACTTCCCGACGACAGAGGAGATCTCCCTGCCGGAGAGTCTCTTCCCCTGACTGGTGGGAACAACCAGTTGCCTTTGCTTTTTCTTCGCTCCAGGACGCAGTGGTCGAATTGCCCGTGCAGAGCACCTCGGCAAACGGATAGCCACTACCCCTGTACCGCGGCCAAAAGGTGGTGCCTTGTGACGGAGCACTCCGCGGCTGGTCTCTTCCCTGGTGGTGCAATGATCTTCAACTTTCCTTCGACGACGAGATCATCTCTTCTCTTGGCAAAGACCTGACGTGCATCCACCACCAGGAACAACTGCCCCCGCCGGAGCTGTCCCTCCACAAACAAGGTACCGTGTCCGCCTGGCTTCCCTTTCTGCCGAATAGAGTGAGGTGTCTTAATCCTCGCCTTTCCATTGAGTCGCCTCCAAGCTTTCTTTAACTTTCTGTTCTGAACTGGCCCAAACTTTCCATAACAATTTACGATAAAGACTCGAAGCGCATTTCCACTGAGACACTTTTTGGGACATATCGCCTTGCCTCTCTCCGAGTGGGCCTGGCCTCTGAACTTTGTGATCTGCAGTAGACCCTGCCTTACTTGCCTTGCATTTGTCCGTAAAGTATTGGTACCGAGTTGATTTCATAACCTGCCTTATTTTTCTCTCCCATCCTAACGAATACTAGAGTGCCATCTAGGTTAAAGCATACACCTGTGTCTGCAAATAAGTGATGCCGGTGAACCTAGACTTGTCGAACTATTGTTAGGGGGATTGATCTTTTTCTTCGTATAGTAATTGTGGTTGAAGTTGTTTGCCGTATTAGTGCCAGAGTGTTTTCCATAGATGTGTTGTTATAAATAAATACCTTTATATCTTTAGACCGAAACCTTGTTCCGTGTTTGCTTGTTCTACTGTGTAAATTGCCCTATATTGTATACTCCACATACTGTCTAACTCTTGTTGAGGGAAGTCTGACTGCTCAGCAACAGCTACCAAGTGAATCTGTGTGGTACAGACTGCTACCAAGTGGGTTTACTGCCAAACACCTGTAGTCCTAAATCTTTTGCAGTGGTCCCAAAGGTAACTGCACAGGTTTCCGCCTAACACACCCCACCCCCCGCTCATGCCCCGTGTCTCCCTCGTTGTACCCCCCATGCCCTCTCATGCTCCCTGTGTGCCCTGTTCCCCCCACCCTCTGCTCATGCTCCGTGTGTCCCCTGTTCCCTCCACACCCCGCTCATGCCCCATGTCTCCCCTGTCCCCCCGCTCATGCCTCGTGTCTCCCTTCCGTTCCCCGCCACCCCCCGCTCATGCCCCGTGTCTCCTCTGTTCCACCGCACCCCTGGCTCATGCTTCGTGTCTCCCTTGTATTACCCCCCACGCCCCGCTCATGCCATGTCTCCCTCGTGTTACCCCCACCCCCCGCTCATGACCCGTGTTTCCCCTGTTCCCCCACCCCCTGCTCATGCCCCGTGTCTCCCCTGTTCCACCCCACCCCCCGCTTTTTCTTTCGTGTCTCCCTTGGGTTGCCCCCACCCCCCATTCATGTCCCGTGTTTCCCCTGTTCCCCCCACCCCCTGCTCATGCCCCGTTTATCCCCTGTTTCACCCCACCCCCCGCTCATGCTTTGTGTCTCCCTTATGTTACCCCCCACCCCCTGCTCATGCCCCATGTCTCCCCTGTTCCCCCACACCCTGCTCATGCCCCGTGTGTGTCCTGTTGCCCCCAATCCCCACTCATGCCCCGTGTGTGCCCTGGTCCCCCCACCCCCTGCTCATGCCCTGTGTCTCGCTCTCGTTCCCTCCCACCCCCTGCTCATGCCCCGTGTGTGCCCTGTTTCCCCCAACCCCCGCTCATGCCCCGTGTCTCCCTCCCATTCCCCCCACCCTCCGCTCATGCCCCGTGTTTTCCTTGTTCCCCCCACTCCCACTCATGCTCCATGTCTCCCCTGTTCCACCCCACCCACTGCTCATGCCCTGTGTCTCCCTGGTGTTCCCTCCACACCCCGCTCATGCCCCGTGTCTCCCTCGTGTTTCCCCCCACCCCCTGCTCATGCCCCGTGTTTCCCTCGTGTTACCCTCCTGCTCCCCCACCCCCGCTCATGCCCCGTGTCTCTCTCTTGTTCCCCCTACCCCCCACTCATGCTCCGTGTCCCTCCTGTACCCCCCACCCCTCGCTCATGCCCCGTGTCTCCCTTCTTTTCACCCCACCCCCGCTCATGCCCCGTGTCTCCCCTGTTCCCCCCACCCCCACTCATGCTTCGTGTCTCCCTTGTGTTACCCCCCACCCCCTGCTCATGCCTGTGTCTCCCTTGTGTTACCCCCACCCCCCATGTTTCCCCTGTTCCCCCCACCCCCTGATCATGCCCCGTGTCTCCCCTGTGCCACCCCACTCCCCGCTCATGCCCATGTCTCCCTCGTGTTACCCCCTGCCCCCGCTCATGCCCCGTCTTTCCCCTGTTCCCCCCACCCCGTGCTCATGCCCCGTGTCTCCAATGTTCTCCCCCACTCCCTGCTCATGCTTCGTGTCTCCCTTGGTTTACACCACACCCCCCGGTCATGCCCGTGTCTCCCCTGTTCCCCCACACCCTGCTCATGCCCCGTGTGTGCCCTGTTACCCCCAACTCCTGCTCATGCCTCGTGTGTGCCCTGTTCCCCCCACCCCCTGCTCATGCCCTATGTCTCCCTCCCATTACCCCCCACCCCCCGCTCATGCCCTGTGTTTTCCTTGTTCCCCCACCCCCGCTCATGCCCCGTGTCTCCCCTGTTCCACCCCACCCCCTGCTCATGCCCCGTGTCTTCCTCGTGTTCCCCCCACACCCTGCTCATGCCCAGTGTCTCCCTCATATTTCCCCCCACCCCCCGCTCATGCCCCATGTTTCCCTCCTGTACCCCCTCCCCCGCTCATGCCCCGTGTCTCCCTTCTTTTCCCCCCACCCCCCGCTTATGCTTCGTGTCTCCCCTGTTCCACCCCACCCCCCACTCATGCCCCTTGTCTCCCTCATGTTACCCCCACACCCCGCTCATGCCCCGTGTCTCCCTTATTTTCCCCCCACCCCCCGCTTATGCCCCGTGTCTCCTCTGTTCCCCCTACCCCCTGCTCATGCTTCGTGTCTCCCTTTTGTTACACCCACCCCCGCTCATGCCCCGTGTCTCCCATGTTCCCCTACCCGCCGCTCATGCCCCGTGTCTCCCCTGTTCCTCCCACACCCCGCTCATGCTTCGTGTCTCCCTCGTGTTACCCCCACCCCCCGCTCATGCCCCGTGTTTCCCCTGTTCCCCCCACCCCCTGCTCATGCCCCGTGTCTCCCCTGTTCCACCCCACCCCCGCTCATGTTTCGTGTCTCCCTTGTGTTACCCCCCACCACCCGCTCATGCCCATGTCTCCCTCGTGTTACCCCCTCCCCCGCTCATGCCCCGTGTTTCCCATGTTCCCCTCAGCCCCTGCTCATGCCCCTTGTCTCCCCTGTTCCCCCCACCCCCGCTCATGCTTCGTGTCTCCCTTGTGTTACCCCCCACTCCCCGCTCATGCCCATGTCTCCCTCGTGTTACCCCCACCCCCTGCTCATGCCCATGTCTCCCTCGTGTTACTCCCACCCCCCGCTCATGCCCCATGTTTCCCCTGTTCCCGCCACCCCCGCTCATGCCATGTTTCTCCCCTGTTCCCCCCACCCCCCGGTCATGCTTCGTGTCTCCCTTGGGTTACCCGCCTCCCCCCGCTCATGCCCGTGTCTCCCTCATGTTACCCCCACCCCCCCGTTCATGCTCCGCGGTTCCACTGTTCCCCCCACCCCCTGCTCATGCAACGTGTCTCCCCTGTTCCACCCCACCTCCCTCATGCTTCGTGTCTCCCTTTTGTTACCCCCCACCCCCCGCTCATTCCCCATGTCTCCCCTGTTCCCCCACACTCTGCTCATGCCCTGTGTGTGCCCTGTTCTCTCCCAACCCCCGCTCAAGCCCCGTGTGTGCCCTGTTCCCCCCACCCCCTGCTCATGCCCTGTGTCTCCCTCCCATTCCCCTCCACCCCCCGCTCATGCCCCGTGTGTGCCCTGTTCCCCCACCCCCGCTCATGCCCCATGTCTCCCTCCCGTTACCCTCCACCCTCTGCTCATGCCCCATGTTTTCCTTGTTCCCCCACCCCCGCTCATGCCCCGTGTCTCCCCTGTCTCACCCCACCCCCTGCTCATGCCCAGTGTCTTCCTTGTGTTCCCCCCACTCCCTGCTCATGCCCCGTGTCTCCCTCGTGTTTCCCCCAACCCCCCGCTCATGCCCTGTGATTCCCTCGTGTTACCCTCCTGTTCCCCAAACCCCCCACTCATGCCCCGTGTCTCTCAATTGTTCACCCCACCCCCGCTCATGCCCGTGTCTCCCTCATGTTACCCCCACCCCCCGTTCATGCCCTGTGTTTCCCCTCTTCCCCCCACCCCCTGCTCATGCCCTGTGTCTCCCCTGTTCCCCCACACTCTGCTCATGCCCCGTGTGCCCTGTTCCCCCCCAACGTCCGCTCATGCCCCGTGTGTGCCCTGTACCCCCCCACCCCTGCTCATGCCCTGTGTCTCCCTCCCATTCCCCCTCACCCCTCGCTCATGCCCCGTGTGTGCCCTGTTCACCCCACCCCCCGCTCATGCCCCGTGTCTCCCTCCCGTTCCCCCCCACCCTCCGCTCATGCCCCGTGTTTCCCCTGTTCCCCCCACCCCTGCTCATGCCCCGTGTCTCCCCTGTTCCACCCCACCCCCCGCTCATGCTTCGTGTCTCCCTTGTGTTACCCCCCACCCACCGCTCATGCCCATGTCTCCCTCGTGATACTCCCTCCCCCGCTCATGCCCCATGTTTCCCATGTTCCCCCAGCCCCTGCTCATGCCCTGTGTCTCCCCTGTTCCTCCCCAGCCCCCGCTCATGCTTCGTGTCTCCCTTGGGTTACCCCCCACCCCTCGCTCATGCCCGTGTCTCCCTCGTGTTACCCCCACCCCCATTCATGCCCCGTGTTTCCCCTGTTCCCCCCACCCCCTGCTCATGCCCCGTGTGTGCCCTGTTCTCCCCCACCCCCTACTCATGCCTTGTGTCTCCCTCCCGTTCCACCCCACCCCCCGCTCATGCCCCGTGTGTGCCCTGTTCCCCCACCCCCCGCTCATGCCCAGTGTCTCCCTCACGTTCCCCCCCACCCTCCACTCATGCACAGTGTTTTCCTTGTTCCCCCCACCCCCGCTCATGCCCCGTGTCTCCCCTGTTCCACCCCACACTCTGCTCATGCCCTGTGTCTCCCTCGTGTTTACCCCCACCCTCCGTTCTTGCCCTGTGTTTCCCTCATGTTACCCTCCTGTTCCCCCCACCCCCCGCTCATGCCCCATGTCTCTCTCTTGTTCCCCCCACCCCCCGCTCAGGCCCCGTGTCCCTCCTGAACCCCCCAGCCCCTGCTCATGCCCCGTTTCTCTCTCTTGTTCCCCCCACCCCCCGCTCAGGCCCCGTGTCCCTCCTGTACCCCCCACCCCCTGCTCATGCCCAGTGTCTCCCTCCTGTACCCCCATCCCCTGCTCATGCCCAGTATCTGCCCTGTTCCCCCCACCCCCCGCTCATGCCCCGTGTTTCCCTTGTGTTACCCCCAACCCCCTGCTCATGCCCCGTGTGTGCCCTGTTCCCCACAACCCCCGTTCATGCCCCGTGTTTCCCTCCCGTTACCCTCCACCCTCTGCTCATGCCCCATGTTTTCCTTGTTCCCCCACCCCCGTTCATGCCCCGTGTCTCCCCTGTTCCACCCCACCCCCTGCTCATGCCCCGTGTCTTCCTTGTGTTCCCACCACTCCCCGCTCATGCCTCGTGTCTCCCTCGTGTTTCCCCACACCCCCGCTCATGCATCGTGATTTCCTCATGTTACCCTCCTGTTCCCCCCACCCCCCACTCATGCCCCATGTCTCTCTCTTGTTCCCCCCACACCCCGCTCATGCCCATGTATCCCTCGTGTTACCCCCACCCCCTGCTCATGCCCCGTGTCTCTCCTGTTCCCTCCCACCCCACGCTCATGCTTCGTTTCTCCCTTGAGTTACCCCCCACCCCCCGCTCATGCCCGTGTCTCCCTCATGTTACCCCCACCCCCTGTTCATGCCCTGTGTTTCCCCTGTTCCTCCACCCCCTGCTCATGCCCTGTGTCTCCCCTGCTCCCCCACACTCTGCTCATGCCCCGTGTGTGCCCTGTTCCCCCCCAACCCCCGCTCATGCCCTGTGTGTACCCTGTTCCCCCCACCCCCTGCTCATGCCCTGTGTCTCCCTCCAGTTCCCCCTCACCCCCCACTCATGCCCCGTGTGTGCCCTGTTCCCCCCACCCCCGCTCATGCCCCGTGTCTCCCTCCCGTTCCCCCCCACCCTCCGCTCATGCCCCATGTTTCCCCTGTTCCCCCCACTCCCTGCTCATGCTCCATGTCTCCCATGTTCCACCCCACCCCCCGCTCATGCTTTGTGTCTCCCTTGTATTACCCCCCACCCCCCGCTCATGCCCATGTCTCCCTCGTGTTACCCCCACCCACCGCTCATGCCCATGTCTCCCTCGTGATACCCCCTCCCCCCGCTCATGCCGCGTGTTTCCCATGTTCCCCCAGCCCCTGCTCATGCCCCGTGTCTCCCCTGTTCCCCCCAGCCCCCGCTCATGCTTCGTGTCTCCCTTGGGTTACCCCCCCCTCGCTCATGCCCATGTCTCCCTCGTGTTACCTCCACCCCCATTCATGCCCCGTGTTTCCCCTGTTCCCCCCACCCCCTGCTCATGCCCCGTGTGTGCCCTGTTCCCCCCACCCCCTGCTCATGCCCTGTGTCTCCCTCCCATTCCACACCACCCCCCGCTCATGCCCCGTGTGTGCCCTATTCCCCCACCCCCCGCTCATGCCCAGTGTCTCCCTCCCGTTCCCCCTCACCCTCCGCTCATGCCCAGTGTTTTCCTTGTTCCCCCTTCCCCCGCTCATGCCCCGTGTCTCCCCTGTTCCACCCCACACTCTGCTCATGCCCTGTGTCTCCCTCGTGTTTACCCCCACACCCGCTCATGCCCTGTGTTTCCCTCATGTTACCCTCCTGTTCCCCCCACCCCGCGCTCATTCCCTGTGTCTCTCTCTTGTTCCCTCCACCCCCCGCTCAGGCCAAGTGTCCCTCCTGTACCCCCCACCCCCCTCAAATGCCCAGTATCTGCCCTGTTCCCCCCACCCCCCACTCATGCCCCGTGTTTCCCTTGTGTTACCCCCCACCCCATGCTCATGCCCTGTGTCTCCCTACTGTTCCCCCCACCCCTGCTCATGGTCCGTGTCTCTCTCTTATTCCCCCCACTCCCGCTCATGCCCCGTGTCTCTCTCCTGTACCCCCCACCCCCCGCTCATGCCCCATGTCTGCCCTGTTCCCCCCACCCCCCGCTCATGCCTCGTGTCTTGCTCGTGTTCCCCCCCACCCCGCACTCATGCTCCGTGTCTCCACTGTTCCCCCCCACTCCCGCTCATGCCCCGTGTCTCCCTCCTTTTTCCCCACCCCGCGCTCATGCTCCGTGTCTCCCATGTTCCCCCCCACCCCTGCTCATGCCCCGTGTCTCCCTCCTTTACCCCCCACCCGCGCTCATGCTCCGTGTCTCCCATGTTCCCACCACCCCCTGCTCATGCCCCATGTGTCCCCTGTTTCCCCACCCCCTGCTCATGCCCCGTGTGTGCCCTGTTCCTCCCTACCCCCGCTCATGCTCCGTGTGTGCCCTGTTCCCCCACCCCCCGCTCATGCCCTGTGTGTGCCCTGTTCCCCCCACCCCTCGCTCATGCCCCGTGTCTCCCTCCCATTACCCCCCACCCCCGCTCATGCCCCGTGTTTCCCTGTTCCCCCCACCCCCTGCTCATGCCCCATGTCTCCCCTGTTCCACCCCACCCCCCGCTCATGCCCCGTGTCTCCCTCATGTTACCCCCCACCCTGCTCATGCCCCGTGTCTACCCTATCCACCCCCGCTCATGCCCCGTGTGTGCCCTGTTCCGCCACCCTCTGCTCATGCCCCGTGTGTGCCCTGTTCCCCCCACCCTCCGCTCATGCCCAATGTTTTCCTTGTTCCCCCCACATCTGCTCATGCCCCGTGTCTCCCCTATTCCACCCCACCCCCTGCTCATGCCCTGTGTCTCCTTCGTGTTCCCCCCACACTCTGCTCATGCCCTGTGTCTCCCTTGTGTTTCCCCCACCCCCGCTCATGCCCCGTATCTCTCTCTTGTTCCCCCTACCCCCCGCTCAGGCCCCGTGTCCCTCCTGTGCCACCCACCCCCTGCCCCGTGTCTCCCTCCTGCACCCCCACCCCCGCTCATGCCCAGTATCTGCCCTGTTCCCCCCACCCCCTGCTCATGCCCCGTGTCTCCCTTGTGTTACCCCCCACCCCCGCTCATGCCCGGTGTCTCCCTACTGTTCCCCCATGCCCCGCTCATGGTCCGTGTCTCTCTCTTATTCCCCCACTCCCCGCTCATGCCCTGTGTCTCCCACCTGTACCCCCCCACCCCCCGCTCATGCCCCATGTCTGCCTGTTCCCCCCACCCCCCGCTCATGCCCCGTGTCTCGCTCATGTCCCCCCCACCGTCGCTCATGCCCTTTGTCTCCATTGTTCCCCCACCCCCTGCTCATGCCTCGTGTCTCCCTTCCGTTCCCCCCCAACCCCCGCTTATGTCCCCGTGTCTCCCTTCCGTTCCCCCAACCCCCGCTTATGCCCCGTGTCTCCCTCCTGTACCCCCCACCCCCCGCTCATGCCCCGTGTCTCCCCTGTCCCCCCACCCCCCGCTCATGCCCCGTGTCTCCCTCCTTTTCTCCCCACCCCGCGCTCATGCTCCGTGTCTCCCCTGTTCCCCCCACCCCCGCTCATGCCCCGTGTCTCCCTCCTTTTCCCCCACCCCGCACTCATGCTCCGTGTCTCCCATGATCCCCCCACCCCCTGCTCATGCCCCGTGTGTCCCCTGTTTCCCCACCCCCTGCTCATGCCCCGTGTGTGCTCTGTTCCCCCTACCCCCGCTCATGCTCTGTGTGTGCCCTGTTCCCCCCACCCCCGCTCATGCCCCGTGGTGGCCCTGTTCCCCCCCACCCCTGCCCCCATGTGTGCCCTGTTCCACCCCACCCACCGCTCATGCCCCGTGTCTCCCTCATGTTACCCCCCACCCCCGCTCATGCCGCGTGTGTGCCCTGTTCCCCACCCCCTGCTCATGCCCCATGTGTGCCCTGTCCCCCACACCCCGCTCATGCCCAGTGTCTCCCCTGTCCCCCCGCTCATGCCTTGTTTCTCCCTTGAGTTACTCCCAACCCCTGCTTATGCCCGCGTCTCCCACCTGTACCTCCGCTCATCCCCCGTGTCTCCCCTGTTCCCCCCAACCCCGCTCATGCCCCGTGTCTGCCTCCTTTTACCCCCCACCCCCTGCTCATGCCCTGTGTTTGCCCGGTTCCACCCCACCCCCGCTGATGCTTCGTATCTCCCTTGTGTTACCCCTCACCCCCTGCTCATGCCCCATAATTAACCATAATCCCCCACACCCTGCTCATGCCCCGAGTGTGCCCTGTTGTCCCCCAACCCAGCTCATGCCCCATGTGTGCACTGTTCCCCCCACCCCCTGCTCATGCCGTGTGTCTCCCTCCCGTTCCACTCCACCCCCGCTCATGCCCCGTGTGTGCCCTGTTCCCCCACCCCCCCGCTCATGCCCAGTGTCTCCCTCCCGTTCCCCCCACCCTCCGTTCATGCCCAGTGTTTTCCTTGTTCCCCCTTCCCCCGCTCATGCCTCGTGTCTCCCCTGTTCCACCCCACACTCTGCTCATGCCCTGTGTCTCCCTCGTGTTTACCCCAACCCCCGCTCATGCCCTGTGTTTCCCTCATGTTACCCTCCTGTTCCCCCCGCCCCCCGCTCATGCCCCATGTCTCCTCTCTTGTTCCCTCCACCCCCCGCTCAGGCCCCGTGTTCCCTCCTGTACCCCCCACCCCCTGCTCATGCCCTGTGTCTCCCTCCTGCACCCCCATCGCCCACTCATGCCCAGTATCTGCCCTGTTCCCCCCACCCCCTGCTCATGCCCCGTGTTTTCCCTTGTGTTACCCCCCACCGCCTGCTCATGCCCCGTGTCTCCCTACTGTTCCCCCCACCCCCCGCTCATGGTCCGTGTCTCTCTCTTATTCCCCCCACTCCCCGCTCCATGCCCCGTGGTCTCTCTCCTGTACCCCCCACCCCCCGCCTCATGCCCCATGTCTGCCCTTTTCCCCCCACCCCCCGCTCATGCCTCGTGTCTCGCTCGTGTTCCCCCCCACTCCGCGCTCATGCTCCGTGTCTCCCCTGTTCCCCCCCACTCCCGCTCATGCCCCGTGTCTCCCTCCTTTTCCCCCACCCCGCGCTCATGCTCTGTGTCTCCCCTGTTCCCCCCCACCCCCGCTCATGCCCCGTGTCTCTCTCCTTTACCCCCCACCCCGCGCTCATGCTCCGTGTCCCCACCCTCCGCTCATGCCCCGTGGTGTGGCCCTGTTCCCCCACCCCCCGCTCATGCCCGTGTCTCCCTCCCGTTCCCCCCCACCCTCCGTTCATGCCCTGTGTCTCCCTCGTGTTTACCCCCACCCCCCGCTCATGCCCAGTGTTTTCCTTGTTCCCCCCACACCCGCTCATGCCCCGTGTCTCCCCTGTTCCCACCCCACCCCCTGCTCATGTGCCGTGTCTCCCTCGTGATCCCCCCACACTCTGCTCATGCCTGTGTCTCCCTCGTGTTTCCCCCCACCACCCGCTCATGGTCTGTGTTTCACTCATGTTACCCTCCTGTTCCCCCCACCCCCGCTCATGCCCCGTGTCTCTCTCTTGTTCCCCCCACCCCCCCCGCTCAGGCCCCGTGTCCCTCCTGTACCCCCACCCCCTGCTCATGCCCGGTGTCTCCCTCCTGGCACCCCCACCCCCGCTCATGCCCAGTATCTGCCAAGTTCCCCCCACCCCCCGCTCATGGCCCGTGTCTCCCCTGTTCCACCCCACCCCCCGCTCATGCCCCATGTCTCCCTCATCTTACCCCCCACCCCCGCTCATGCCCGGTGTGTGCCCTGTTCCCCCCACCCCATGCTCAAGGCCCCGTGTGTGCCCTGTTCCCCCCACACCGCTCATGCCCCGTGTCTCCCTGTCCCCCCGCTCATGCCTTGTGTCTCCCTTCAGTTCCTCCCAACCCCTGCTCATGCCCTGTGTCTCCCTCCTTTCCCCCCAACCCCCCGCTCATGCTCTGT